>NC_086128.1:11709953-12009953 GCF_963921235.1 Mobula hypostoma | reverse complement strand
TCAGAGGGTTTTTTCCCGGAGTTGAAATGGCTAGCACGACAAGGCATAGTTTTAAGGTGCTTGGAAGTAGGTCAGGGTAAGTTTTTTAGGCAGAGAGTGGTGAGTGTGTGGAATGGGCTGCCGGCGGTGGCGGTGGAGGCAGAAACGATAGGGTCTTTTAAAAGGCTCCTGGATAGGTACATGGAGCTTAGAAAAATAGAGGGCAATGGGTAAGCCTAGGTAGTTCTAAGGTAAGGACATGTTCGGCACAGCTTTGTGGGCTGAAGGGCCTGTATTGTGCTGTAGATTTTCTATGTTTCTCTGTTTCTCCAATTTTCCTACATCCATTTCTCTTAGGTGTCCTATTGAAGCAGCCTCTAACATCACCCCCGGCAATGTGTTCAAGGCACCTACTGCTCTGTGTAAAAAAACTACCATTGATGTTTCCCCTGTACTTTCCTCCACTCACCTAAAACTCATGGCTTCTGGTATTGACCATTGCTGCTCTGGGAAAAGCACTGGCTGTACCTCTCATAATCTGATACAGCTCTATCAAGTCACCTCTCATCTTCCTTTGTTCCAAAGAGAAAAGGCCTATCTCACTCAACCTTGCCTCATAAATCATGTTCTCTAATCCCGGAAGCTTCTTGCTAAATCTCCTTTACACCCTCTCTAAAGCGTCTACATTCTTCCTATAATGAGGAAACTAGAACTGAACTCAATACTCCAAGTGTGATCTAACCAGAGTTTAACAGAGCTACAAATATAACATCGGGGCTCAT
This sequence comes from Mobula hypostoma, assembly GCF_963921235.1. Taxonomy (NCBI): domain Eukaryota; kingdom Metazoa; phylum Chordata; class Chondrichthyes; order Myliobatiformes; family Myliobatidae; genus Mobula; species Mobula hypostoma. Next base: position 12,009,192 of record NC_086128.1, on the reverse strand, counting down.
TAATTCAATTCCCAAATAATGAAGGCCAACATACGATACGCCTTCTTAATTACCCTATCAACTTGCACCCTAGGATTCCTCTGTTTCTCCACAGTGCTAAAAATCCCACTTTGTTTGCTCGGCTGAAGATAAGCCATATTGTGTTCGACTGCAGACTATTGCAAAATTCTTGGACTTTTTTTTATGTGACTATATTTTATTGATATCTTATGCGGAGAAATTACTTTAGTCAGAGGGTGGTAAATCTGTGGAATTTGCTGCCACGAGCGGCTGTGGAGGCCAAGTCATTGGGTGCATTTAAGGCAGAGATAGATAGTTTCTTGATTAGCTAGGGCATCAAAGGGTATGGGGAGAAGGCAGGGGACTTGGGATAACTGGAAGAATTGGATCAGCACATGATTGAATGGCGGAGCAGACTCTATGAGCCGAATGGCCTACTTCTGCTCCTATATCTTATGGTCTTATGATCTTACATGCTTGCTCTCTTATGTGTGCCCTGTGCTGTGTATGACTGTTGATACTATGTTTTGCACTTGGTCTTGGAGTAACACGGTTTCATTTGGCTGCATTCATGTGTATTCATGTATGGTTGAATGATAATTAAACTTGAACTTGAACTCTCCCTTCAAGTTTGATTTTCCAAAGTGTATCACCTCACTGTTCCAGATTGAACTCCATCTGCACCCTGCTCTCTCTCCATTCTCCCCCCCCCACCCCTACTGGGGCATAGGCCATTGACAGTAGCTCACCAGAGTCCTCTGTTGTAGGTCTCAAAACAGATCCCTGTGGAGCACCACTAGCTTCAGACCTCCAGGCAAATACGCCCCATCACTATCATCCTCTGCTCCCGTGGGCAAGCCAGTTCCAAATCCAAGCAGCCAAGTTTCCATGGATTCCATACCTCATGGCTTTCTGGATAAGCCTACTATGGGAAACCTTGTTAATTACCTCATTAAAATTCATATACACCACATCCAAAGCTCTACCTTCATCAATTTTTTTGTCACTCAATCATTTTCTGCGGTATGACCTGCTCCTCACAAACCCATGCTGACTATCCCTTTTTCAAATGCTTGCAAATCCTGTCTCTAAGAATCCTCTCCATTACTTTGCCCACCACTGACATAAAACTCACTCACTTATAATTCCCAGGATTATCCCTATTATCTTTCTTTAACAACATTTGTCATCCTCCAATCCTGTAGTACTATCCTTGTGGCCAAGGAAGATGAGAAGATCATCAATGCCCCAGCAACCTCTTCCCTCACTTCCTGGAGTAACCTGGGTATATCTGTCCAGTTCAGAGGCTTCCCTATCCTCACATTTTTCAGAAGCACTGACACTGCTTCTTTCTTAACCTCGACATGTTTCATCCAAAATATTAGCCTCTTCTACACCGAACTCACATTCATCAAAGTCCCTCTCCCTGGTGAACACTCAAGCAAAGTATTCATTAATACTTACCTCCTACCTCCTCTGATTTCAGACACACACTTCCCTCTCTATCGCTGATCAGTCCTACCCTCACTCTACTCACCCTCCTGTCTATCACATATGTGTAGAATGCCTTGGGGTTTCCTTAATCCTACTCACCAAGGCTTTCCATGTTCCCTTCCAGCTCTCCTAAGTCCTTTCATAAGCTTATAAATGACTATCTTATAATTCTCAAGAGCCCTGTCTGATATTTGCTTCTTTAGCCTGAAGTATGCTTCCACTTTCTTCTTCCTCTTGACTAAATGTTCCCTTCTCTTTGTCAACCATGGATTCTTCACCCTCCTTACACTGTCTTAACGGGACAAACCCCATGCAAGTGCTCCTGAAACAACTTCCTTATTTATGCTGTGCACTTCGCTGAGAATATCTGTTCCCAATTTATGCTCCTAAATTCCTCCCTAATACTATCATAACTAGAACTCCCCCAATTCTTTAACCTTTCACTTTGGCAGTCTGAGGTACCCACCTGTTTCAAGCAGGCTTCAATTATACCAGTGCCTAAGAAGAACGTGGTGACCTGCCTCAACGACTATGGTTCAGTAGCACTTACATCCACATTGATCAAGTGTTTTGAGATGTTGGTGATGCAACATATCAACTTCTGCCTGGGAGGTGACTTGGATCTGCTCCAATTTGTCTACAGCCACAACAGGTCCATGGCAGATGCCATCTCATTGGCTCTTCACTCAACCCTGGAACATCTGGACAGCAAAATGCCCTTTATTGGCCACAGCTCAGCATTCAATACTATCATCCCCTCAAAACTAATCAATAAGTTTCAAGACCTTGGCCTCAATGCCTCCTTGTGCGATTGGATCCTTGGTTTCCTCACTTGCAGACTCCAGTCAGTTCGGATTAGCAACAATATCTCCTCTGCAATCTCCATCAGCACAGGTGCACCGCAAGACTGTGTGCTTAACCCCCTGCTCTACTCGCTTTACACTTATGACTGTGAGGATAAGCACAGCTCCAATACCATATTTAAGTTTGCTGACAACACCACTGTTGCAGGCCAAATCAAAGATGATGATGAATCAGCAGAAAGGAGGGAGATTGAAAGTCTGGCTGAGTGGTGCCACTACAACAACCTCTTACACAATGTCAGCAAGACCAAGGAGCTGATTATTGACTTCAAGAGGAGGAAGCCAGAAGTCCATGAGCCAGTCCTCATCAGAGGATCAGAGATGGAGAGGATCAGAAACTTTAGATTCCTCTGTGTCATCATTTCAGAGGACCTATCCTGGGCCTACCATATAGGTGCAATTATAAAGAAAGCACAGCAGCACCTCTACTTCTTTCGGTGTTTGTGAAGATTCGGCATGAACATCTAAAACTTTGACAAATTATATACATGTGTGGTGGAAAGGACATTGACTGGCTGCATCACAGCCTGGAATGGAAACATGAATGCTCTTGAACAAAAAATCCTACAAAAAGTTATGAATAGAACCCAGTCCATCACGGGTAAAGGCCTCCTCACCACTGAGCACACCTACACAGAGAGTTGTCACAGGAAATCAGCATCCATCATCAGGGACCCCCACCACCCAGGGCATGCTCTCTTCTCGCTGCTGACATCAGGAAGAAGGTACAGGAGCCTCAGGACTCACACCACCAGGTTCAGGAACAGTTATTACCCCTCAAACCATCAGGCTCTTGAACTAGAGGATAACTTCACTCAATTTCACTTGTCCCATCATTGAAATATTCCCACAACCTATGGACTCACTTTCAAGGACTCTTCATCTCATGTTCTCCATATTTATTGCTTGTTTATTTTTATTATTATTTCTTTCATTTTGTATTTGTACGGTTTGTTGTCTTTTGCACACTGGTTGTCCAGTTGGTGTGGCCTTTCATTGATTCAATTATGGTTATTGGATTTATTGAGTATGCCTGCAGGAAAATGAATTTCAGGGTTGTATATGGTGACATATATGTAATTTGGTAATAAAATTACTTTGAACTTTGATCTAAATACTTTCACGCATAATCTGTTCCTGTCATTGTCCATGGCTATGTTACAGGTCAATGAGATGTGGTCACTATCTCCAAAATGCTCACCAATCACAACATCTGTCACCTGACAGTTCATTACCTCGTGCTAGATCCAGTATGGCCTCTCCTTCAGCCAGCCTGTCCACATACTATGTCAGGCATCCTTCCTGCCCCATCTATGCCCTTGCACTAAGGAGGTGCCAATCAATGTGAGGAATCCTTTTATTATATGCACTTTTCCAAAATCTGCTCCTCTGTGTCTCTGTTGCTATCATAGGGCCTATAGAGTACTCCCAATAATGAATCAGGTTTAAAATCATGAGAATACGTGAAATTTGTTATTTTTTTGTGACAGCAGTATATTGCAATCAATACTAAAAAATATAAATTACAATAAGAAATATATATTAAAATTTTAAATTAAATAAGTAGTGCAAAAAGAGAGCAAAGAAAGAAGAAAAAAGTGAGGTAATGTACATGGGTTCCTTGTCCATACAGAAATCTGATGGCAGAGGGGAAGAAGCTGTTCCTAATACGTTGAGTGTGTGTCTTCAGGCTCCTGTACCTCCTCCTTGATGGTAGCAATGAGAAGAGAGCATGTCCTGGGTGACGGGGGTCCTAAATGATGGATACCACCTTTTTGAGGCATTGACTTTTGAAGATGTCCTTGATGCTGGGGAGGCTGGTGCCCATGATGGAGCTGGCTGAGTTTACAACTTTCTGCGGCTTTATCCAAACCTATGCAGTGGCCTCTCCATACCAGATGGTGATGCAACCACTTAGAATGCTCTCCACAGTACATCTGTAGGAATTTGTGAAAGTCCTTGGTGACATACCAATTCTCCCCAAACTCCTAATGAAATATGACCACTGATGTGCCTTCTTTGTAATTGCATCAATATGATGGAATCACGAAAGATGTTTAGAGATGTTAACACCCAGGAACGTAAAACTGCTCAGCCTTTCTACTGCTGATCCCTTGATGAGGACTGGTGTGTGTTGACTTCAATTTCCCCTTCCTGAAGTCCATAATCAATTCCTTGGTCTTTCTGACATTGCATGCAAGGTTATTGTTGCAACACCACTCAACCAGCTGATCTATCTCACTCCTGTATGTCTCCTCATCACCATCAGAAATTCTGCCAACAACAGTTGTGCAATTGGCTATTTATAGATGCCGTTTGAGCTGTGCCTAGCCACACAGTTGTTGGGGAGTAGAGCAAGTAGAGCAGTGGGCTAAGCACACATCCTTGAGGTGTGCCAGTGTTGATCGTCAGCAAGTGGGAGATGTTATTTCCAATCCAGTCTGACTGTGGCCTCCCAGTGAGTAAGTCAAGGATCCAGTTGCAGAGGGAGGCACAGAGGCACTTGGTTTTGGAGCTTGTTGATTAGAACTGAGGGTATGATGGTGTTGAATGCTGATCTGTAATCAATAAACATCAGCCTAATGTAGGTATTGCTATTGTCCAGGTGATCCACGGCCAAGTGGAAAGCTAGTGAGATTGCACCCTGTGGTGAAAGGCAAATTGCAGCAGGTCCAAGCCCTTGCTTAGGCAGGAGTTAATTCTGGCTATGACCAACCTCTCAAAGCACTTCATCACAGTAGATGTGACTGCAACTGGGCGAAAGTCATTGAGGTAGCTCACCCTGCTCTTCTTGGGCACTGGTATGATTCTTGCCCTTTTGAAGCAGGTGGGAACCTCTGACTGCAGCAGTGAGAGATTGAAGATGTCCTTGAACACTCCTGCCAGTTGGTTGGCACAGGTTTTCAGAGCCCTATCAGGTACACCATCAGGGACTGATGTATTACAAGGGTTCACCCTCATGAAAGATGTTCTGATGTGGCCTCCAAGTGATCACTTCCTTCCCGTTTCTGACTTCCACCCACATGGACTCAGTACTCATTATCTCCATGACGTCCCCTTTCTCTACAGCAATGCCACTCCCCCACATCTTAATACTTCTTGCATTAAAGAAAATGCATTTCAACCTATCCAACTGACTGCATCATTAGCCTATCCTTCCTCATAGTCTTTCTACACATTGCATCAACCTTTACAGCAACTGCTCCATCATCTGACCTAATACTCTTGATTTCCATTCTTCTACCAATCTAGTATAAACCCTCCCCAACAGCTCTAGCAAACCTGCCACATGGACATTGGCTTCTCTCAAGTTTGGATGTAACCCATCTTTATTGTGCAGGTCATACCTTCCCCAGAAGATATCCCAATGATCCACAAATCTGAAACCCTGGCGCCTTCATCAACTCTTCAGCCACACACTCATCTGTCAAACCATCCTATTCTTACCCTCACTGGTGAGTGGCACAGGTAGAAATCCAGAGATTCCTACCTTTGAGGTCCTGCTTTTCAGCTTTCTTCTTTACTCCCTATGTTCATTCATCAGGGTATCACACCTTTTACTAGCTGTCATCGGTACCAATGTGTACCACGACTTCTAGCTGCTCATCCTCAATCTTAAGAATGCCATGACATCTTCAACTCTGGCACCTGGGAGGCAACATGCTCATCCACAGAGTATCCAGTCTGTTCTCATAACTAATGAATCCCCCATCACTATCACTTTCCTCTTCTCCCCCTTTCCCTCCTAAGCCACAGAACCAGACTCAGTGCCAAACACCTGATCTCTGTGGCCTTTCCCTGTCAGGGCATACCCTAACAGTATCCAGAGTGGTATACTTATTATTGGGAAGAGCCACAGGGGTGCCATACACTGACTGCCTATTCTCTTTCACTTTCCTGACAGACACCCAGCTAGCTACCTGCCTCCTGCAACTTAGGCGTGACTGCCTGCCTGTTAATACTGTCTATCAACCTCTCCTGAATGATCCGGAGTTCATCCAGCTCCAGTTCCCCTCCTAATTCATCGACAGGTGCTATGCTGCCCATGGGAGGACTGCAGTGAGCAGGAGTCTGTGACCCACCTCTTTGCACACTGTGAGTTCGCAGAGAAGGTGTGGAGGAGGATGGACGGGCTAGTGTCACATTTCATCCCCAGCAGCTGCATAACAGAGGACTCTTTGATCTATGGGCTGTTCCCGGGGACGCACACGGAGACCAACATCTGGTGCTGCTGGCAGATCATCAACTCGGTGAAAGATGCTCTTTGGTCAGCCTGAAACTTGATGATCTTCCAGCACATGGAGATGTCTGTGGCAGAATACTGCCCACTGGCACATTCTCGGCTGCAGGAGTACGTGCTGAGGGACGCACTGAAACTTGGTGCAGCCACCGCAAGGGTCCGGGGGGGAAGGACCACAGTTTAGGGTTCTTCTCCCGCGGGAGTGGGAGGGGTCGGGTGGCAGGGAGTATACCCCTCAACAATGATGTGGTAAGGTGAACTAACGGAGTGCCACATGGGTGGCCAAAAGTGTGGCTATCTAGAGACTATAAGGGAAACGTATGTAAAGGATTGAGAGTCATTGAATGGTTTATTGTAGATAATTTTATTTTTGAATAAAGTATATTTTGAAATTTAAAAAATGTTGTTGGTAAATCAGGTTATCTCAGATTGTAGTACTCTTGTTGTTGAGTCAGAAGTTTGTACATTCAGATTCTGCTCTTGAGATTTAAGCAAACTATATCTGCAGTGCTTTACTGAGTGAGCACTGCACTTTTGAAGATGCTACACCATGGCCCAGCTTGTCGGTCTGATAAATTCAAAGTATGTCACCAAAGACTCGAGCAAATTTCTCCAAATGTATCATGGAAAGCATTCTGACTGGTTGCAAAAACCTCTACTGCTCCAATGCACAGAATGAAAAAAGCTGTGGAGGTTGTAGACTCAGGCAGCTCCATCATGGGCACTAGCCTCCCCAGCATCCAGGACATCTTCAAAAGGCGATGCCTCAAGATGGCGGCATTCCTCATTAAGGATCCTCGCCATCTAGGGCATGCCCTCTTCTCATTACTACCACATCAAGAAGGAGGTACAGCAGCTTGAGGACACACACTGAACATATTAGGAACAGTTTCTTCCTCTCCATCATCAGATTTCTTAATAGTCCATAAACTCATGAACTATTTTGCTCTCTTTTTGCACAATTTATTTATTCTTTATATATTTCTTATTGTAACATAATTTTTTATGTATTGCACTGTACTGCTGCTGGAAACCAACACATTTCACAACATATATCGATGATAATAAACCTGACTCTTATCCAATGTGACTATTATTTTTAATAGTCACATTGCCATCAATGGTAAGGCCAGCATTTAAAGTCCACCCTTAATTGCCCTTGAGAAGCTGATGGTGAGCTGCTTTTTGAACTGCTGCAGTCCTTCTGATGAAGGTGCTGTCAGGGAGGGAGTTCCAGGATTTAGACCCTGTGATAATCAAAGAACAGGTAAGTCAGGACAGTGTGTGACTTGGAAGGGGACCTGTAGATGGCAGTGTTCCATGTGCTTGCTGCCCTTGGCTTTCTTGGTGGTAGATAGAGGTGATGGTTTGACTCAGTGGTAGAGGGAATGAATGCTTATGGTGGTGGATGGGGTGTCAATCCAACAGGCTACTTTGTCCTGCATGGTGTCAAACTTCTTGAGTTGTGTTGGAGCTGCGCTTATCAGGCAAGTGGAGAATGTTCCATCATGCTTTTGCCTTGTGCCATACAGAAAATGGAAAGGTTTTAAGGTGTCAGGAGGTGAGTTACTCACTGCAGAACACACACTGTATGACCTGCTCTGAGAGTCACAGTGGTTGGTCCAGTGGACCTCCAACAAATACAATCTTCTTTTGTGCAAAGTACGACTCTATCACTGAAGGTTTTCTCTTTGATGCCCGTTGACTTCAGGTTTACCAGAGCTCCTTGATGCTACACTTGGTCAAATCCTACCTTGACACCAATAGCAGTCACTCTCATCTCAGCTCCGGAATTTAGCTCTTTGGTTAATGTTTGGTCCAAGGCTTTGATGAGATCAGGAACAGAGTGGTCCAGACAAAATTCAAATTGAGCCATCAGTGGGTGGGCATTGGTGAGTAAATACCACATGAGAGTACTGTCGATGATATGTTCCATCACTTTGTTGATAACTGAGAGCAGACTGATTGGATGGTATTTATAAACATAAGAAATAGGAGCAGGAGTAGGCTATCTGGCCCATTGAGTCTGCTCCACCATTCAAAAAGATCACAGCTGATCTGGCTGTGGACTCCACTCCACCTACCTGCCTTTTCCCCATAATCCTTAATTTCCCCTTAAAAGGTCTATCTAACTGTGTCTTAAATACATTTAATGAAGTAACCAGTACTGCTTCCCTAGGCAGAAGTTTCCACAGATTCACTACTCTCTGAGAGAAGCAGTTTTTCCTCATCTCTGTCCTAAATCTAACCCCCCCAAATCTTGAGGCTGTCACTTATCCATGGAAACAACTTTCCTGCCGGTATCTTATTCATCCCTTTAATAACTTTAAGTGTTTCTTTAAAAAAAAGCTTTGCCCATTGTACTGCTGGCATTTAGGGTAGCAGTGAAGGTCCTCCATCTCTGGTGCTGTTCAGAGCTTTCTTCATCATGTCAGTCTATAAAATCCCCTCTAATTCTTCTGAATACCAGTGAGGATAGTCCCAGGTGACTCAATCTGTCCTCATGGGCTAATCTTCATGCAGTACTCCAGGTGCAGCCTTACCAGTACCCTGTACAGTTGTAGCACAACCTCCCTGGCCTTAAATTTCATCCCTCTAGCAATGGAATCCCTCCAACATTCCATTTTTCTTTTCAGTGAACTGTTATACCTGCAAACCAACCTTTTGTGATTCATGCACCAGTACTTTCAAGCCCCTCTGCACAAATCACACTGAAATCCTTCACTATTTAAATAATAATCTGATCTTCTATTTTTCCTCACATTTACCAACATTGTACTCCATCTGCCAGACCTTTGCCCACTCACTTAACCTGTCTATATCTCTCTGCAGACTCTCCACATCATCTGCACCACTTGCTTTTCCTCTCAATTTAGTGTCCTCAGCAAACTTAGATATGCCACACTCAGTCCCCTCTTCCAAATCATTAATGTATATCATGAACAGTTGAGGGCACAACACTGACCCCAGGGCACTCCGCTCACCACCAGAGTAACTCCCATTTATCCCAGCTCTCTGCCTTCTATTGGTAAACCAATCATCCATCCATGCTTATACATTACCCCCAACTCCTTGCATCCCTATTTTATGGATAAGTCCTTCAAGAAGCACCTTATCAAATGTCTTTTGGAAATCCAAGTATACAACATCAACTCTCTCCCCTCTATCCACTATGCTCATTATATCCTCAAAAAGTATAGTAATTTGTCAAATAGATGCCCTTCTTGCAATCCATGTTGTATCTCCCTGATGAAACAATTTCTATCCAGCCGTCTTGCTATTTCTTCCTTAGCAATAGCTTCAAGCATTTATCCAACTACAGACGTTAAGATGGATTTTTACTACGATTTGTGGACAGCACATGGCAAGGCAATTCTCCCCAATGTCAAATATGTGCCAATGTTTGTAACTGTACTGGGACAGGCTGGCTAAAGGTACAGCTAGTTTTGGATTTGTCTTCTTCAATACTACAGCCACCATCTTGCCTAACACCATTGAGATCAGTGGATATGCCAGTCATTTCTTGATATCACATGGAATGAACTAATTGGCAGAAGACTGGTTCCTTTGATGATAAGGATCTCAGAAAGATGTGTTATTTTATAGAAATAGTGCTCGCAGAATAAACAATAATGAACAAGTACACTGCAGGTCTAAATAAAACAGGGCATATTGTACAAGGGGTGATTTATAAGTTCATGGCCTAAGGTAGGAGTCAATTTCAGAAAACCTAGCACATTTATTTTTCAACATAGTCCCCTCCTACATTTACACACTTAGTCCAGTGGTAGTGGAGCATACTTTGGAAATGAGTGGAGATAGTGGAGATGAGTTATTAACTTCAAACTTTCTGCATAATCACTCAAAGAGTTGAACTACATGTGCATGTAACGAGAGCTGTATAACTCATCTCCTTCTACTTTAGGCCACAAACTTATCAATCAATCACCCCTGCTGTGGACCACTTTCTGGAGGTCCAAGATGCCGACTTCTACAAAGAAGGGATCTGTATGCTCCATGACCGCTGGACTAAGTGTGTAAATGTAGAAGGGGACTATGTTGAAAAATAAATGTGCTAGGTTTTCTAAAATTGACTCCTTCTACCTTAGGCCACAAACTTATCAATCACCCTTTGTATTTGCTTTCTTTATAGAGGATACAAGTTACATCCCAGAAATAGCTGCAAATTAGCAATTGAGAGGGAGGAATCCAGTGAAATTATAACCATCAGGGAAGTGCTACTGAATGAATTGTTGGAGTTGCAGACTCACAGTTCTTCAGGTCCTAATGGACTTCATCCTCAGGTCTTATAAGAAGTAGCCTGGAAGTTAGTTGATTTAATTTTCCAAAATTTCCTAGATTTGTGGAAAATTGCATTTGTTTGAAAAATAGCAAATACATGCCTTATATTCTAAAATGGAGACAGAAAGCAGGAAGCTGCAGATCAGTTAATTTGACAACTGTTGTAGGAAAAAATATTAGAGATGTTATGGTCAGGCACTTCCACAAAGTCAACATAGTTTTATGAAAGGGTAATCTTTAACCAATTAGATAGTTCTTGGAAAAAGTTACATCTGCTGTGGATATCTTAACACTTTCAGGAAGCATTTGATAAGGTGCCACATCAAAGAGTACCATGGAAAATAGAAGCTCACAGTGAAGGAGGTAACATACTGGTGATGGCCAGAAGATTAGCTGGCTACTGGGAAATAAAGGGTAAGCATAAACAGTACTGAAGAACTTTGAGATGTCCCAAAGATGTACCGTATAGGTTAATTGGTCATTGTAAATTGTCACATGATTAGATTAGTGCTAAATCAGGGTTATTGGGGGTTGCTGGGCAGTGTGGCTTGAAGGGCCAGAAGGGCCTATTCCACGCCGTATCTCTAAGTTTCCAACAACACACAAAACGCTGGAGGAACTCAATGGGCCAGGCAGAAACTATGGAGGGATAGACCTGCTGAGTCCTTCCAGCATCTGCAATCTCCTGTGTCTCCCTTCATTTTCAGTTCTCTGTATTTGTGATATGCTTCCTTTTTTTTAGCTTTATCCAATCCTCAATATCCCCTGACATCCAAGACTCTTTGAACTTGTTTTCTTTACCCTTCAAAGAATACATTGGACCTGGACCATTACTATTTAACTTTTTAACAACTCCCTCCTGTAGGATGTAGACTTGCCTACAGTAGCTATTCCAGTCTAACTTTGTTAGGCCCTGCTTTATGAAATTGAAATCAGACTGAAATCAGTCTCCACCCTGCCCACAACACCACTAATTCAGGACCTTAATTTCTGGTCTACTCTTATCCATTTCCATAGCTACCTCAAAACTTATGATGTCTGTTTCTGAAATACTCACCCAAAACACTCTTGACTACTCACCTGGCTACATTCCTAATATCAGGTCCAGTCCCACCCCTTTTCCAGTTAGACTATCTATGTACAGGCTCAAAAAGCTCTTCTGGATAAGTTCAGAAATTCCAGCCCTCTGCAACCTTGAAAGTGATTCCAGTTAATACTGAGGAAGTTGAAATACCATACTACTAAACCTTATTATTCTTGTGCTTCACTGTGATTTCAAGATTCAAGATTCAAAAAACTTTATTGTCATTCTAACCATACATCAGCTCTGCAGGGCAGAATGAGACAGCGTTTTTCAGGAGCAGTGCAATCATAACATAACAAACGCAACACTAAATAATAAACATAACAATAAATAGTAAAACAGAACAGCCACATGCCAGTTAAATCAGTTATAAGTGCCCAGTGCAAATTTAAAATGTCCAAAGCAGAGTCAGGTGGAGCAGCTATTTAGCAGTCTGACTGCCTGTGGGAGGAAGCTGTTTAGTAGCCTTGTGGTTTTAGTTTTGACGCTCCTGTAACGTTTGCCTGATGGCAGAAGAACAAATAGTTCATGGAGAGGGTGTGAGGGGTCTTTAATGATGTACCGTGTCTTCTGGAGGCATCGACTCTGAAAGAGGTCTTGGACAGAAGGTAGAGAGACCCCAATAACCTTCTCTGCTCCCCTAACCACGCTCTGCAAGGCTTTTTTGTCGACAGCACTGCAGCTGGAATACCAGGTTGTGATGCAAAAGGTTAGCACACTCTCAATCACGCCTCTGTAGAATGTAGCTAAGATATTAGTGGGGAGTGATGCTTGCTTAAGCTTCCTCAGAAAGTGCAATCTCTACTGGGCCCATTTCACAATCCCAGTGGTGTTCCTGGACCAGGTGAGATTGTCCGAGATCTGCACCCCAAGGAACTCGATGTTTTCCACTCTCTCCACTGTGGAGCCGCTGATGCTGAGGGGTGTGTGCTCAGGCAGAGACCGTCTGAAATCGACGATCATCTCCTTGGTTTTGGTGACATTAAGCATCAAGTTGTTATCCCTGCACCAGCTCTCTAGGTGTTTGACCTCCTCCCTGTACATAGTTTCATCATTTTTGCCGATGAGCCCCACCACTGTGATATCGTCTGCAAATTTAATGATCAGGTTTTCCTTGAATCTGGCTGCACAGTCATGTGTTAGCAGTGTAAACAGCAATGGGCTAAGCACACAGCCTTGTGGGGATCCAGTGCTTGAAAATCTACTTTTCTATCTCTAACTGACCTTTAGGAGGCCTGTAGTATAACAAAGTGATTGATTCCCCCTCCTTTTGTTTCTAATCATGTGGCCTTATTTGAAGAACCTTCTAGAATATCCTCCCTCATCACTGCAGTAATAAAGTCCTTAATTAACATTGCAATGCCACTTCCTCCTTCACATCCCCCTACCTACCGTCACACTTGAAGTTTCTGTAGCCTGGAATGTTGAGTTACTCGTCCTGCTCTTCTTTCAACCACGTGTCTATGACAGCAACAAATTCATATTCTTATATGCTGATCCATGCTCTCAGTTCAGGTGCTTTACTATCAGAATCCTTGCATTAAAACCAATGCAATTTGCCTGGCGTTTGTCCCATGTATCATTTCACACCTGTTTGATCTGTCTTCTGGACTGACTCAGTTTTTCTTCTATATTTGCCTGTATCTCTGCCCCAACTACATATCTACTTTGTGTTCTTCTTCCCAGCTAATTTAACCCTTCCTAACAACATTAGTAAACCACTACAAGGATATTAAATTTGTTCCAGTTCAGGTACAACCTGCTCAACTTGTAATGTCCTACCTTCTCTGATCATCCTAAAGTCTAAAGCCCTCCTTCCTACATCATCCCTTCAGCCACCTATTCATCTGACCTATCTGCCATTTCCTACATTTGCTAATACAGAGATTAGAACATTTGAGGTCCTGTTTTTTAACCTAATACCAAGCTCCCTAAATTCACATTACAGGTCCTCATCCCTCTCTTTACCTATGCTGTTCGTACCAATATGAACAATAACCTCCAGCTGTTTACTCTCCCCCTTTACAATAGCCTGCAACCTGGCCAGGTCACTCGTCTGAGTGCTACTGGTACCGTGTAACCCAGTACTACCTGTCGCATGGTCGGGTGGTCGGCGACTAAACCGGCTCCTCCACCAGGCTTGCCTAGTGAGGAGGGTGGCTAGACACCCTGCAGGATGAAAAACAAGACCTGTCAAAGGGTGGATGAACCCTTTTGTAGGGTCAACGGCCATCTAGCAAACACGTGCCGTGAAGCGCGGAAAGGGCATCCCTTGCATCGAAGCTTGGTCTGGCCATTCACTGCAACAGAACTTCCCCCAGCCGTCTTGGACCCCACCATGCCGCTGGATTGGGGAGGGGATGTTGAAAGAGTGGGTCTGGACCTGTGCAACCCCCTACTCACCTAAAATCCATTCACGCACACGCTGTTCCTTTCTGAGGAGTGGAGATGGATAGCCAGAGAGAGAGAGGGAGACCCTGCAACCATTCCGTTGCATTCTTGATTCTGGTGCCAGGAAGGAAACACACTACCGTGGATCCACAGTAAAAGCACCTGGTTATTCCCCCAACTATTAAGTCTCATACCACTATCACCCTTGAACACTTACACCTTCCCCCTTGTGTATCCACGGTGCCATGACCTTGGCTCTGGCTGCTCTCCTTAGAGTTATTTCCATTTCTACAATCTTTCAGCATAGAGAAATGGTTTGAAAGTGCAAACACTCTGAGGTTTCTCTGACTTCCTTCCTTCCTGCCTCCCTTCCTCTTTTGGTGATCATCCATTCTTTCTCTGACTCCCTGTCCCTGAAGTTGCAGAATAACCACCTTTCAAATCACGCTATCCACTTAACTCATCCTCATGGATGCACTATAAAGTTGGTAAAATTAAACTCAGAAGGCATCAAGGGACAATGTAAAGGTTGGAGTCATACCTCAAATACCGTGGTTGTCAAATAATCGATCCTCGGAGATCGCTGCAGAAGTTACTCATGGCAGTATCCTGAGACCAACCTTCTTCGATGATCCTTCTTCTGTCATAAACTCGGAAGTAAGGATGTTCTCTGATGAAGGAGGATTGATGAAGGAGGATTAATGAAGGTAGAGCAGTAGATGTAGTTTACATGGATTTCAGCAAGGCATTTGGTAAGGTACCCCATGCAAGGCTTATTGAGAAAGTAAGGAGGCATGGGATCCAAGGGGACATTACTTTGTGGATCCAGAACTGGCTTGCCCACAAAAGGCAAAGAGTGGTTGTAGACAGGTCATATTCTGCATGGAGGTTGGTCACCAGTGGTGTGCCTCAGGGATCTGTTCTGGGACCCCTACTCTTGGTGATTTTTATAAATGACCTGGATGAGGAAGTGGAGGGATGGGTTAGTAGATCTGCTGATGACACAAAGGTTGGGGGTGTTGTGGATAGTGTGGAGGGCTGTCAGAGGTTACAGCGGGACATCGATAGGATGCAAAACTGGGCTGAGAAGTGGCAGATGGAGTCAACTCACATAAATGTGAGGTGGTTCATTTTGGAAAGTCAAATATGATGACAGAATATAGTATTAATGGTAAGACTCTTGGCAGTGTGGAGGATCAGAGGGATCTTGGGGTCAGAGTCCATAGGACACTCAAAGCTGCGGCGCAGGTTGACTCTGTGGTTAAGAAAGCACACAGTTCATTGGCCTTCATCAACCATGAGATTGAGTTTAGGAGCCGAGAGGCAATGTTGCAGCTATATAGGACCCTTGTCAGTCCCCACTTGGAGTACTGTGCCCATTTCTGTTCGCCTCACTACAGGAAGTATGTGGAAACCATAGAAAGGGTGCAGAGGAGATTTACAAGGATGTTGCTTGGATTGGGGAGCATGCCTTATGAGAATAGTTGAGTGAACTCGGCCTTTTCTCCTTGGAGTGACAGAAGATGAGAAGTGATCTGATAGAGGTGTATAAGGTGATGAGAGGCATTGATTTTATGGATAGTCAAAGGCTTTTTGCCAGGGCTGAAATGGCTATCACGAGAGGGTATAATTTTAAGGCGCTTGGAAGTAGGTACAGAGGAGATGTCAGGGGTAAGTTTTTTACACAGACAGTGGTGAGTGTGTGGAATGGGCTGCCGGCAGCGGTGGTGGAGGTGGAAACAATAGGGTCTCTTCAGAGGCTTCTGGACAGGTACATGGAGCTCAGAAAAATAGAGGGCTATGGGTAACCCTAGGTAATTTCTAAGGTAAGGCCAGGTTCCGGCTTTGTGGGCGGAAGGGCCTGTATTGTGCTGTAGGTTTTCTATGTTTCTAATATTCCATTCATAATTTCTCAGTAAATGAACCAGACTATTTCAGTGTGCAGCAAGACCTAGACAACATTTCAGCAAGGACTGATAAGTAGCAAGTATTATCTGCACCATAAAAGTGCCAGGTAATCCTAATATCTGACAAAGTTGAGTGTGACCACCTCTCTCTGACATTCTATGTGGTGAACATTGAGTTCACCACATCAACATTCTAGGATTCACCATTCACCAGAAACTAACTGGACCAGTCACACAGCAGATTAGAGGTATCTATTCTGAGCTCTGCCATAGGAACGGATTATTGGACTGACAGAGGAAATGATTCAAGGACGTATTCAAATTCTCCTTGGAAAAAATGCATATTTCCACTCTGCTGCGAAGTCTCTTCAAGGTATGCCTACCCTGAAGAAGTTTAAATCCTCTCTTCGACGGGATTTCAGTGAGACCCTCTCTCACTGCTCCCCCTCTGTGATCTCTGCCTCTCTCCGACTCTTCGACCAGGTCCTGACCCAGACCCGCTACCACAGCCACCTCTCCTTCCTGGGAATGTGTCTCCGCTTTCAAATTACTGGTTTTTCAACTGAACCTACCAGCCTTCTCCTTCCAACCCTCCCCCACATTCTTTATAGGGCCTCTGCTCCTTCCCTCTTCAGTCCTGACAAAGGGTTCCGGCCCGAAACATCGACTCATCATTTCCACAGATGCTGCCCGACCTGCTGAGTTCCTCCAGTGTGTTGTGAATGTTGCATATTTCCACTGACTTTTTGGAATTCCTAGCCCATGATATGGAAAGGGTGCTTTCAAGATAGTGTTGGAAGCACTGAGTCCATGCATCAGCAAAAGACAGCGGCCCTGTACAATTGGTGGAAGGAGCAGATTGCCTCACAAACTACCCTCAGGAATCTGCTCCCCTTTCTGTGGAAGAAACCGCAGCTCTTTGTCCTGATGAAGGGCTGCAGCCCAAAACTGTTTATTTCCCTCCATAGATGGTGCCTGACATGCTGAGTTTTGTCTCTCACAATGGCTTCAGCAGTCACCTCAGAACCTACAAAACTGAAGTGGAAGCTAAATTATCCTTTATCCTGTGGAAACAGAAGCCAAAGACAACCCCAAGACAATAAACAATGATGGGGGTGGAATTGGTGATTATAAAGGTGGAATTTGTAGTTAAAAAAAAACAAAGATTAACAGCTCTGTCTTCCTTAAAATTTCCTCCAATTAAATTTTAAGAACGACAAAGCTGTTAATCTTTTTTTTAGCACAAATTCCACCTTTATAATCACCAATCACACTAGATGACAGATAGCACAATAATTGAATTTTGTAAAGCCTCTTTATTATGACAACACATACCCATGGGCTTCAGAGGAGCATCATCAAATGGGAGCAAATATAGATGAGTGAGGACAGGGTGATGTGTAACAGGAAGTTGGTACTTTGGGATACTGGATTTGGATGTCCTCAAGTGTACAGAGGACAGGACATGGGAGTTCATTCACATATGTGTGGAAATAAACACCACATAGATCGTTAGAAGCTTATGATGCTCTTGTTGGCTACAATTGAATAGGTAAAAGGTGAAGGCAGCCACACTAAACTGCAAACAGGAGAGGCATTAGAACAATGTGATTACTTTTGTGAGTTAATGCATTGGAGATGGACAGACAGGTCGGACATAATAAGTGGTAGGAAAATGAGAAGTGTGGAAGATCGGAGGGAGTGAATGCCCTGCCCACCGGTTACTGAAGTTAGCAGCGTTGGTAGATAATAAGATATACACCATTTTTTCTGGTACTGGATTTAAGAGCTGAGAGGTTATGCTCAAATTGTACACAATGTCATTCAGACTACAGTTACAGTATTATAAGTTGTGCTCACCACATTACAGACAGGATGTGATAGCATCAAAGAGATTTACAAAGACATGGGCTGGAGAATTTTATCTTTGAGGAAAGATTTCCTAAGCTGGGTTTGTTTCCTTTAGAACAGAAAAGGCTGAAGTGAAATTTACTTGAGCTGCATAAAATTGTCAGAGGTCAACATTAGGTGAAAAGGAAGGACCTACAGTATTTATGTTAGTAGAAAAGCTGTTATTAGGGGGCATAGATGACAGGTAACAGGGCTGCACACACAAAAAACAAATGAGCACTTGTGTTGTACCTAATAAGGCACAAGATAGACAGTGGAAAGTGGGATTTGCTGAATATTTCTATTTCTCTTGGCACCAATACTGGATACTAAACAGCTTCTTGGAAAAAAATTTGCTTTCTTTCTTGAACAGTGACAAAGACTGCAGGCATGCTGATATGAATGAGAAGAGACAGTTTATCAAATCACAGACTATGTAACTTGTGAATCTGAAGGGGGCTGTTTCCCTGTTGCTGTGGGATGGATGCCCAATTAGAGATATTCAAATATGGAGCTGCTGTAATGAAAGGTATGTGATTCCAAAAGTGACAATATTCAAGGATTTTGGAGAGGATACAGAGGTTGGTCATACTATTTTAAATTAGTTGAATTGCAGTTAACTCCGGTAGTCATGAAAACTTCTTCCACTAGCATGGAAAATCCTGAAAATCATGCAATATTTACATAAATGAAAGCTCCATTACATTTTTAAATGGAGTATAATTTAATTTTGTGATTATAAATACACTTTTTCCTCCAAATTAGAAGATCACAAGCTCCAGTACAAATTTACACTGAAAAGCTCAAGCTCTAATCAGAAGAACTTCCAGTACATATTTTCAGTCCATAAATCAGCGATTCTTTTGAACATTTTATGCAATGTAGCTAGCGGCGATAAATGACAAATTAAGACTAGAATTTTACTTAAAAGAAGAGAAAAACGCTCAACAGGGCAGGAAACATTTGCGGAAAGAGAACCAGTAAATGATGCTGCTTCCGAACGACGATGGGCTGAAGGCCGAAATAAATAGTAATGGGTCATGTAAAGAAGCAACACACAGATCTGAACCGTTATTTCTTTTCCTCACAGATGGTGCCTGATTTGGCGAGTATCCCAGATTTTTTCCGTGTTTTTATTTCAGACTTCTACTTCTTTGGGGTTTGATAGATTATCGAGATGCTCAAATTTAAGTGAAGCACCAAGAAGGGCCAGTGCAAGTTACCTGACTCGATAAATGATACTTCATATATTGCAGGGATCTCAGTAACAGCTTCCGGCGAGCTACATCAAGCGGGAGAGGGTTTGCAGCGCCACAAGGCAGCTCTTCGCGTGGATGACGTTCGTTGAAAAGGGCTAGGCCCCTTCTGGGTGACGTCAGCTACTGGTTATTAAACGGTTCTGCACCGCCCCGCTCGAGAGAGCTGGAGTGGGAGAAGGAAGAGGAGCCTGAACTCGGCTCATCCATCCAAACATGGTCGGCTTCTCAGCCTGGTTTTGGAACGAGAGGTTCTGGCTCCCTCACAATGTCACTTGGGCCGATCTCAAGAACACGGATGGCGCCGAATACCCTCAGGCCGCTGATTTGTACTTCGCTTTCCCGCTGGCAATCGGCATATTCCTCGTCCGCCTGGCGTTCGAAAGGTGAGGGGGAAGGGACTTAGGGGAGGAGGAGAAAGTTGGGGGATCCAACCGTGATTGAGTGACAAGGTGCCGCCATCAATCGGAGTTCGCAGCCCCACGCTGTTGGAGCGGACTCATAGTCCCGCCCCCCGTTGGGCGTCAGGGGCGTTGATTGGTCTGCTGTTTGCTTTCGTTGTCAGCTGCACGTGGCGTCCGCGTTTCCCATTGATGCTCCGCCGCTGTCGATCATTGGAGTGATCTGTCGGCGAGTAATCGGTGGGTCTGGAGAGAAGTGTGGTCAGTGACTGATTTGAGCACTCGTCAGTGTGTTTTGGTAAATGCCTAACCTAGCAATTTGTGACTATTTGCTTTTATTTATTGTATTAATAAAAATAACCGAATAAAGTTCAGTTGATATCCCATTGATTTTATTTTATGTGTTCTTTTGGGTGAGTTTATCAGAGAGCTCTGATCCATTTTGGTTTAACTAATAATTGGTGAAGGAGCAAATCCTGAAGTGATGTGATCAGGAATGTATCCCTCTGACCAAAGTTGGCGAAATCACTGGACTCGTACTGATCTGCAAGTTATCTCTGCCTGGACAGTGTCTTTAACTCAGTAAGTGCTTGCAGGCTGAAGATGTGAAAAGTGCTGTTCCATGCTTCTTGGGCAGTCCTAGTCAACGAGACTGTTATGAAAACCTTGGACTCGTCCACAGATTGAGTGGGTATTGGCTGACGGGGAAGGAGGGGAGCAAATGGATAGTTTGAGGTGGTGTACTTAAGTAGGGCCTCCATGTGCTTCTGATGCATGGCCTTGGTTCCCAATGCCATCTGGAATGTTCTGTCTTCACTTTGAGTAGCCATAGAGAATCCTAGTTAGCGAGGTGGAAGTTGCTCTCCACCTGCATCTCAATGTGAAAAGTTTTTTTTTGTCAAATGCATTCTCCAAATTTCCTTTATTTTGGAGAGCTTATTTTGGAAGTAGAAGATAAGGAAGAATGACTTGTAAAGGTTTTTGAAAGCAAAAGCTGTAGATGCTGGAAATCTGAAATGAAAACAGAAGATGCTGGAAGCACTCAGTGAGTGGGCAGCTGTGGAGTGAGAAGCAGAACTGTTGTAATGAAAGGTCATCAACCTGTGATGTTCACTCTATTTCTGTTAGTACAGATGCTGCCAGACCATAAGCCATAGGAGTAGAATTAGGCTGCTTGGCCCACTGAGTCTGCTTCACCATTCAATCATGGCTGATTTATTATCCTTCTCAACCCCATTCTCCTGCCTGCCTTCTTTCCCCACACAACCTTTGACACCCTTACCAATAAAGAGCCTGTCAACCTCTGCTTCAAATATACCCAATGATTTGGCCTTCATGGCCATCTGTGGTAACAGATTCCACAGATTCATTGTACTCTGGTTGAAGAGGTTCTCAGCAATTTCTGATGTAATGTACTATTTGACTGCAGTTTTATTGTTCCTTTTTAAATATTGGGATAGTTCATAAATTCTTTATTCAAGCTGCAATGTTCTTCTGTAGTATTGTTTTTAAATCTCCTGATATGTTTGCTGACAGTCTATTGAGCCATGCACATTGGAAGTGTGGATTTGAGTACTTCATTGTACAAAGTTATCAATACTATAATGAATATTGCATTTTTATCTTTGATTATCCTTGGACTAGAGGAAAATTTTGGAAATACTTATGGATTACAGTTTTTTTGATCACTATTCAGTAATCTTCCACCCTCCCCACCCTCCCTGTCACTGCTGGTTGTGATGATTTCCAAGATTCAACTGCTTACTATATCAAAAGAGGAATAGAAGGGGATGGTAGATGTGATTTGAGTGGTTATGTTTTCAATAACAGGAACTTGGAATTAAATATATGCTTACTGTGTAAGTTCCACTTTTGTGAGGTGACTTTCTGCAAACCATGTAGGGAGCATATCCTTGGATGAAGTGACTTGGTATAATTTGATCACTACAGCCCAACACTGATGCTTAATAGATACAAGTTTTCTATATTCTGCAGTGTTGGTGAGTAGCCAAGTGGTTAAGGCGTTTTTCTAGTGATCTGAAGGTTGCTAGTTCGAGCCTTGGCTCAGGCAGTGTGTTGTGTCCTTGAGCAAGGCATTTAAACACACACTGCTCTGCGACGACACCAGTGCCAAGCTATATGGGTCCTAATGCCCTTCTCTTGGACAACATCGCTGGCGTGGAGAGGGGAGACTTGCAGCATGGGCAACTGCCGGTCTTCCATACAAACTTGCCCAGGCCTGCGCCCTGGAAACCTTCCAAGGCGTAAATCCATGGTCTCATGAGACTAACAGATGCCTATATTCTGCAGTTTGATCTGAATTCTGGAACCTTACTGAATAATGGGATTGGTACTCAAGCTGTTAGGAGACATTTTAAGATCCACCTGTAGCTGATGAAATTTACACCAAGTTTGTGGGTGGTGTAAAGGGGAAACTAGATCTGGCAGCTGTGTTTGAACTGTTTGCCAACACTTGCCATAAGTTTTTTTTTGACCATTGTTTATTCTACCACATAAAATTAGTATTTTTAGAGGCATGCTAGTGTTTAGAATAAGAGCCTGAGCTGGGAGGGCACTTTCCAATTCCACCAAGGACCCCTCCCTGCCCTTCACCCTCAAATATTTACTTATCTTGGCTATGGGTCAGATATCTGGTTACTGAAGTGATTGATAACACTTACTGGTTCCAATCTCCTCTTTCATACTACTCCAACTCCCCCCCTCCCCACTTTGCATGCTCCCTAGCTGCACACTGCTGGAAATGTTCCCATAATTAAAGTATCTGTTGTCGAAGCTTGCCTAAGATTTGTGTGTAGTGAGTGGGATCCAAATCTCATCGAAATGTTCAAGAATCATTGAGGGAATCCCATTATTGGCATGCACTAAAATTGTTCTGAGCTCTGACATTTGTTTCTGTTTTGTCTCTTCAGCATTGCCATGAGAACCATTGGTTCAACGATTGATTGTTGTATAATATTCCAAATTAATCACCTCACTTCAAAGTTGTACGAGCACAATCCCACATTTGACAGATAACTTTGAGTCCACTGCGATTCCACTGAGGCTGATGGTTTTCATATATTCTTTATTTTGAGTTAGTCAGATGACTGAACCATGAAGTGTTCATTGTCTTTTCATGCCCCTTCAGTGGCTTGTCGTTTCACTTAGTGATCTGATTGCCCACTAGCCACCTTTCTAAAGCTGGGTGAGTACATTCAAAAGACGAATAACAACCCTTTCTAGACTTGCTGGCTGGTAATAGTATGTGGAATTGTAGAATTGTAGCATCATTTAAAATTGAAAGTGAATTGAGAATTCATTTGTTCTTGAAACATGGCTCTGAATTGCCTACCTCACTGTGTACCCAACCTAAAATCCCAAGCTCCATGCCCAACAACAAAATGTTTCTTGTCTGTTGCTGGAGATCTTTGTTTCAGCAGGAGTGAGCATCAGAAGTGCTAGCAGAAGCCAGCGATGCACCTCACTGGGCTGCTGTGCCTTCCAATAGATCATGCCTGAATTGATCCTACTCTCAGTCCTGCCTTCTTTGACTTGATAACCTTTGACTCCGTGTCTCCTTGGCACTGAAGGTCTTTGGATTGAGAATTCTTAGGAGAGTTGGTCTTCAAATAATTACTTCCTCCTTTAGGGCTTCATGGGCTGACCCACTTCATGCAATTATGTCCCCTCATCTAGACTCCAGTATGAGAGCATATCCTCTACCCTGTCAAGATCTTTCAAACCTTGTGTAGTCTGCTAAGATCACTTTTAAATTCCAGAAAAGGAAGGTGTAATCTTTTTGACAATTTAAGAAGATTCATTCATCCTTGGAATTGGATTAGAGTGTGTACAAGCTGTGTGGGGAAATATTGAAGAGACCAACAAACTTACTTTTTTTTTAAAGGTCAAAAACAAGGGATGAAACAATACTTTTAGCCTGAATTTCATCTTAACTCACAAACAGGGTGTTTTTTAAATAGAGAATGTAACATTGTGTTGAAAATGGCAACACTGGTTGGAGTGGTGAAGACAGTGTAATAGCATGCTTGCCTTCATAGGTAGGGGCATATAACTTGAGTTGGGTGTTGTTTTGTAAAGTTGCAACATACCGATTAGACCACATTTCTGGTTGCTGCACTAGGGAGAGCACACAGTAGATTGACCAGGATGTTGCTGGATTGAAGCACTTTAATTATAGTGGTGGAATTTGATGCTATTGCTACTTCTAAGAAGTGCTTAGACACTTAAGTAGACGAGGTATAGTAGGATGCGGTCCTAATATGGGCAAATGGGATTGGTATAGAAAGGTGAAGGTTGGCATCAACATAGTGGGCTAAAGGACTAGTTTGTATGACTCTGACTTAAATTGTGAATTGCAACAAAGAATTAGTGCTGTTGAATAGTGGCTGATGATTCTCTGATAAGCTGGATTTGTACAAGCTACAAGAAGGGTTGGAATCTGTCAGTCTGGCTGTGACCTGTTGGGGAAATTGTAAATTGCACAGGCCAAATGAGTTGTGGGGGGGGGGGGGAATAGTTGAGCAAAGAAAATACTTTTAAATGGAGGTAAAATGGGAAGAAAAAATCAGTCATCTTAAATGGTGCATGAGCTATGTTTTCACGTGTTGTAATCAAGATAGAGCAATAATAAATATACCATATTGCCACGTAAAAGGCAAAGGTAACAGTTCAACAGCCTTGTAATTATCACAGTAACTTAGTATTTTATAATATCTAAAGGAAAGTAAAGAGTTAGTTGTGTTCCACTGTAAATTCCCTGAACTGTTATCAACAGTACAGAGGAGCTGGGTTATCACTTTCCTATTTTGAAGAATTGCAAATACAGGGAAGGTCATCAGATCTGGAACATTGTATTGTTGAACAAGTAAATATTTAGTGATCTTTCTAAAATATAAATCTCAAATGCATTGCCTGCATTTGGGAATGCCTCAAATATTGTACATCAGTTGGAGCCTTATTTAGCTGCACATCTATAGTAGGTTGCAAGTGTTGTATCAGTGGATTTTTTTTCCCCTGTCTTTTTCTGCATTGTACTTGATTTGCAATTCTGTTCCAAGCATGGATTTGGCAGTCTGAGCTATTATTTCTGAGATGAGTATGTATTCCATCGCATTAGCTGAGAGATTTGATTGAATTGTTGCAAAAGAAAACGTTGAAGTTGAATCTTTGACTCGAGATCAACTGAGTCAAATAAGACAAGGAATTGTAAGTCTATTGCAATGGCTATATAGCCAAAGAAAGGTTAGTGGCTAGAGGAACCAGGGAATATATTTTTGAGATTCAGATGCTGGAAAGAATGCAGAAGTTCCTGAAACTTGATGTTTATAAAGGTGGGCCAATATGTGTTTTGATTACTTTATTTGCTATGAAGAGAAAGATATTTCTGGTTCCCAATATGACCAGAGTTAACATTGCGAGATCAAAGTCCAAAACTTGCTTCACAGGCAACTGATGCAGTTGCTAAAGTTTACCTTCGTATCAGGTAGTCAACGTTTTGTTTTATATATAGTTCCCTTTTGGGGATGGTGATTTAAAAAAAAAAGTTAGCTCAAGCTTTTACCTCGCTTTGATCTTCTATACATATATAATGATTGCTTTCAGTACTTTGAACATTGTTTTCATTACCTGGGGACTTGTGTGCTTGGCAACTTTCCATTGGGCTGTAGGGGTAGGACTTGCAAACAGGTGCCTTCTCTAACTTCTGCTAATGCCCCACCTCCCCCTTGTACCCCATCCGTTATTTATTTTTATACACACACTCTTTCTCTCACTCTCCTTTTTCTCCCTCTGTCCCTCTGACTATACCCCTTGCCCATCCTCTGGTTCCACCCCCCCCCCCCGGGTCTTTCTCCCCGGACCTCCTGTCCCATGATCCTCTCATATCCCTTTTGCCAATCACCTGTCCAGCTCTTGGCCCCATCCCTCCCTCTCCTGTCTTCTATCATTTTGGATCTCCCCCTCCCCCTCCCCCTTTCAAATCTCTTATTAACTCTTCCTTCAGTTAGTCCTGACGAAGGGTCTCGGCCTGAAACGTCGACTGTACCTCTTCCTAGAGATGCTGCCTGGCCTGCTGCGTTCACCAGCAACTTTGATGTGTGTTGCCTGCTTTGAGTATTGGGCTTGTCATTTAAAAAATTAAGAGTGCTGCTCTAAAGGTGATTCCATATGTGTCAGAAGGAAAGTAATAAGCCCATGAGCTGAGTGTTTCCTCAGACTGTTTGCATGCAGCCACAGCGACATTTTATTGGATCACTATGATGCCAGTTGCTTTTTGCTAATGGAATAACAGTCTCAGGCTAATTAGTCACTTGTAGCCTCCAGATTCTCAGCCAGCTCCCATGCTGAAAACGTGAAGAGACTAAATTGTTGAGATTGTTATAAATACTCGTGTCCAGTTTCATGAGTGTCATTTTAAAGTTCAGATTTATTCCCAAAAATACTTTTGAAAACTTGACATAAATAAAATTAAGTTGGTTTATTATTATCTGATGTACTGGGGTACAGTGGAAAAACTGTATGCTATCCATACAGGTCACTTTACTGCAGTGCATTGAGTTAGTGCAATATCAGAATGAACAGTGGCTGAAGCGATCCTTAAGTCAAGTCAAGTCGCTTTTTATTGTCATTTTGACCATAAACTACTGATACAGTACACAGTAAAAACAAAACAACATTCCTCCAGGACCATGGTGCTACATGAAACAACACAGAACTACACTAGACTAAGTGAGACAACACAAGGCTACACTAGACTGCAGATCTACACATGACTACATAAAGTGCACAAAACAGTGCCGGGTAGTACAATAAATAATAAACAAGTCAATAGGCACAGTAGAGGACAAATTACAATATAATAAATGAATTAATAATAAGTTTTCATAAGGCAAATTCAGTCCAGCACACTAGTCCAAAATGTGAGCCGGGGTCTAGAATGCGAGCAGAGCAGAGCATGCAGCCAGAGTATGGTTGGGGTCTGAACTGTGGGCCAGGTGTGTCACTAGAGCCAGTGTTGGTATCCAAGACACTAGTAGCCAGCAACATGGGTCATTTTATATAAGAGCTGGTGTTGAGAGTGCTTGTGTATTTCTGGCTTCCTTTAAACTCGTTGTGCTCACTGGAAAATTATCAAACAGCTGTGTAACATTTTCCAAAACAAAATGAAATGTATATTTTGTTATTTATGAAAGTAATCAATAGTCCAGCAAATCTGTCTGTCTGGCACTACTAAAATCCTAAGGCTGCCAGATTGAGTTCTTTGTTCTGCTGCTGTTACTGGTTTCTGCAATGATGTCATATCTTTCAGCCAATATTCCAGACTCCTTGGGGGAGGGTTGCAGTAGAGAAAACAGAGCTCAAATCCTTGTAGTTTGGAATTTACTTTCTCTGTGTAAAGCTTATCTATTTTTTTTCATCTCCTCATGATACCCAGAAAACTGCCATTGGGCTGTGTAACAATAACATTTTTCCAAGTGGCTGTAATCCATGGGATGCCTTCATGTTGATTATTGAGATATGGGCAACTGGAAGAGGTCAGAAATTCCATACTCGTTAGCTGAGCCTAATCGGTGTGCTTTACAGTTTGACTTACTGAACACTTGAGCATCTGAATACATGAGTATCAGTAGCCAAGACATTAGGTCTGAATGAGGGGGAGAAGCATAAAAGGAGAGAATTGGAGAATGCGGTTATTAGGTGGGATATCACTGGCTGAGTGTCACTGAAGGATTATCAAAGGGGCCTTTGAGGCAGAGATAATGGGGAACAAAGAGGTGGAGTGGGAGCAGTGAGTTTGTACTCCTGCCTATATATTTGTCTTTTCTTCCCCCCCCTCGCAATATCACCATATCTGAGTACAAAGGGCTAGGTATGAGGAGGCAGAATACTGAGCTGGAGGGATTGAAATATTGAAGAGAATATGATGGCAGAAGAGATGTTGAGAGGAAATCTTAATTCCTGAGATTTGCTCAGTCTACTGATGTGGGTGACATTCTGTTAGTGTGACTGGAGATGGGCAACAGGATAATAGCATTGGGAAGAGGAACAGATCAGAGCTGGCTAGGTGTAGGGTGGGGAAATGACCAGTACTCGTAGAAGCTCTCTGCAAGTATAGAAAGCAGCAGCCCCATTGAAGGTCCCCGTAAAGCTTAGAACTTAGCATTTTCAAGGGAGAGTGTCCTGGAGCCAACAGCAGAAGTGTGATGCTGAGCAGGCAATGTGCTCGTATACTGTCCTGAAACCCTGATAAAGGCTCTGGACAAGGTAGACACTGCAAGTGAGAATCATTTTGTATTTAAAATTGGAGCAATAGATTGGAAGAAGATGTTTTATGTCACTGAACACCTGACAAATTTCCATAGATTTGTTGCGGAAAGTATCCTGACTGGTTGCATTATGGTCTGCTGTGGCAGCTTGAATGTAGGGGAAGAAAAGAAGCTGCAAAGAATAGTGAACTTGACCCAATACATACCCATCATTGGAATAATCTATAGGAGGCATGGCCTCAGAAGGCACCATCCATGAAAGATCCCCACCATCTCCCAGCTTCCATTGGGCAAGAGGGATAGAAGCCTGAAGTTCCACACCAACAAGTTCAAGAACGGCTACAATAAGAACATGGAGCAAGTGTGTTCAGGATGATATAACTCTTTGAAAAGTTTGTACTTTGAAAAAGGACTTGCTTTACTATGGTGGCTTGATACATTCCAAGCAATAATGAAGCACTATTGCAGTGTACCCAATGCACCCAATTTGGAGTCAGCAAGCTCCTGCAGATGGGATTATGAGCAGATAATTGTCTGCCTTTAAGTAATGGTTGATTTGAAGGATAAATTTTGGCCCCAGGGCATGAAACATGGGTTAGACACTATCACAATGAAGTTAATTGACACATGTTTTGAGCAGTGTACAGGCTTGGCCATATGAAACTCAACTTTGTGTTTGTACTGAAACTGATATGGCAATATTAAATTATTTGTATAATAATGAGCTGAAAAACATTAGTATTTTACTCGGAACATACATCAAAGTTGCTGGTGAACGCAGCAGGCCAAGCAGCATCTATAGGAAGAGGTACAGTCGACGTTTCAGGCCGAGACCCTTCGTCAGGACTAACTGAAGGAAGAGTGAGTAAGGGATTTGAAAGGGCATCCCCCCTCCCCCTCCAGCTTTCAAATCCCTTACTCACTCTTCCTTCAGTTAGTCCTGACGAAGGGTCTTGGCCTGAAACGTCGACTGCGCCTCTTCCTATAGATGCTGCTTGGCCTGCTGCGTTCACCAGCAACTTTGATGTATGTTGCTTGAATTTTCAGCATCTGCAGAATTCCTGTTGTTAGTATTTTACTTGGTGTGGTTCTTCCCACCTTTCTTTTGCGAGTCCTTTATTTTTTAATATTCCCTTGTAAGCTGTCTTTTGTTTAAAGATGGGTTGAGCTTGGTTGCTACAGGGCAATTGGATTGCAGTTGTACTATTGATGCTCTCTGGTTTGAGTATTCGGGCACGATGGTGGTTAGAAGAGATGCAGAGCTGTCTAAAACTTAAGGTGCTCATCTTCATCCTCCCAGTGATTGTGGGTTGTTATTTGTAATGGAGGTGATGGGGGAAGTGGGTTACTTGGAGTTGGAACTGTGAAATAATCTAATGCTATACTTAACCTTGGGTCATCAATTCCCTGATCACTCACCACCTACTGGGGCAGAGAATTCCAGAAACTGAGCACCCTCTGAGAAGAAATTTTGAACTACCTCTGTTTTGATGCTGCTTGAATTTACTTGCATCCTTCACATACATGAGTAAAAGTCTTTGTTATAAAATGTGCAATTTGTAGTAGTTTATAATAAATATTATGTACAACAGGATAGTCAATATAACATAGAAATAGTTGTGTCAGCATGAATTATCAGTCTGATGGCCTGGTGGAAGAAGCTGTCCCGGAGCCTGTTGGTCCTGGCTTTTATGCTGCGGTACTGTTCCCCGGATGGTAGCAGCTGGAACAGTTTGTGGTTGGGGTGACTTGGGTCCCCAGTGATCATTCGGGCCCTTTTTACACACCTGTCTCTGTAAATATCCTGAATCGTGGGAAGTTTACATCTACAGATGTACTGGGCTGTCCGCACCACTCTCTGCAGAGTCCTGCGATTGAGGGGAGTACGGTTCCCTTACCAGGCAGTGATATAGCCAGTCAGGATGCTCTCAATTGTGCCCCTGTAGAGAAGTATTTGATTTTTGGGGGGGGGGCATACCAAATTCCTTCTTTCACCTCAGACGGCTGTTGTGCCTTTTTCACCACACAGCTGGTACGTACAGACCACGTGAGATCCTCGGTGATGTGTATGCCAAGGAACTTAAAGCTGTTCACCGTCTCAACCCCAGATCCACTGATGTCAATAGGCGTTAGCCTGTCTCCATTCCTCCTGTAGTCCACAACCAGCTCCTTCGTTTTTGTGGACCCCCCCCCCCAAAAAAAATCATGAGGGAGAAGTTGTTTTCTTGACACCACTGTGTCAGGGTGATGAGTTCTTTTCTGTAGGCTGCCTCATTATTTAAGATTAGGCCAATCAATGTAGTGTCATCAGTAAATTTAATTAGCAGATTGGAGGTGTGGGTGGTGACAGTCATGGGATACAGAGAATAAAGGAGGGGCTTAGGACACAGCCATGAGGGTCACCTGCGTTGAGGGGCAGAGGAGAAAAGGCCCACTCTTACCACCTGTTGGTGATCTGTCAGGAAGTCCAGGATCCGGCTGCACAAGGCAGGGTGAAGGCCAAGGTCTCTGAGCTTCTTGTCGAGCCTGGAGGGAATTAGGGTGTTGAATGCTGAGCTGTAGTCCAAGAACAGCATTCTCGCAAACTTGAAACAACATCCTCTTGTTTGAGATTCCTTTTAATGAAAGTGTTTCAACATCCACCCTCTCATATACCACTTCAGAATCTTTATATCTCAGAATCTGGTTTAATATCACAGCGTATGTCAGTAAAATTTGTTATTTTTGTGACAGCAGTACATTGTAATTTAGTTTTATTACTTGTATTATATTAAGAAGTGTATATATATTTTTAAAAAAGTGCAAAAAGAGGAAAATATTTTGGAAGTGTTCATGGGTCCATTCAGAAATCTAGTGGAAGAGGGGAAGAAGCTGTTTTTGAAATGTTGGGGGTGTGTGTGTCTTCAGGCTCATCTACCACCTCCACCATGGTAGCAATGAGAAGAGGACATGTCCTGGGCAATGGGGGTCCTTAATGATGGATGCTTCCTTGTGAAGATGTCCTGGATACTGGGGAGGCTAATGTACATGATGGAATGGCAGAGTTTTAAAATGTTCTGCAGCTTTTCCGATCCTGTGCTGTGCCCTCTCCATATCAGACGGTGATGCAACCAGTTGTACTGTAGAGAGCATTCTATTTGTAGAAATTTGTGAGGGTCTGTGATGACCTACCAATACTCCATCAAACTCTTAATGAAGATAGCTGCTGTTGTGCCTTCTTTGTAATTGCAGCAGTATGTTGGGCCCAGAATAGATTCTCAAAGATATTGATACCCAGGAACTTGAAACCAATCACCCCTATTTTTTTTTTGACTTGGAGAATAAAGAACCACCAGTTTAGTATCTCTTGATAAAGATAATTCTCAGCAAAG
Source organism: Mobula hypostoma (assembly GCF_963921235.1). Taxonomy (NCBI): domain Eukaryota; kingdom Metazoa; phylum Chordata; class Chondrichthyes; order Myliobatiformes; family Myliobatidae; genus Mobula; species Mobula hypostoma. Next base: position 11,977,708 of record NC_086128.1, on the reverse strand, counting down.
GAATTATAGAGCAATACAGCACAGAAACAGGCCCTTTGGCCCATTTAGTCTGTTCCAATATGATCTTCTGCCTAGAGCCATCTAGCTGGACCATAGCTCTCTATATCCCTCTAATCCATGTACCTATCAAAACAAATGTTACAATTGAACTTGCATCTACTACTTCTGCTGGCAACTCGTTCCACAATGGCACAGCCCCTGAAGAAGTTCCCCCTCAGGTTCCCCTTAAAATATTTCATCTTTCACCCCGTCATAGGAAGTCATTCCTCCCTGTGGCCACCAAACTTTACAACTCCTCCCTTGGAGGGTCAGACACCCTGAGCCAATAGGCTGGTCCTGGACTTATTTCCTGGCATAATTTACATATTACTATTTAATTATTTATGATGCAACTGTAACGAAAATCACTTTCCCCCGGGATCAGTAAAGTATGACTATGACTAAACCTGTGAGCTCAAGTTCTAGTCTCACCTAACCTGAAGGGAAAACGCTTGCGTGCATTCTCCCTGTCTATACCTCATAATTTTGTATACCTCTAAGATCTTCCCTCATTCTCCTCCACTCCAGGGAATTAAGTCCTAACCTGTTCAACCTTTCCCTATAAGTCAGATCCTCAACATCTTTGTAAATGTTCTCTACACTTTTAAGCTTATTGATGTACTGTATTTCCTGTAGGTAGGGTGACCAGAACTCTATGCAGTACTCCAAATGTGGCCTCACAGCTTCAACATTACATCCCAACTCTTGATTTATGAAGGCCAGTGTTCCAAGAGCTCACTTTATGACAATATTGGCCTGGTTATCATAGCTCCAACCACTGACCTGTACTAGATCCAAGACACTATTTAGAGAAGAGCAGGGGCATCCTCTTGATATCCTGGGGAGAATGTGTATCTTTCACCCAGTAACTCAGAATAGTTTTGTTTGCTGTGCTTGGGAACTTAATGGACGCAAATTGATTGCTGCTCCCTGCACTTATAAAGCTCTTTAGGATGACCTGATGGTTGAGAGTAGTATATCAATATAGTTATTTCTTTTTAATATTATGCATTGCAATTTTTAATTTTTCTTCTCTTTCCCCCTCCCCCCCCCAATTTGTTTGTTTGTTTTTCCTGATCATCACCCTGACTACTCATCCTGCCACTGATGCTTGAATGTTGCCTATGTCTTGCTGACACTGCTGAGAAAAAGAAGTAGGGGAGTTATTTTGTTAAATAAGGGGGATGTTGGAACTGCTCAGCAGGTCAGGCATTGTCTACCCAAAGAAACAGTTGACCTTTTGAATTGAAGACCACCAGAACTTTGAGAGAAAAGAAGTTATACTTTGTGTAGATCCACTATTTCTTGTATTTTTTTAAAATTTGCATTTTCCAGTCTCAAATTTGATTAAACTTTATTGGCTTTGAGGTTTGCTGTTCTTGTTTTTTTTTTGGGGGGGGGTAACTTCCAAACTGATGTATGTGTGTGTTTATAAAGAATCATCTGCTATCTTGCTAAATAATTATTAGTTGGTAAACAAATCCTTTGTAACCAATGTGATGTGAGGATGGATGAGCAACCTGAGAAGAAAATTGAGTGAGTTGGATTTGAAGATTAAAGAATAGGAACACTCTAACTACCTGCAGGAATGAGAATCCACAGTGTGGACCAGATGACATTGTAAGTAGTAAAATTTCATTTTTAAAAACAAATATGTAGCCCTGATGCTACAGCAAGTTGCATTAGTGTTTGCTTGCTAAACTATTTCTTTACTAGCTGGGAGGTTGTGGGCAAAAGGCAATTTCTGCACTTCAGCAGTCCAAATTGTACAGCAACTTGTGGCATTTCACTGGGCAATTCTTCCTGTCCACAGGTTACCAGATTCTAGGATTGTAGAACATTTATGATGCGGAAAGAAGCCATTTGGCTTGTGTCTTGGCATTTGTGAAGGTTTCCTGGTCTAATGGCAGTGCTGCAAGGTATCTTACAGTTTAGTTCTTCAAGTATAGTTCCAATGAGACTAGCTTCTGCCTCCACCACCCTTTAAGGCAGTGAGTTGTAGACCTCCACTCTTTGGGTGGGGAAAAGCTTCTTCATCTCTCCTCTTAAAGATAATTGCAGAATAATTAGACTACACCCTCTGGTTCGTCACCTTGCTGCTAAGGGAAATGCATCCTTCCTATTTCTACTGTCTAGATCTTTGTAATTTAAAACAACTCATTTAAGTCTCCTCTGCCTCCTTGATGAGCTAGGGTTGTTTTATGCAATAATCTTTCCTTGTAACTACTGTTTTCTAAACTCAGCAATATATTCACAGCCTCTAGAGTTAGGACTGCACTGGAATGTGACCAGAATGGTATGTAATCCTTCAGCTGCTGCCAAACTAGTATTGTTTACAGTGCTATCATAATCAGCCTGCACTTCTATTCTGTGCCTTGGCTGACTTTAAGGAAAGCATCTCATGCAATTTTTAAAAAAAAACATGAGCTTATCAATTTGTCCTGCTATCTATAACAGGGAGCCTACACTGAGGTTCATCATAGTCATACTTTATTAATCCTGGGGGAAATTGGTTTTCTTTACAGTTGCTCCATAAATAATAAATAGTAATAAAACCATAAATAATTTACATATTGCTATTTAACTGTGCCAGGAAATAAGTCCAGGACCAGCCTATTGGCTCAGGATGTCTGACCCTCCAAGGCAGGAGTTGTAAAGTTTGATGGCCACAGGCAGGAATGACTTCCTATGACGCTCTGTGCTGCATCTCGGTGGAATGGGTCTCTGGCTGAACGTACTCCTGTGCCCACCCAGTACATTATGTAGTGGATGGGAGACATTGACCAAGATGGCATGCAACTTAGACAGCATCCTCTCCTCTCAGTATCTGTGCACTTTACCATACATTCCTTTGCCTTGTTACACCTCTCCAAATTCATCACCTCCCACTCCTCTGGATTGACACCCATTTGCCATTCTTCTGCCCAATAACCAGACCATGGCTTCCTGTAGTCTAAAGCTTTCCTCCTTGCTATCAGCTGCATTGGTGAGGCAGATTAAATTCCCCTTGGTCTTTCTAGCAAATTCTAGACAATTGCTTCCTTACTGATCTACTGCATCTCAGTGAGATAAGACCTGTATATTAGAAACACTTACGCCAGTTGTTGGCTTATCTTGATTAGGCACTTAGTAAGTTTCCCCAATTTTTTTCAAGTACCACAAATGTAACACTAACACACTCAAAATGGTGTTGGAGTGGGGCTCTGGATCTTGTTTTATTGCCAGATATCTGGTACTGACTGATACACTGAATTGTATAGTATTTGCAGTTGTATTATCTTTTGGTTAGTTTGGTCTTGGATCTGCTATTGCTTTCCTTCTGTGTGCTATACCAGTGATGGTCAGAGTTACACAGCATGGAAGCAAGCCCTTTGGCCCCACTGACTAAGACGTCTATCTAACCTGGTTGCATTTGGCCCATATTCCTGTAAACCTTTCCTATCCATATACCTGTCCAGATGTCTTTTAAGCAGAATGATTATACTTACCTCCACTATTTTCTCTGGCAGCTCATTCCACATAACCATCCCCTCTGTGTTACTCCTTGGGTCCCCTTTCTTTTATCTTCCCCTCTGCAGATTAAACTTGAGGCGTCTAGTTTTAGAGTACTATCCAGGAAAAAGAATGTGGGCATCCACCTTACTACACTGCCCCCACCCCCATGATCTTGTTTACCACTTTTGGTCATCCTTCTGCCTCCGATACTCCTTTGGGGGGGTGTGGTGGAGGGGAGGAGGGAGAAGTCAGTCTATCCAGCTTCTTGTTCCGTGTTCGTCCATCATCATCAATGAAGACCTCGACACCATGATGGTGTCGAGACTAGTGCTTCATTTGGATTTAAATGAGGGAGAGTTGCGCAGCATCAGCCTCATTCTCTCTTCCCAATTCCCATCTGGAACCAGTGACAAGACAAGTGTCGAGATGGCTGGAGATGGGACTAGGCGCAGTGGATGACCAGGATGTCTTCTGTGTCCAGTTGTGCTCTACATGTTCCACAATGCCTACAAGAGACTGCCTTCTTGACCGTTGGACCTTCCATTGGTCTCGTCTGCTCAATCCACCGGGGTCTGTCTTCACATGCTGAGATGGACATCTCCCTATCTCACCGAGGGTTGAGACTCGTCGGCTACCCTCACCTGGTTTAGCTGGCTTGTGGAAGCCGTTGCCCGGGGTGTGGCCGCTGTTGCATGCAAACAGCTACGGGGAGCCACAGGTGAGAGCTGAGTGCCAGGTGGGGACCAAAGGTGGACAAACCGCCTTGAAAGGGACGCGACATGTTCCCCCACCAGAGGTGCTGCCCCTCCCTGACACCCCATACACCCCTAACTTGCCCTCTCCTTGTAACTTGCCCTCCAGTCCCAGTAACATCCTGGTGAATCTTTTGTGCACCCTTTCCAGTTTCATGACATCCTTCCTATAAGCTGGGTGACCAGAGCAGAGCCCAATACTCCCTGAGTGTGATCTCTTCAATATCTTGTACAGTTATGTTCTAATGTTGTCATAACTTCAAATATGAAAAAGTTGGATTGTTAGTAATTTGCTTTGAGTAGCAATATTTGTAAAGTTGGGAATATTTGGTTAACTTTTGTATTGTAACCACTTCCAATACCAGCCATGGCTGTTTGGATAACAGCATGACCTATCCCATCTCTGAATTAAAGGTCCTGTGTTCAATTTTTCCCCAGCTATCACTTAATAACTCTGGCCTCAGCATTGCTTAGGAAGAGGAAAAATGACTAGAACTCCAGCTCCATCTTGATATCCAGTATTGTCTACTTGAGATGTACTTGTGTGGCCAAATCAAACACAATGCTGCCTTGTAGTAAATTGACTATTGTTCTGTTGAGGTTGGCATTTGCAGCCCTGTACTTGAGGTTGAGAGGAAGGAAGAAAACAGGTTAGAGATGAAACCCAGTACTGAATTGAAATAAATGCTTCCTGTTCTGTAACTACTATGTTCTGCTCTTCACAGGGTATTGGAAAAAGAACCTCCAAAAGAAGTGCAACTGAATTTTATAGCTTCATCTTGGAGGTCTGTTTGGGTATAAATGTTGATATTTGACCCAATTGTGAGCCTGAGGACTGTTTTAACTGAAGCTTGCCCCCTCTATTACTGCAAATGTAACAACTTCAATGTTACTTGTCTGTCTTGAGGATGAAATGCCAAATATTGATGAAGAACAGAGGGCACATGGGCAATACCAAACAAATCACCCTGGTCTGATTACAGATCTAACCTTGTACTGGGTAGCTCCCATCTGGCTTCCTTCTGTGGTTAAACACTGGATTTCTTTCACTGAGTGCCTCATCTAATATGTTCAGTGCTTCTGCACCAATCAGCAGAGTTAAGGGTTTTCTAGTTTAAGCTCTGTTTTAACCAGGGCCAGAAATGTAAATGGTAGTTAGACAAAGTAAAGCAGCACATGAGGTACTGTCTCAACAGGTTTTTGGTCTGCTTGCTGACACTGCAACAGGTGAAAGTTTCTGCCAGATTTGCCACTGGAAGTTTTGTGTCATTCTGCAGGAACCTCTGAGAATAGTTCTCTGCCATTGCTCTGAGGAGCTGCATTAGTTGTGCTCTCCAGGGCAAAGCTAAGGGAGTAGCTGAATAAGATGTGCTCTCCTCTTCTACCTATGGACAGAGTGAAGTGTTGTTTTTGCTCTCCAAGTTCAAACCGTTGTCTAGTTATTTCTGTGGCTTCTGCTTTGCATAGCAGTCTACGAAATAATTTTGCTCGGTGCCTGTAAGTGTCGGAGCCATGTCATGGAAAAGCTCTTTTTAAAGTGTCATACTACCTTCATGAAAATTTAATGCAGTATAAACCTTCCTCTGAACCATAAAGGACTGGGGCCAACTTTTTTTTGTCTAGTTTCAAGTACTTTTGACTGGCATCTTTCACTGCTTTGTGTTTATAAACCAAAGAGGAAGTTGTATTGTGGGAGTACCACTTTTGTTGCTCTTCTCCATGGTTCCAGTTTGCCAGTTCTGATCCCTATACTGCTTAGTCTTTATTTTAAGAGGTTGTTGACTCTGGGTGACTTTGTGCTGGGGACTGCATTGTGACAGGCCTAATCTGACTGAGCCCAGAACACAGTAATGTCAGACTGAAGCAGTAATATATTCAAGTCCGAAGTTTCTCCAATGTTCGGGGTGACTTGGAGAAATCTGGTGGGTGAAGGTTTTCCAGTGAACCCTCCTATCAGAGCTAAATTCTTGTTGGGTGGGCAGTGTTTGTGAGAAGTGCAGTATATTTGAATCTTTTTCCTAAATCTGTTTGGATCTTGTGTTGGTGACTTCACTACAAGTGATATATATCTCTGGTTTTTCAGCCAATGTGGGTAGATGACTTAAGCAGCAACATTTTAAAATCTTCTAGTTGCTATTTCCAAAAGTGGGTTCTTGCATGTGTTAGGAAGTACGTGTCAAGCTTTTGTAATGTCTGGCCTGTTCATTGAAATATTGGCCTTTACAATGCCTTGCTCTCTACTTTGGAATGAAAGCTGGAGGACCAAAGTGTGTAGTTTATGGAAGTAGTAGAAATTGGGCTGATTCTCCTTGCTCCTTGTTTTGTCGTATCAAGATGTTTTTTTTTGTCATGCAGTGGGGCCAAAAGAAAAGGAAATCTAGTTGTTTTCTTTTGATGGTTGGATGGAAACTGGCTTTAACAATAGATTGGCACTTAAGTTTTGAATTTTAAATAGTATTATGCAGGTGGGGGGAGAGGCCTTTTTAATTTACAAATGGCTGACCTTGCAACCCTGGGACTTTGTTCATCCTTGCCTGGACTAAATTTAAACTAGTCTGCTTGTATGTAAGTTGAAGTAAGTTTAAAATTCTGGTTGCTGTGAAATGTTTGCAAACTGGCAACCCTTTAGTAACTTTTTCCAACTTTACAAAGATTGCAGTGCAGAAGGAGGCCATTCACCCTGCCAGTTCTGTGAAATTGTGGAATGCAATTTTCTGGCTTAACAAGCATGGGTTGGTTTGTTTAATTACTAAGAATTGGGAAAGATTTGCAAGACCCTCAGCTGGAAAAGTTTGCCAAATTTTCAACATTAAAACCAATTGTCAGGGTCCAATTCAGCACAAGCTTGACTCTGTTTGATTTCAAGTGTATTTGAGGGGTAAAGAACACACATCTTGCTAGCATATATGGCCGTACCTTTTTATGGCTTTTAAGCATCTGTTGTCCAGCTCTGGTATCTTAAGTGATCTGATAAAGCTACTATTAGTCACATCAAAGAATGCAGGTGTAAATAAGGTTACATTATACACTGCCAAACTTGGGTGTGGCTATTGTCAGCGCTACCGAAGTCATGTTCATGATTTTGGCCAAAGGTTCGATTTTTGTCTTTGGTTCCTATTGGCTATGATCACAAACCAGGAGCTGGGCCAGGCCCTAATGGGATCCTTGGTGTACAGATTTCCCCTGCTGTTTGGCAGGGGAACAAGGTTGTGTTTGCCCAGTCTTGGACTGAATTGCCGAACATTCATGGTCTGGAATCTGATGTTAAACTCTCTCAAAGGAAGATAGTTTAGGTTGTTGGAAGCCAATCATCCCAGCTGTAGGACATCACAAGTACCTCTGGGTAGTGACATTTGACTGCTTCATCATGACTGACCCTCCATCATAACATCTGAAGTGGGATGATAACAAATGACATAATGTTCACATTCACAGTGAAGTAATCAATGTCTGCCTGCAGCAAGACTGAGGAGAGGTCTTCTCAAATATAAAGTTAACACATAAACCTCTGCCTGATTTCTACTTCCATACCTTGGCTATTGCTTTAAATATTACAGTCTCAACTGTCCTGTTGATTTGTTTGAGGATGAAATGCCAAATGCTGATCAAGAACGAAGGTTGTAGACCGTAATACTAAACTAATCATCCTGACTCGGAAAGTTGGGGGGGGGGTGGCTGTTCCAGCCCAACTGTTCTTTCAGAATATGCAGAGGACTAAGTCTAGAGTGTTTGGCTTGAGATAATTTCCCAGGCCTAAACAATGTTTCTGACATGGGTGGATATGGCAAGTAGCACCTCCAAGTGCCACATGCTGACTATTTCTAGCGAGAGAGACTCTGACCATGTACCTTTTGATGTTTAATGATATTGTCATCAAAAGTCCCCATTATCAACATCTTGGCAGGCCACCATTAGGCAGAAAGTCAACTGGACCCGCTGGGTGTTTTGTAGTCAGTGACTCTCCTCCAGAGAATCCAAGGCCTTTCAGCCATCTACAAGGCGCAAGTCAGAAGTGTGATGCAATATTCTCTATCACCCTAAATGAGTGTTGCTCCAATAACACTTGAAGGTCAATGCTATATATTCAGGATGTGGCAGTATATTTGATTAGTTCCACCATCATAAACCTTCACTCCCTCCAGCACCAGCACATGGTGGCTGCAGGGTCAACCATCAACAAATGCATTACAGTTACTCACCTAGCTCCTCCCAAATACTTGTGCTCCACTTTTCGGGTGGTTGAGGTGAGCAAGTACATAGGAATACCACACTGTGGAGCTTGGAAATAAAATACTGATCTTGTGAGCAGCTAGTCTTGCCCCAAATCCTGTAATGATTTTTTTTGTTTTTTTAAAAACAAAATCAACCTTTTGTACATTCTTCTGCCTCTTCTTCTGCCCCCCCCCCCCAATAATAACACTGAATCTAATGTCTGTGATTCCAATGAAAGCACTGACTGCTTCTGGTTAAAGCTTGCACTTTATCTGGCTAACCATATGATATGGGGGCCTATAAAGCAGTTCTGGTCAGGATTTATGCAGCTGTTAACTGTTAAAGCTGCTATAATTCTGAATTGTAATGTTAAGATCTATTTTGATCATTTTGTGGGTTATGTATGTGAGGAATTGGTAAAAGGCAGGTGGGTTATAGAATTTACTGTTGGTATTTTAGCTTTTGCTTTATAATTGGGACAAAATTATGAATTAATAGCAGTGTTATTTAAGATGAGAGGAGCTTTATATTTGTCATGTACATTGAAGCATGCAGTGAACTGCGTTGTTGACGTCAATGACAAACACAATCTGAAGGTTGAGTATGGTGCAACTGATGTTCTGAGCTGTATATATTTCAATGCAAGAAGTATGTAGGAAAGGCAGATGAGTTCATGGCATCAATCACACATGGAATTGTGATATTCTAACTATTAGTGAGACTTGGTTGCAGGAGGAGCAGGGTTGTCAGCTCAATATTACAGGGTTCTGAGGGGTGGTGTTACCAGTCAGGGAGATTGTCACTACAGTGCTCAGTCAGGGTAGACTGGAAAAACTCATCCAGTAAGGCTTTGTGTGTAACTGGTGATAAGAAAGGTATGACCACATTAATGGGCTATATTATAGACCACCTAACAGTCCTAGAGATTTAAAGGAACAAAGTTGTAGTGAGATCGTAGATTGTTGCAAGAAACATAAGGTTGTTACAGTAGGTGATTTTAACTTTCTACATGTTGACTGGGACTCCCATGCTGTAAAATGACTAGATGGGATAGTTTGTAAAATGATCAGAAAAGTTTCCTTAATCAGTATGTAGAAGTCCCAACAAGGGAGCGTGTGATACTTGATCTGCTATTAGCGAATGAGACTGGGCAGTTGATAAAGTTTGTGTAGGGGAACACTTTACATTTAGTGATCATAATGCCATTAGCTTCAAAGTAAATATGGGGGAAAATATGGGTCTGGTCCTCGGGTTGAGAATCCAAATTGGAGAAAGGCCAACTTTGATGGTATCTGAAAGGTTCTGGCAAGAGTGGATTGGGACGGGCTATTTTCTGACAGAGGTGTACTTGGTAAGTGGGAGCTCTTCAAAAGTGAAATTTTGAATGTACAAAGCTTGCATGAGCCTGTCAGAATAAAAGGTAACAATAACAAGTGCAGGGAACCTTGGTTTTCAGGAGATATTGAGGCCCTGGTTAAGAAAAAATGGAGATGGGGGAGATCTTAAATGGATTTTTTTGTATCTGTGTTTACTTGGGGAAACAGGCACAGAGTATATAGAAGTGAGGCAAAGTGGCAGTGAGGTCATGGACCCTATTCAGATTAGAGGAGGAAGTGTTTTCTGTCTTGAGGCAAATTAGGGAGGCTAAATCCCCAGGGCCTGATGAGATATTCCCTTGGACCTTGTGGGAGACAAGTGCAGAAATTGCAGGGGCCCAAGCAGAGATATTTAAATCATCCTTGGTGACAGGTAAGGTACCAGATGATTGGAGGATGGCTAATAATGTTCTGCTGTTTTAAAAAGGCTTTTAAAAATAAACCAGTAAATTATAGGCTGGTGAGCCTGACACCAGTAGTGGGAAAGTTGCTGGAAGGTAAGCTAAGGGATACAAGTACAATATTTGGATAGGCATGGACTGATTTGGTGATATTCAGCATGGCTTTGTGTGTCTTGGGTCATATGTAGCCAATCTTAGTTTTTCAAGGAAGTTAGCAGGAAAGTTGATGAAGGCAATGCAGTGGAAGTTGCCTACATGGACTTTAAGGCATTTGACAAGGGCCTGTACGGGAGGTTGGACACAAAAGTTCAGTCACTTGGGCTTCAAGATGAGATGGTAATTTGGATTAGACCATAAGATGTAGGAGCAGAATTAGGCCATTTGGCCCATTGAGTCTGCTCTGCCATTTCATCATGGCTGATCCAATTTTCCTCTTGGCCCCAATCTCCCGCATTCTCTCTGTATCCCTTCATGCCCTGACCAATCAAATCTATTAACCCTGCCTTAAATATGCATACAGACTCTACTGCCTCAGCTGCCTGTGGCAAAGAATTCCATAGATTCACCACGCTCTGGCTAAAGAAATTCCTCCTTATCTCTGTTGTAAAAGGATGCCCTTCTATTCTGAGGCTGTGTCCTCTGGTCTTGGACTCCCCGACCACAGGAAACATCCTCTTCACATCCACTCTGTTGAGACCTTTCAGCATTCAACAGGCTTCAATGAGATATCTTCCCCCCTCTCCCCCTGCCCCATTCTTCTAAATTCCAGTGAGTACAGCTCAGAGCCATCAAATGCTCCTTGTATGATGAACCTTTCAATCCCAGAATCACTTTTGTAAACCTCCTTTGAACCTCTCCGGTGCTGCTCCTTAGATAAGGGCCCAGAACTGCTTACAGTACTACATGAGGCTTCAGTGCCTTATAAAGCCTCAACATCACATCCTTACTTTTATATTCTAGCCTTTTTGAAATGAATGCTTCCATTTACCTTCCTCAACTCTGACTCAACCTGCAAATTAACCTTGAGGGAATCCTGTATGAGGACTCCCAAGTCCCTTTGTACCTGATGTTTTTGAAAGTTCTCTCAATTTAGAAAATAGTCTGCCCTTTCATTTCTTCTACCAAAATACAGGACTGACGAAGGGTCTCGGCCCGAAACGTCGACTGTACCTCTTCCTAGAGATGCTGCCTGGCCTGCTGCGTTCACCAGCAACTTTGTGTATTGCTTGAATTTCCAGCATCTGCAGAATTCCTCGTGTTTACCTCCCTAGTAATGGTAACTTCATACACTTATGACCCCTGACACTCCTGAACTTCTGGCATACTGCTAGTCTCTTCCACAGTGCAGACTGATGCAAATACTTAATCGGGTCATCCGTAATTTCCTTGTTTTTCCTTCTCTTCTCCCCCCCCCCCCGGCCCCATTACCACCCCTCCAGCATCTTCTGGTGGTATACATGAAGAAATATTTGGTATCCTCTTTAAAATTATTGGCTAGCTTACCTTCATATTCCATCTTTTCATCTGAGAGCTTGGATACATACGTGGAATTATGATGTAGTGGCCATTACAGAGACTTGGCTGGCACCAGGGCAGGAATGGATTCTCAATATTCCTGGATTTCAGTGCTTTAAAAGGAATAGAGAGGGCAGAAAAAGGGGAGGAGGGGTGGCATTACTGGTCAGGGATACTATTACAGCTACAGAAAGGGTGGGTAATGTAGCAGGATCCTCTTGAGTCAGTATGGGTGGAAGTCAGGAACAGGAAGGGAGCAGTTACTCTATTGGGGGTATTCTATAGGCCCCCTGGTAGCAGCAGAGATACAGAGGAGCAGATTGGGAGGCAGATTTTGGAAAGGTGCAAAAATAACAGGGTTGTTACCATGGGTGACTTTAACTTCCTTAATATTGATTGACACCTGATTAGTTCCAAGGGTTTCGAGGGGGCAGAGTTTGTTAAGTGTGTCCAGGATGGATTCCTGTCACAGTATGTGGACAGGCCAACTAGGGGGAATGTCATACTAGATCTAGTACTAGGTAATGAACCGGGTCAGGTCACAGATCTCTCAGTGGGTGAGCATCTGGGGGACAGTGACCACCGCTCCCTGGCCTTTAGCATTATCATGGAAAAGGATCGAATCAGAGAGGATAGGAAAATTGTTAATGGGGAAGGGCAAATTATGAGGCTAGAACTTGCGGGTGTGAATTGGGATGATGTTTTTGCAGGGAAATGTACTATGGACATGTGGTCGATGTGTAGAGATCTCTTGCAGGATGTCAGGGATAAATTTGTCCTGGTGAGGAAGATAAAGAATGGTAGGGTGAAGGAACCATGGGTGACAAGTGAGGTGGAAAATCTAGTCAGGTGGAAGAAGGCAGCATACATGAGGTTTAGGAAGCAAGGATCAGATCAGATGGGTCTATTGAGGAATATAGGGAAGCAAGAAAGGAGCTTAAGGGGCTGAGAAGAGCAAGAAGGGGGCATGAGAAGGCCTTGGCAAGTAGGGTAAAGGAAAACCCCAAGGCATTCTTCAATTATGTGAAGAAAAAAAGGATGACAGGAGTGAAGGTAGGACTGATTAGAGATAAAGATGGGAAGGTGTGCCTGGAGGCTGTGGAAGTGAGTGAGGTCCTCAATGAATACTTCTCTTCGGTATTCACCAATGAGAGGGAACTTGATGACGGTGAGGACAATATGAGTGAGGTTGATGTTCTGGGGCATGTTGATATTAAGGGAGAGGAGATGTTGGAGTTGTTAAAATACATTAGGACAGATAAGTCCCCGGGGCCTGACAGAATATTCCCCGGGCTGCTCCATGAGGCGAGGGAAGAGATTGCTGAGCCTCTGGCTAGGATCTTTATGTCCTCGTTGTCCATGGGAATGGTACCGGAGGATTGGAGGGAGGCGAATGTTGTAGTAGGGATAGTCCGGGTAATTATAGACCAGTGAGCCTTATGTCTGTGATGGGAAAGCTGTTGGAAAAGATTCTTAGAGATAGGATCTCTGGGCATTTAGAGAATCATGGTCTGATCAGGGACAGTCAACATGGCTTTGTGAAGAGAAGGTGACCAGGCATATAGATGAGGGTAGTGCAATGGATGTGATCTATATGGATTTTAGTAAGGCATTTGACGAGGTTCCACACTGTAGGTTTATTCAGAAAGTCAGAAGGCATGGGGTCCAGGGAAGTTTGGCCAGGTGGATTCAGAATTGGCTTGCTTGCAGAAGGCAGAGGGTGGTGGTGGAGGGAGTACATTCGGATTGGAGGATTGTGACTAGTGGTGTCCCACAAGGATATGTTCTGGGACCTCTACTTTTCGTGATTTTTATTAACGACCTGGATGTTGGAGTAGAAGGGTGGGTTGGCAAGTTTGCAGATGACACAAAGGTTGGTGGTGTTGTAGATAGTGTATAGGATTGTCAAAGATTGCAGAGAGACATTGATAGGATGCAGAAGTGGGCTGAGAAGTGGCAGATGGAGTTCAACCTGGAGAAGTGTGAGGTGGTACACTTTGGAAGGACAAACTCCAAGGCAGAGTAGAAAGTAAATGGCAGGATACTTGGTAGTGTGGAGGAGCAGAGAGATCTCGGGGTACATGTCCACAGATCCCTGAAAGTTGCCTCACAGGTGGATAGGGTAGTTATGAAAGCTAACACCCCATAAGCTTTCTTAAGTTGAGGGATAGAGTTTAAGAGTCGCTATGTAATGATACAGCTCTGTAAAACTCTGGTTAGGCCACACTTGGAGTACTGTGTCCAGTTCTGGTCGCCTCACTATAGGAAGGATGTGGAAACATAGAAACATAGAAAATAGGTGCAGGAGTAGGCCATTTGGCCCTTCAAGCCTGCACTGCCATTTATTATGATCATGGCTGATCATCCAACTCAGAACCCTGCACCAGCCTTCCCTCCATACCCCCTGATCCCCGTAGCCACAAGGGCCATATCTAACTCCCTCTTAAATATAGCCAATGAACTGGCCTCAACTGTTTCCTGTGGCAGAGAATTCCACAGATTCACCACTCTCTGTGTGAAGAAGTTTTTCCTAATCTCGGTCCTAAAAGGCTTCCCCTTTATCCTCAAACTATGACCCCTCATTCTGGACTTTCCCAACATCGGGAACAATCTTCCTGCATCTAGCCTGTCCAATCCCTTTAGGATTTTATACGTTTCAATCAGATCCCCCCTCAATCTTCTAAATTCCAACGAGTACAAGCCCAGTTCATCCAGTCTTTCTTCATATGAAAGTCCTGCCATCCCAAGAATCAATCTGGTGAACCTTCGTTGTACTCCCTCTATGGCAAGGATGTCTTTCCTCAGATTAGGGGACCAAAACTGCACACAATACTCCAGGTGTGGTCTCACCAAGGCCTTGTACAACTGCAGTAGTACCTCCCTGCTCCTGTACTCGAATCCTCTCGCTATAAATGCCAGCATACCATTCGCCTTTTTCACTGCCTGCTGTACCTGCATGCCCACTTTCAATGACTGGTGTATAATGACACCCAGGTCTCGTTGCACCTCCCCTTTTCCTAATCGGCCACCATTCAGATAATAATCTGTTTTCCTATTTTTGCCACCAAAGTGGATAACTTCACATTTATCCACATTAAATTGCATCTGCCATGAATTTGCCCACTCACCCAACCTATCCAAGTCACCCTGCATCCTCTTAGCATCCTCCTCACAGCTAACACTGCCGCCCAGCTTCGTGTCATCTGCAGACTTGGAGATGCTGCATTTAATTCCCTCATCCAAGTCATTAATATATATTGTAAACAACTGGGGTCCCAGCACTGAGCCTTGCGGTACCCCACTAGTCACTGCCTGCCATTCTGAAAAGGTCCCGTTTATTCCCACTCTTTGCTTCCTGTCTGCTAACCAATTCTCTATCCACATCAATACCTTACCCCCAATACCGTGTGCTTTAAGTTTGCACACTAATCTCCTGTGTGGGACCTTGTCAAAAGCCTTTTGAAAATCCAAATATACCACATCCACTGGTTCTCCCCTATCCACTCTACTAGTTACATCCTCAAAAAATTCTATCAGATTCGTCAGACATGATTTTCCTTTCACAAATCCATGCTGACTTTGTCCGATGATTTCACCGCTTTCCAAATGTGCTGTTATCACATCTTTGATAACTGACTCCAGCAGTTTCCCCACCACTGACGTTAGGCTAACCGGTCTATAATTCCCTGGTTTCTCTCTCCCTCCTTTTTCAAAAAGTGGGGTTACATTAGCCACCCTCCAATCCTCAGGAACTAGTCCAAAATCTAACGAGTTTTGAAAAATTATCACTAATGCATCCACTATTTCTTGGGCTACTTCCTTAAGCACTCTGGGATGCAGACCATCTGGCCCTGGGGACTTATCTGCCTTTAATCCCTTCAATTTACCTAACACCACTTCCCTACTAACATGTATTTCGCTCAGTTCCTCCATCTCACTGGACCCTCTGTCCCCTACTATTTCTGGAAGATTATTTATGTCGTCCTCAGTGAAGACAGAACCAAAGTAATTATTGGAAAGGGTACAGAGGAGATTTACCAGGATGCTGCCTGGTTTAGAAAGTATGCATTATGATCAGAGATTAAGGGAGCTAGGGCTTCTCCCTTTGGAGAGGAGGAGGATGAAAGGAGGCATGATAGAGGTGTACAAGATAATAAGAGGAATAGATAGAGTGGATAGCCAGCGCCTCTTCCCCATGGCACCACTGCTCAATACAAGAGGATATGGCTTTAAGGTAAGGGGTGGGAAGTTCAAGGGGGATATTAGAGGAAGGTTTTTTTACTCAGAGAGTGGTTGGTGTGTGGAATGCACTGCCTGAGTCAGTGGTGGAGGCAGATACACTAGTGAAGTTTAAGAGACTACTGGACAGGTATATGGAGGAATTTAAGGTGGGGGTTATATGGGAGGCAGGGTTTGAGGGTCAGCACAACATTGTGGGCCGAAGGGCCTGTACTGTGCTGTACTATTCTGTTCTATCTTTTTTCCCCTTTTGACTTTTGTAGTTACCTTCTGTTGGTTTTTAAAGGCTTCCTAATCATCTTAACTTCTCACTAATCTTTGCTCTATTATATGCCCTCTCTTTGGCATTTATGTTGGCTTTGACTTCCCTTGTCAGTCACAGTTGTGCCATCCTGCCTTTTAGAGTACCATTTCTTTGGGTTTTATCTATCCTGTGCCTTCCAAATTACTCCTAGAAGTCCCAACCATTGCTACTCTCTCATTCCTGCTCATGTTCCCTTCCAATCAATTTTGGCCAGCTTCTCTCTCATACCTCTGTAATTCACTTTAGTCCACTGTAATAATGATACATCTGACTTTACCTTCTCAAATTGCAGAGTGAAGACTCATATTATGATTATTGCTTCCTAAGGGTTCCTTTACCTTAAGCTCTCTAATCAATTTGGGTCCATTGCAGAACACCCAATCCAGAATAGTTGATCCCCTAGTGCAGTGGTCCCAACCACCAGGCCACAAGGAAACAATATGATTTGGTGATATGAACCGATATGAGTCAGCTGCACCTTTCCTCATTCCATCACGCCCACTGTTGAACTTGAATGAATGTGAGGTCCGCAAGAATATTGTGAATATTAAACAGGTCCACAAATGCGCAAAAGGTTGGGGACCCCTCCCCTGGTGGGCTCAACCACGAACTGCTCTAAAAAGCCATCTCATAGGCATTCTGGAAGTTTCCCTTCTTGGGATCCAGCGCCAACCTGATTTTTCCCAATCAATCTACATATTGAAATCCCCATTGACTGTCGTAACATTGCCCTTTTGACATGCTTTTCTATCTCCTGCTGTAATTTGTAGCCCAAATTTTTTTTGCTACTGTTTGGAAGTCTGTAATACAACTCCCATCAGAGCCTTTTTACCTTGCAGTTTCTTAATTCTACCCACAATGATTCTACACCTTCCGATCCTATGTCACCCCTTTCTAAGGATTTGATTTGATATATTTTTTTTTAACGAACAGCCACCCCCACCCCCTCTACCTACCAATCCTGTCCTTTCAATAAGAGTATGTATCCCCGGATGTTAAGTTCTCAGCTATATTCTTTCAGCAGCAATTCAGTGATGCCCAATGTCATACCTGCCAATCTCTTAACTGTGCTGCAAGTTCATCTACTCTATTCAGTGTACTGCATGCATTCAAATATACAGTTACAAGAAAAAGTTTGTGCACCCTTTGTAATTACCTGTTTTTCTGTATTAATTTAAAAATGTAACTTGGATGAAGATCAGACCATATTTTGAGTAATTCAGAAAACCAGATAATTTCAAAAGGTTCATAAATTTTTTTTCTTGCAAGTATAACATCTTCAGTCCAATATCCATCACCCTTTTTGATTTTGACCCCCTTTTTACATTACAACTTGTCCCATTTTCTGCAGTTTTGCCCTTTGCCCTATCAGCAGCCTCTCCACACTACCCACTGCCTCTGTTTATAAAACACCTGCCTATCCACAGCTCTCACTCCAGTTCCCGTCCTCCTTTTCCCCCCCTCCCCGCCCCAGCAAATCAAGTTAACCCTCCTGAACAGCTCTTGCAAATCTGCCCACAAGTATATTGGTTTCCCTTGGGTTCAGGTGTAGCCTGTCCCTTTTGTACATGCCATACCTTCCCCAGAAGAGATCTCAGTGATCCAGAAATCTGAAATCCTGCTCCTTGCACCATTTCCTCAGCCAAATCATCTTATTCTTGCCCTCACTGGCACATGCTACAGGCAGCAATCCAGAGATTACTACTTTAGAGGTCCTGCTTTTCAGCTTTCTAACTAGCTCCCTGAAATTTCTCTTCAGGAACTCTTCACCTTTCCTATCCATGTCATTGGTGCCAATATGTACCAAGACTTCTGACTGTTCACCCTCCCCCTTAGAATGCCATGGACCTGACCCTGGCTCCTGGAAGGCAACATACCATCTGGGTATCTCGTGTCGCGTCCACAGAATCTTTTCTATTCCTCTGACTTTGGAATCTCCTATCACTACTGCAGTTCTCTTCACTGCCTTTCTCTTCTAAAGACAGTGCCAGAGATCCAGTCAACGGTACTGATTATCAAGGGGAATGGCCCCAGGGGGTACTCTGTACTGGCAGCCCATTTCACTTTCTTCTGATTCTCCTGACAATCACCCAGTTATCTGCTTCCTGCAACGTGGAGGTGACTACCTCCCTGTAGCTCCTATCTATCACTTCCTAAGTCTCCTGTATGAGCCGAAGGTCATTGAGCTACAAGTCCCTGACATCTCCTCTGTACCTACTTCCAAGCACCTTAAAACTGTGCCCTCTCGTGTTAGCCATTTCAGCCCTGGGGAAAAAGCCTCTGACTATCCACACGATCAATGCCTCTCGTCATATACATCTCTATCAGGTCACCTCTCATCCTTCATTGCTCCAAAAAGCCAAGTTCACTCAACCTATTCTCGTAAGGCATGCTCTCCAATTCAGGCAACATCCCTGTAAATCTCCTCTGCACCTTTTCTACATCCTTCCTGTGGTGAGGTGACCATAACTGAGCACAGTACTCCAAGTGGGGTCTGACCAGGGTCCTATATAGCTGCAACATTACCTCTCGGTTCTTGAACTCAATCCCATGGTTGATGATGGCCAATGCACTGTATGCAGCCTTGACCACACAGTCAACCTGTGCAGCAGCTTTGAGTGTCCTATGTACTTGGACCCCAAGATCCCTCTGGTCCTCCACACTGTCGAGAGTCTTACCATTAATACTATATTCTGCCATCATATTTGACCTACCAAAATGAACCACCTCACACGTATCTGGGTTGAACTCCATCTGCCACTTCTCAGCCCAGTTTTGCATCCTATCGATGTCCTGCTGTGACCTCTGACAGCCATCCACACTATCCACAACACCCCCAACCTTTATTATGATGGGTATAGATAGGGTAAATGCAAGCTTTTTCCAGAGGTTGGATTTGACTGCAACTAGAGGTCATAGTTTAGGGGGAACCTGAGGGGAAATGTCTTCAGTCAGAGGATGGTGAGTGTGGAATGAGCTGCCAGATCAAGTGATGCATGCAAGCTCAAATTCAACAGTTAAGAGAAGCTTGGATAGGTACATGGATGGCAGGGGTATGGAGGGCTGTGGTCCCAGTGCAGGTCAATGGAGTGGGCAGTTTAGATGGTTCAGCGTGGACTGTATGAGCTGAAGGGCATGTTTCTGTGCTGAATGTAGCTCAAAGTATTGCCATGCTTCTGGATGTCTTTGGAAATGTGGGAGTAAACCAGAGCACCTGGAGGAAACCCACGTGGTCACAGGGTGAACTTGGGCTCCTTGCAGAAACCAATGGGAATTGAATTCTGATTGTTGTAAAGTGTCATGCGAACCACTTTGGTGCCATGCTGCAGTGCCACAGTTCTCTGTGGTTGCCACATGCAATTTTATTTTCAACTGTTGAATAATCTTTTGCTTGGTTTTAAGGTGTATTGTTGTCATGGTAAATGCTTCTTTCCATTTTAATGTAATGTAATTACACTCTTCCAAGAAGTATGAATGGTTCAGCATGACAAATATTCTCTGGGGTGGTTCTATTGTCTTAAGCTGAGGGAAAAGCTCTGTTTTGGAATTAATTGATTTTTTTTTCTCTCTCTATAAATTGCTATATTCTATAATCAGACTGTGGAGGCCGAAGGAACTCTGGTGTGATTCTTTTCTGTGCTGAGTTAACTGATCAGTGCATCACCAGGTCTGTGGTAGATGTTGTGTAATCTTAAATTTTGCCTCTTTACTCATGGAAACTTGCACAAAGAGGTGAGGACTCTTGAAACTCTCTAATAGGGTATTTTAACAAGCAACTTGAGACACATGTAGTTTTAATTCTATATAAGATTCTCTTTAGTACACTGTCAGCCCTGTTCATCATTGAAAATAGTGTTCCAAACTCTTGAGTTTGCAACTTTAATTGCCAAAGTATTGTTTGCTCTTTTTTTTTCGCCTCAAGTTTTGTGAACTCCTTACCAGATAGAGCTTCAGTGTCATGGAATCTTTTTCACCAACTCTGGAATGCTGTGAAGGGTTGTACCTCTGAGAGTGCATTGCTCCCTTGGTACTTTTCAGATGTGTTGTGGAGGGGTGTGGTTGTTTGCTTGGAGCAACGGGAAATTCAACAATGGGGAAGACAGATGAGCAAATGTTACATACCTCTGGGAACCTTGCCACACTTGGGAATGGGATAGAATAGTGCTTCTTTCTCCACCCCCACCCCCACCACCATGATTACCTTGGATGGAGTTATTTGCTAGAGAATTTGGTGTGTACACCAATAACATGCAGTTTTTTTTTACAGACTATTTATTTATGGTAACTTCATAGGCCAGTGAGTTTGATGTAGGTACAGTGCTATGACATCTTGGAAACTGAACAATGGTGTTCCAGTTTGTCACTGGATGTAAAATTATTTCTTTTGGTTGGAAGAATAGACTTGTGTAGTTGAAGTTGCGAAGCCTGCTAGCAGTGCAATGCTGCATCTGTGGAATGTTGAGTGGTCTGCTTATGAATCACACTAGATTCCTGTGTGTGAGTAGTCCCTTCTCCACCTGGAAGAGTTTTGACTGTTTGTCACTTTGTTAGGTCCTAGATGAGAAAGTTCATGTTGGCCTTTTTTTTGTTAAGATGGTTACAACGGATCTAGCATCTGAACCCCCTTCCTATAGATGCAACCCATATGTCTGTTTTGTCTGCCTTTCAAGAATTGGTGTCTGGTGGATTGAGCAAATAGGACATCTGGAAAGATGCATTGAAAACTTGTCAGCTAAGGCATGCAGTACAAGTGCAGGGAGATCATGCTAGAGCTGTATGAAACACCTGCCAAGTCACAAATTAGATGAAACCACTGTTGTAGTCACAACATCACAAAGATGGGATGGTATGAGACAGTGCTTAGTAGATTTACAAGGATGATTCCAGGGCTTTAGAGGTGCGCAGTTCCATGGAGTGATCTGGGTAGGTTGGACCAACTTGTTTATCTTGCCTATACTCTTCATTGCAACAAAACATTTTTCTTACACTTGTGCACAATCCCTTTTTGCAATTAGATCAACATTATATTTGCCTTTCTAATTGTTAACTCCCATATGCTAATGAAGTGAACTGCATTTTAAGTTAATTTGTTCAATTGCTTTAAAATGAGAATGTAAGTCCCATTAATAACAGATTATTCAGCCCTTCTTGCTTGCTCTGCCATTCAAAGTGGCTGATCTTTTACTACTTTGCTGCACTGACCCATATACCTTTCCTTTAATTTCCAATAATATCTGTTTTGAATATACTAGTGAGCTTTTTTCCCCAGTTAATTTTTTTTTTGGTTTTTGAAACATGCGCTGTGTACTTTTAATACAAACGTTTGTAGAAAGGAGAATTCTCACTGGTGGTGTTGTGTCCAGGACTGCAGTGAGTCACAGTGGACCAGATTTGTTTCTGTTCTGCAGAGAAGGTAGTCTGCTGTCCTTGGTGTGTCTTTTGAGACTCCAGTCACTCTCAATCTAGATCCATTTTAACTATCCCTTTTGAACAAAAAGCAGGCTTGGTAAGAGTGGATTTTTTTTTTTTTGGGAGGTGAACAGTAACTGTCAGCCTTGCTAGTGATTCCACAGTTGTGAATTAATGTATCTGTGACCAGAGTCACCTATGTGATCCAGTGGGCTGTGTCTTTAATTGAGTGAGGTTTATGATTGGGAAGGAGGGTGAATCTTGTGCTAATCAGGCATCAAGGCAAAAGGAGAGATTACGTCACATTTCTTTCAAAATTTTCCCTTAAGGAATGGGAATGTCTTAGTAATTTTTTTTTCCCCCTGTGGCAGTTATTGGTTCACAAAAAAAAATCTAGTCACTGACTGCTTTCCCTGAATTTTCTGTGATAACTTAAGTTTACATCTACCATACAAGCACCTCAACTACAGATGTTCAAGAGTTGTGGTAAGGTGGGCAGTAAGATGGTGGCGTTTTCAGAATTGAGTAATTCTAAAAATTACTCCTGGATAGTCACTGTTGACCAGGCATTTACCCCATGGCTGCAATTGTACCAGTGGGTGCCATTAGTTCCCGGTTATTCTGATAGCAAGTGCTGGCCCTTTATCAAACTTGTAAATTCCTCAGTGAATTCAATGAGTGCAACATAAATCAAGCCCAGATTGCATGCGTAGGCAAGGTGGTTGGGTATTGATTAAAGTAGTAATCTTGGGGTACTGATACATCAGCTTGTTTATGGTATTCCAAACATTAGCTTTTGCAAGTAAGGATTATGATCTGTACTAAATTGTATGTATTGAAAGTTTAAATGTATGCCAACATTTTAAGGTATTTTAAATAGAAGACTGTAATAAAGATTACAGTCTTCTATTTAAAGTAGAAGATTGTAAGGCTCTTGTATATGGTTCACTTTGACACTTTTTTTAAATCCTTTTTTCTAAGCCTTGGAGAACAGTTTGGATAGGAATGCATCTTATAAATCTATATCAGACAGGGAATGTTTTCTTCATTTGGAGAGCAGCAAGTTTTGTGATAAGGAAAAATAAACCTTGCATGTAAATACTCCCATGAAGCTGATCTTTGCCCTCCAGCAGCTCAAACCTGTTTACCACACGACTGAAACTGGAGTTTACAATTTCAGAAATGCGGTCTTGTGTAGCATGTGTGAACCTGTGCTTTTCCTATGGGGAAATTATTCTTCGATTCTGACATTGGCTTATCCCAGCAATCCCTATATTGTTTAGACAGCTGCTCTTTTGTTAGCAGATACATTTTGCTAGCAGCTCTTTAACTTGGCAGTGTGCCACAGAGCAATGATTGGATTTGGTTTGGTGGGCACTGACTGCCCTTCAATAATGCCTCACTGATAGCTATCCCTCTGGAATGACCTGTATCTTTTTGATCTCTTCCTTGCATGACATGCGTATGTTGTAGCATGAGTTAAGACACATTTTGAAACTACTGTTGAATAGTTCCTGATTCCAGGGCATAAAGTCTGCAAAATAAATTTGAAATGGTGGTAGCAGACCAAAGGGGTAATAGTTTGCAGCTGCACAGGCCATTTAGGTAACCAACAATCTGCAGGCATATAAAGCAAATGAATTCTCTGTTTAATTTACACCCATGGCCATTTAACAAAAAGCAAAATGATTATTCTGTATAGGATACCTAATTTGGGTGTACCAGGATGTTAGATTATAGAAAGGATAGAAAAGCATTTGGAGAAGGAACAGTGCAAATGCAAGGGATAACGGACTATAATTACGGACATTTAGTATCTTGTTCTCTTTGAGCAGGTTGAAAGCTGACCCTTTTTAAAGGACACTTGTACAGTAAGGTAATGGGTGGTTGGTGACAATACTCTGCTTGTAAAAGAAAAATATTGGAGTTCATGATGATAATGGAGTTAAAGGGGAGGAAAGAATATTCAGTAGGTAGAATGTTGAAATCTTCACCCTGGTCACTCTTGACTTTATCTTTTAGAAAGGAACTGTAGTTTGAAACAAATTGTGCAATCAATTTTTAATTTAAAACTTCACATCTAAAATGCTAAATTTCCCTGGTTGCTATTATGAAATTCCTATTTGATTCCTTCTGCTTTTGCTAGTTTGTTGGGTATAGTGATTAAGTGTGTGTTTCAGGATTGGGCTAAACATCCAGTTGGGAGGGGGTGAAATCCTTTGGGGCAGGACTATGGTCAAGTGAATACCAGTTAGTTTGTTTTTTCTCCCTTCATGCTCAAGTGCTGTCCAATTCTGAGAGTGACATTTACATTTCTGGCTGACTACCCACTCTACAACATCTGCATGGCTCTGAGAGAGCAAGCCCACCATGCCTACCCCCTCCATTTTATGTTGCTAAACCAAACTCACAATTTTTCAAGAATAAGTTTTAAATCCTCACTAAGAATTGCTTTCACATTGGATTATTTTGATTTGATTCCTGACTTTCTAGACTTTTATTTCTATTGCACTTATCACAACCACCTGACATCTCAAATGCTTCACAGCCAGAATGGACTAGTTGGGCCAAATGTCCTGTTAATGTGTAAACCAATAATGTAGTTTTTTTAAGTATAGCTATTGTTGTAATGCAGTATATTTTCTGCTCGCCTTTTTGACTAATGTTCTGCGATCTTCAGTGATAAGAGTGCTGATGGAGCTTCAGTTTAACAGATGGTTACTGTTCCACCTACTGAATACCTGCCTTCAAGAACCCAAACTAAACCAGGTCATCCATCAATTTATTGGATAGGTCTTGGGTAGTAGGTGAGTCTTGCTGCAGGATAGCCATTTAATAAATCCAAATGGGGAATGCAGCAGAGACTTGTCCAGAAGAACTCGCAAGAAATGGTTGAAATAAATGGCACCAGATTCCTTCAAGTGGAAGATGGATAAAGATCTGAAGAAGAATAAACTTGGGAAGTTCATGAGGAAACATTAGTATAGATCATTTGGGCCAAATGGCCTGTTCTGTGCTGTCAATCCCATGCTTAATTATTCTGGTGTGCAGCCGTTTTAATGAATGCATTGAGATCAGACTGTCTTGTGCACATGTGTAATACACATTTGTCTTTTTGTTGTTGTTACCAGTAGTAATGACACCCACTCAGTGCATTTTAAGTTTGGACTTTGATAAAGTGATGCAGTCTTTGCATAAAGCAGCTTTTGTTTGATACTGGACACTCTTCAAATGTGGTTCTGGTGAAAAGAACACTGCTGAGTAATACCATGGAGCCAAGCCCTCTAAAGTGAAGATGCTGTCAAGCTCTGTGACTATGTCGCCCACTCCTGCTGACAAGTTTGCACAGACCCAATTTCCTATCCATTGCTAAAACTAGACTAGATACAGTTGTTTCACTGTTAAAATTGCCATTGCATGCTTCCATGTAGAACACACAGCAGTTTTGTGAGGATATATTCTATCAACATGCCAGCACTGCACTTGCCTGAGCCAATTGCCCTAATTTTTTTTTTAAAAAACTTTTTTTGTGGGGAAAAGTTGGCAAAGCAGCTTCAATTATTAAGCAACAGCTTGCATTGATCTACTGTCCTCAAAATAATTAACATGGGCAGCGAACAAACATTTTGGCACTAGGTTGCATTAGGAGGTATTGAAGCAAGTGACCAAAGCTTGGTCAGAGGTGGGGCTGGAGAAGGAGTGAAAAGAAAGGAGAATTAGTCATGGCCTGCAACTCCTGATCTCCCTATCAGATGCGGCAAGATGGCTATGGTCTCTGAACACTGAAATACTTTAAATTTCACATTTCCTCACAGTTTTTGCACTATTTTTAGAACTGGAAGGATTTTTCTTTCATCCGTTCTGGTTTTATTCCCTGGCTAGTCAATGCTTTATTCATTCTCCTGCATTGCATACAGTTAACTGATCACTTCCCATTTGATGAGACAGATTTTCAATGCAGTTTTTCAATTGATTTCCAGGGAGAAATTGGATAAAGAACTGATTCTGCTATCTTTTCTGGCTTGTACAATATCAACTTCAGCAAAGTATTTGCATCATTTAATTATATTGCTTATGATGAAGAGTTGTATAGCACAAATGGGTCATTTGGCTCACCACCCTGATCTTGTAATCTGGATGTTTGTTGAAGAATTAGCAAGATGCCTGAATCTTTGCAGCTTTAATTCACAACAAATATGGCTTGAGTAAACCAGTACACTTTTTTTTATTCAAACAGGTTTATTGCCAAACCATGTGCCTTGACCCTTAGAATCCAAGCAAATGGACCACGCAGAGCACAGCCCAATGCTATTCTAGAGAAAGTCTTTACGTCAATTACAAAGGTGGGTGCTGTTTTCGTGAGACTTTTTGGTTTTTGCTTTGTCTTTTTTTTTAAGAAAAAGTCTACTGTTTATATCCTTTCTTGCCCAGTTTGCTTCCCAGCTCTGATCAGGTAAGTGGTGATTGCCAGATGTTTGCTGATCATAACTTTGCCCTGGCTTCCAGTAGCTCTGAGTAGTAGGGTGATGTCCTATATTACGGCTTTTGCTTGTCACCTGCCTTGCTTTTCTGAATATGTGAGTGAAATGTCAGCTTGCATTAATCAAATCACACTGCATGAGGTATGTCTGGATTTGACTGGGAAAAGGGCTTTGACCAATGGCCAATCCAGACATTGGTAGTTTTGAGAGGAAGGGGACTTCAATCAGGTCCACAACCTAAGTACAAAAGACTGCAGCAGGTCAGTACATCGATGGGGGGGGGAAACAAAAGAAGCAAGCTTTGACTAGTGACCAATTGGCCTTTGTAATTGATTAGCAAGAGCAAATTAAAGGAAGGCGAGGACAAGCACAGTGGCTGTTGTCAGTGGTGATCTTGAGGCTTTAGCTCTTCAAGGCTTCAGTCAGAAAGCAGAAAAAGAAAAGCTCAAGTTTTTTTTCCTTCCCTCCTTTATATCTGATCAGCTAAGATGGTAGAGACTTCAAGCAGGATAGTGAATGCTCCTTTTGCTGGATGTGGGAAGGCAGGGAGACCTCCAGTTTCCCTGATGACTGCAACTGAGAGAAGTACATCCAGCTGCAGCTTCTGACAATCTGTGTTAAGGAGTTGGAGCTGGAATTGAATGAACTCCGGATTATTTGGGAGGCTGAGGGGGTGATAGATAATTACACCCAAGGTGCAGGACACAGGAGACTGGGTGACAGTCAGGAAGGGGAAAGGGGTTAAGGAGTTGGTGTAGAGTACCCCTGTGGCCATCTCCCTCAACAGGTATATCACTTGATATACTGGGGGGAGGGGGGGGGAATGACCTAACAGGAAAGTCAGTGGTCTGGTCTCTGGCACTGAGTCTGCCTCTGTGACTCATAAGGGAAGGGGTGGAAGGAGCAAATAAGCATGCTGTGATGATGGGGGATTTGTTAGTTTGGGGAACATGCAGGAGGTTCTGTGAGTGAGAACAAGATTCCTGAATGGTATGTTGCCTACTGGTTGTCAGGGTTTAAGATATCTCTGATAAAGTTCTCATCATTCTCGAGTGGGTGGATGAACAGCCTGAAGTCATGGTCTGTGTAAGTACCAATGACGTGGGTAGGACAAGTGATAAGGTTCTGCATAGGGAGTTCAGCGAGTTAGGTGCTATGTTAAAGGGCCGACCTTCAGGAATATTCTAAAGGCAAGATGACAAAACCTTGTCAAAGCCAACATACAAAGCCAAAGAGCATAAATAGAGCAAAAATTACTGGGAAGTTAGAGAATTGGGAAGCTTTTAAAATCTAGCAGAAGGCATCAAAATTCATTAAGAAGTTAAAGATTGAAATGCAAAAGTAAGCTAGCCAATAAGAGACTACCAAAAGTTTCTTCAGATACAAAGTGTAAAAGAGAGGTGAGAGTGGATATTGGACTGCTGGAAAATGATGCTGGAGAGGTAGTAATGGGGGACAAGGAAATGGTAGACAAACTGAATAAGTATTTTGCATCAGTCTTCACTGAAAGACTAGCAGTATGATGTAAGTTTCAGGGGTCATGAAGTGTGTAAAGTTACCATAACTAGAGAGAAGGTTGTTGGGGAAACTAAAAGGTTTGAAGGTAGATGAGTCACCTGGACCAGATTGCGTACACCCGAGGACTCTGAAAGAGGTGGCTGAAGAGATTGTGGAGACATTAGGAATGATCTTTCAAGAATCACTCTATTCTGGAATGGTTCTAGAAGACTGGAAATGTGCAAATGTTACTCCACTCTTCAAGAAGGAAGAGAGATAGAAGAAAGGAAACTGTAGGCCAGTTAGTCTGACCTCAGTGGTTGGGAAAATGTTGGAGTCTATTACTAAGGATGAGGTCTCAGGGTACATGGAGGCACAAGATAAAATAGGCTGTCATCAGCATGGTTTCCTCAAGGGAAAATCTTGCCTGATTAATCTTGGAATTCATTAAATAAATGACAAGCAGGATAGACAAAGGATAATTGGTTGATGTTGTGTACTTGGATTTCTAGAAGGCCTTTGACAAGGTACCACACAAGATACAAGCCCATGATATTACAGGAAAGATTCTAGTATGGGTAAAGCTGTGGATGATTGGCAGGAGGCGAAGTGGGAATAAAGGGAGCCTTTTCTGACTGGCTGCCAGTGACTTAGTGGTGTTTCACAGGGGTCTGTATTAGAACTGCTTTTTGTGTTTTATGTCTATGATCTGGATGATGGAATTAATGGCTTTCTTGCAAAGATAAGAAGATAGATGGAGGGGCAGGTAGTTTTGAGGAAGTGGAGGACACAAAAAGTCTTGGATGGATCTGGAGAATGGGCAAAGAAGTGGCAGATGGAATACCGTGTCGGGAAGTGTATGGTCATGCACTTTGGTAGAAGAAATGAAAAGGTTGACTGTTTTCTAAATGGAGAGAAAATTTAAAAAAACTGAGGTTCAAAGGGACTTGAGAGTTCTCGTGCAGGATTCCCCAAAAAGTTAATTTGCAGGTTGAGTCTGTGGTGAGGAAAGCAAATGCAATGTTAGCAATCATTTCAAGAGGACTAGAATATAAAAGCAAGGATGTATTGTTGAGACTTTACAAAGTACTGATGAGGCCTCACTTGAAGTACTGTGATCAGTTTTGGGCCCCTTTGTGCTGAAACTGGAGAGGGTTCAAAGGAGGTAAACAAAAATGATTCCAGGATTGAATGGCTTGTCATATGAAGAGTGTTTGATGGCTCTGGGCCTGTATTTGCTGGAATACAGAAGAATGGGGAGTGACCTCATTGAAACCTATTGAATGGTGAAAGGCCTTGGTAGAATGGATGTGGAGGGGATGTTTCCTATGGTAGGGGAGTCTAAGACCAGAGGACATAGACCCAGAATAGAGGGGCGTTGTTTTAAAACGGAGCAGAGGAGGCAATTCTTTAGCCAAGAAGTGGTGACTCTGTGGAATTGCTTGCCACAGGCAGCTGTGGAGGCCAAATCATTGGGTATATTTAAGGAAGAGGTTGGTGATTCTTGATTGATCAGGGCATGAAGGGGTACAGGATGAAGGCAGGAGATTGAGGCTGAGAGGAAAATTGGATCAGCCATGATGAAATGGCAAGCAGACTCAATAGGCCAATTGGCCTAATTGTGCTCAAAAAAGTTTGAATGAAATGATCATTTAGTTTCTTGATGACCCTCCAAATGTTAATTGTTTTCTGCTTCGATTTGTTCTGAGATATGGATATCACTGGGAAGGCTAACAGTTAATGCCTTGAAGTTGGTGTAAGCTGCTGCTTTGTACAATAATGCTTAGTGAAAGTGCCACTAGTGAGGGAGTTTCAAGATTTGGACCTGGTGACAGTGATTGTTTCCAAGTCAGCAAGGTGTGTGACTCGGAGGGGGTGGTGTTCCCATGTGCCTGTTGTCCTTGGTGGCAGAGGTCATAAGTTGGGGAGGTGCTGTTGGAGGTGAATAACTGTGTTGCATTTAGCAGACAGTGCACACTGCTACTTCTATGCTGGACATGGGGAGAGAGAGAATGTGTTTAGTGTGGTGGATGCCCTGCTGATGACAAATTTCTTGAGTACAGTTGGAACAGTTTTCAAAGGAAGTGGAAGTTACTATGTCATGTATTTGATTTGTTCCTTGTAGAGATGAGAGCTGAGTCGCTCACTGCAGGATGCCCCAAACTCTGCTTTTCTGCATGTTACTGGTTTCATGAATGACTTGACTCAAACACAACAATGGGAATAGGATATCTCTTCAATAAAGGAAACTAGTCATTCCCTGTCACTTAACTTTGACCCTCTTAGAATTGATCTCTTCTCCTGAAGTTGGAGATTTATTGATGAAAGTGAACAACTGCAATTAGCCTTTAATTGACCTTGTTTACAGTCATTAGACTTTGTAACCTGAAAGGTGGAAGTCCGCTCCAGTCTTGGCAGGAGAGTATTGTATTGTACATCGTACAACCTAAAATTCCTGTCTTGTCATAATCTGTCAAATGTTGAAGTCAGCAAAATTTTTTGTTTTGGTCTTTCGTGGTTGAGTCCTTCAGGCTTCCATTATGTTGTCCTCAATGTACACGTTGGTCTGCAA
This sequence comes from Mobula hypostoma, assembly GCF_963921235.1. Classification (NCBI taxonomy): domain Eukaryota; kingdom Metazoa; phylum Chordata; class Chondrichthyes; order Myliobatiformes; family Myliobatidae; genus Mobula; species Mobula hypostoma. The sequence continues at coordinate 11,947,416 of NC_086128.1, read as the reverse complement.
GTGTTGGCTCTGATTTGGGGGTCGGCTTGGTAGCATAACGGCTAGCGCAATGCTTTACAGCACCAGCAATCACTGAGGGTTTCAATTTCTGCCACTGTTGTTTGTATGCTCTCCCTGTAGTTGTGGGTTGCCTCTTACATTTCAAAGACTTGCTAGTTAGTAAGGGTACTACCTCATACATATTTGGAATGTGGGAGGAGCCATTCCTTGGCATAGTAAAGGCACACTGTATTGGTGCTGGAAGCATAGTGACATTTTCGAGCTGCCCCAACACATCCTCAGATTGAGTTGGTTGTTGATGCAAATGATGCATTTTATTGCTTGCTTTGATGTACATGTGACAAAGTTACTATCTAATCTTTAATCTTTAAGGATTTATCCATTGGCTGACTGTCTTTTTAATCTTTCTATGGAAACTGATGGTTAATAAAACAAGTGAAACTCTAACTATGATGCCAGATTGCCAGGGGCTATGAACAACTGGCCCACATCTCAGGGTCAATAATTTGAAGGCACAGCTTTTTTCCTCACCTCTCCTACCATCTTTTGCCTGTTTTGGATGAAGTTCCACAGATCCCAGAATACCCCTCCACCCCCACCCACCTCAGTAATTGTTGTAAAACTACAGAAAGGCATTGTACCTGAAACACCTTATTGGTATATGATTGCTTCAACTGGTGGGGCAATTTCACTGTTTTTCCATACTTGCTCCCTACTCACTTTGGGGTAGGGTGGTTTGGAGGGCATTTAACATTATTAGCTATGCATTGATTAGGAATTGGACTAGGAAATTATTGCAATATAGGAGTGCGCTCATCCATGAGGACCATACTAACTCTGTGGAGCAAACCCATCAGTCTTATTTCCCCTGAGCTCTAATTCTTTCTCTCATGGCCATTAGCTTCCTTAGGATGATTTTGGCTATATTTAAAGGGAAAATTACTGTGGCAAATTAACCCAATATCTGAGGGGAAACACAATCACACAGAATGTGCAGCCGCCACGTGGACAGCACCTGAGGACAGGATTGAAACTCTATCTCAGGAACTAGAAGCAGAAGTGCTCATAGTACTGCTGACAACTTGACATGGCAAAGCATTGACTGTTAGTGGGGGTGTGAGGTAAGGACCATCCAGTAACAGCAATTTCCAATTGTATGGTATGTTAGATGCAAAAAGAGCTGGGTGGAGAAATGATGCTCTGCTTGAGAAGGGGAGATTAACAAGGATGATTGAAAACTTGGCTCAGCACCTGGGTCATTTGGATTGCCTAGTAGAAAGAAAAAGTGGAATAATTTAGTGACTGGGGCAGCACTGCCCTGTGATGATGAGGGGAGGGCTGGGTGCAGAGATTGAGAACATACGGACTATACTCTGGTATGGACAATACACTATGCAGAGCTGTGGAATATGGAGGGCAAGTCTGAAGAGATGTATATTCTGTGAAACATTTAGGAAGTCCGGAAATGGTTGTAGATGTTGGAAATCTAAAATTCAAAAAATACTGGAAGTACTTCGATCTGAAATGTTAATTGTTTCAATGGATGCTACCCAATCTGATGAGTATTTCCAACACTTTCTATTTTTTGTGTTGGCTTGTGGACTAACCTCATTAATCTTTGCAGCAATTCACCTATCTACATCTTGTGTAAAAAGTTTTAGTTCCTACAAAGCAGTGCTGTCTTGTCCAGAATCTATTTGAGAGAGCAAAAGCTGTGACCTATTGTCCAGAATGATAGTGAAATTCCAACTCATGTAACCTTGCACTGTTAACATGGGCCACATAGATTCCACAGATGACATGGTGCACATTCGTGGGTTTGGGAGCTGGAGAAAGGAAACATTATCTGGCAAAAGCACTAATGTTCAGGCCCTTGGGTCCTGGGAAAGCTAATCCGAATGTAGGGTTGGTGATCTGGGAAATTGGTGCCTCTGTGCAGGGATTATCTGCTGTACAGAATGCTCCATTGTGCTAAGTGTTGAGACGGGCATTTTCTGTTTTGTGTAGAATTGCAGTATGTTTCGCCATGAGTGAAGGCTGTTTTGCCCATTGTACCTGCATTGGGTAAAGGTGTGGCACTTTCGTTTAATTTTCCGAACAACTTGGAAAGCAAGAATTTGTATTTGTTTAGTAATTTATCAAGTTGTTGGGGTTTAGCAGAAGAATGCGATGCAGTCAATGGCATTGTTTCAATTGCAGTTACTCTTGTACAAATGTAGCAGCCAAACTAATGGAGAAATATTAATGAATTTTCATCTTGTGCAGTGTTGATTGAAGGGTCACATGACAGAGGCTAAGTGAGTACTCAGCTTTTCATCAGCTGCTTTTGTACCCAAGTGAGCAAGCCAATTATGCCTCTGCTTGACATCTCAAGGACTTGTAAAGGGCAAAACCCTTGTCAATACAATAGTCTCAATACCATGCAGAAGTAAAGGGTAGATTTACCAAAATCTATGACAGGAAAGAAGGTCATTTAAAAAAAAAATGTAACTTGTAGGATGAACTCAGCTGGTTGAGCAGCAACTGGAGACACATGGGTCAAGTTTCAGGTCCTGAGACATCAAACATCTTTCTGCCTCTACAAATGCTGCTTAACCCCACTGAGTTCTTCTGGCAATTTGTACTCCAGATTCCAGTATCTGCAGTCCATTCAATCAATTTTCTGTGCTGATAGGGTTGAATGTAAGCTACGTCCATGGAGAGGATTGGTCCCTTAATTCTTGGATCTGAAGTGAGATTGTTGTACTGAGCTAACGTCAAGGAACAATTTTTTAAAAAAAACCAATGGTGTGGTTTCATTTAACCAATTGGTACATTGGTAGAATAAATGAAAGGGTTGGCTCATTTCTAAATGAAGAGAGTGCAAAAAAAACAGAGGCACAAAGGGACTTGGGAGTCCTTGTGCAGGATTCCCTAAAGGTTAACTTTCAGGTTGAGTCTGGTGAAGAAGGCAATTGCAATGTTAGCATTCATTCCAAGAGGACTAGAATATAAAAGCAAGGATGTATTGTTGAGACTTTACAAAGTACTGGTGAGGCCTCACTTGAAGTACTGTGATCAGTTTTGGGCCCCTTATGCTGAAAGGATATGCTGAAATTGGAGCGGGTTCAAAGGAGGTACACAAAAATATTCCAGGATTGAATGGCTTGTCAAATGAAGACTTTGATGGCTCTAGGCCTGTATTTGCTGGAATACAGAAGAATGGGGTGTGACCTCATTGAAACCTATTGAATGGTGAAAGATCTTAGTAGAATGAATGTGGAGAGGACGTTTCCTATGGTGGGAGAGTCTGACCAGAGGACATAGCCCCAGAATAGAGGGGCATCCTTTTAAAATGGAGCAGAGGAGGAATTTCTTTAGCCAGAAAGTGATGACTCTGGAATTGCTTGCCACAGGCAGCTGTGGAAGCCAAATCATTGGGTATATTTACGGCAGAGGTTGATAAATTCTTGATTGGTCAGGGCATGAAAGGGATATGGGGAGAATGCAAGAGTTTGGGGCTGAGAGGAAAATTGAATCAGCCATGATGAAACAGTGGAGTAGACTTGATAGGCCAAATGGCCTAATTCTACTCCTTTCCCTTATGGTCTTATGGTCTAAAATAACACAATGCAGCAGTATTTAAATCTTTGTGTGCATGAGAATTTTATTGTGCCAGCACCTTGATTTTTAAATTGGGCTGCTGTTAAGCTTGGTGGTTTGGGTGGAGGCTGGATCCACAGTAAATTCTGGAGCTGGCTCAGGGAAATGTAACTGTCTACATGGCAAAGGGTTGGAGTTCAGAATTCTTTTGATTTTTGTCTCTGAATCTGGATTGGGAAACTTGATGCTTACAAATTTGCAGATGAAGGAGTGTGATTTTATGCTTGGAGCCAAGGAGGCAATCAATGGCCTAAAATCAGTATTGCAAACTGATCCAAGTAGATAGTTTGTGTGTTATGATTGTATAATAATTTACAGTACACAAGTGTAAAGGAGAACAAAATGATTGTTATTCTTGATCCAATGCATCACCAAAAAAAACACAAGATAAGAACACAATAACAAAGAAACACAAAATAAATATCAATGTACAAGATGACTTGTACATACAGATTGTATGTCCATAAAGTGATGGGCACAGGAGTGTCTGTACATAAGGTGACTTTGGCAGGGAATGATGGTGGTGGTAAGGGGTGGGTTGGGTTAGTGGGTGGAGGTGTTGATCAGCCTTGCTGCTTGGGGGGAGTAACTTTTTTTTGGGAGTGTGGTGGTCCTCACGTGGATGCTATGTAGCCTACGCCCTGATGAGAGTGAGACAAACAGTTTGCGAGCAGCGTGTGTGGGATCCTTCATGATGTCACTGGCCCTTTTCTAGCACCTTTCTGTGTACATGTCCCTGATGGCAGGTAGGCCGGTGCCAGTGATGTGGGTGGTTTTGACTACCCATTGTAGAGCCTTCCTGTCCACCGCAGTGTTTCTGTACCATGCAGTGATGCAGGATGCTCCCTACTGTGCATCTATAGAAGGACATGAGTATAGATGTGCATCATCCTCCTATCTTCAGCCTCCTCAGAAAGTAGAGGCTTTGAGCTTTCCTGATCTTGTAGGATGTGTTCTGGATGTGACCAAAGGTGCAAGTGAAGTGATTGAGGAATTTTGGATTGGGTGCGCAAGCACTACAAAACCCCATCACACATGAACATTACAAATAATGTAATAAAATTAATTCTACTTCAAGTAAAGCAGTGATCAAACCAGTGAATACCTAGTAAAAATGACTAGTCCTAGCAAAGATGTCTTGAAACCCCACAAGATGTGTTGAGGAATAGTAATTGAATTAATTTGCCTATGTAGTGATCTCCTCCTATAGACCATTTAAATGCTACAGTGTGATTTGAGGATCCCCTAATTGGCCTTTTGTTTTCATTGAGTTGTACACATTTGAAATCCAAAGATTGAAGGTTAACATAAAAATGAATTTTTAAAAAAAAATGAATTGTTGATCCCTGACACCTGAGCTGGTAGAATCTGTCAATGCCTGTATTTCTGTACAGTTCTAACAGTTAGACTAGCATTGGTTCCTTTTGTACATGTTTGGCATGCTCTGTCTTCATTAAAAGTTCCAGGCCCTTTTGAGGAGCTGGAGCTACAGATGCTTTAAATGGTAAAAGCTGTAGGTACAAAGAGATGGGGTTTATGCAAAGACCAATAAAATCTAACCTTGACTCCTACATAAACAGATACTGCACAGACCATGGCACACTGTTGTTTTTTCCATTTTATGAAATGCTACTTCACTTTGAAGTGCTTCCTGCAAATCTTTTTTTACACACCAATCATAACTGGTAGAACTGTCAGAATGACACTTGCTTTTGGTAGATTACTTGTGTAGAATCTACTGTCGTGACTGACTTGGAGTTGACTTATTGTAGCTGTTTTGTCTGTTTTTGGGAGTTTGGAGAAGGAATGCAGAGGGAAAATTAAATTGAAACCGGCTGCTCAAGATTTCCAAGTTGTTTATAGCTTGTAATCTGCTCCCTAGTATGGTGTAAATGTTTTACCAGCATCAACTCTGAAACCTAAACTTAAACTGAACTGCTTTTAATTTAGTGTTTTGTAACTTGTCTACTGCTGTGAATCTGAAGGAGATATTCAGGCCACTGTCTATGCATGAGCAATCCAAACATTGCATAGCGTCTGTGTGTGTGTGTGTGTGTGTGTGTGTGTGTGTGTGTGTGTGTGTGTGTGTGTGTGTGTCTCATCGTTTTAATTGTTTTTTCCTCCTTGAACAGTTAGAACATAAGGCCCTTGAAGGGTGTCACTGTACATGTAGACCAGCCACATGCTTAGGTTAAAAGCATCCAGAGGAGATGAGGGAATTCCAGTGTGCAGGTCCTGGACTGTTGAAGGCATAACCATAAACAATGAAGTAAAAGAATCCAAAGAGGGGCAAAGGTTTGAGAAATGAAAATAGATGCACCATAGATGCATTCTGTCTGGATGCATGAAGGCTTGCATGTGACCACTAGAAATGGCAAAGTTGTGAATGCAGCTTAGCACATTACAGGAACCAGCCTTATGGACTCTACCTATACTTCTGGCTGCCTCAGTAAAGCAACCAGCATAATCAAAGACCCCACCCACGACAGACATTCTCTTCTCTCCCATCGGGCAGAAGATGCAAAAGCCAGAAAGTGCATACCACCAGGCTCAAGGACAGCTTCTATCCCGCTGTTATCAAACCTCTTGCACAACAAGATGGATTTTTGGCCCCGCAATCTACCTTGTTATGATCTTGAACTTTATTGTTTGCATGCATTGCACTTCCTTGGTAGCTTTTAGACTTGTTATTCTGTATTGTTATATTATTTTGCGTTGGCCTACATGTAATAATAAACCAACACTAGGATATTTTTATAGGAGAGGCCCTTCTTCCTAGCTTGGGGGGTGCTGTTTATAGGATTGTTGTGGTACAGGAGGTCATTTGGCCCCTTGTTACTATGTTGGCCCTGAAAGCTGGACAATCAGCCCTATTCCCCTGCTTTTTTCCCCCTGTACCCCTACAAATTATTTTATCGAGTGGCCATCCAATTCCATTTTTTTTAATGGATGGCCTGATTTAATTTTCACCCTGCTTGAATTCTAGATCATAGCTTCTCTGTATCATAGCTTCTCATATTTTCCTCCCAAGTTTTTCTTTCCATATCCCCCTTTGTCCCCTTTTATCCTCATTATCTGTTAATTGCTTCAGCTTTCATCTATTGTCACAATTTTATCTGCTTCTGTCACCTCTTCCACAAACCAGGACATGTGCTCTTCTCATTACTGGTCACTGTTGTAACATCAGCTAGTTTGTGTACAGCATGGCACATAAGAATGACCCTGATTATTTTTTTTCCCCTCTTTGAATGATCTGTGTATTGGCCAGGATGCACAGTGACTTTCATCATGAGCACTAATCTCCACACCATAGAGGATATCTTTAAAAGGTGATGGCTCAAGAAGGCAGCATCCATCATTAAGGATGTTCACCATCCAAGACATGCTCTCTTCTCACTACTGCCATCAGGGAGTAGGTACAGGAGCCTGAAAACCATATCCAATGATTTAGGAACCCCTCTGCCATCAGGTTTCTGAACGGTCTGTGAACACTATTCTGCCCTCCTTTTTGCATGATTTATTATTTTTTAATTGTCACATAATTTCTCTGTATTGCACTGTACTGCTGCTGTAAAACAACAAATTTCGTGACATCCGTGATACTGAACCTGATTCTGAATTCCCTGCTCTAGTTGCAAAGCTAAAGAGGGCAAGCTCAAGCTGATATTCTGCATCAAAATTAATGAAAGTAGAAGTGGGTGTTCATGAAGATTTAAGATATTAAATGGGGATGTTGTGGTTGCAAACCTGAGGTGATGACCAGGGAAGAAGATGAAATTATGGCAAGGTCAAAATTGATGGGTGTCTTCTCAACCTTCTCTTTTTCTTCCTCTCTTCCTCCCCCCCCCCCCCCCCAAAGAGTGTCCAATGCTATTCCATAGAAACATAGAAAACCTACAACACAATACAGGCGCTTCAGCCCACAAAGTTGTGCCGAACATGTCCTTACCTTAGAAATTACCTTGGGTTACCCATTGCCTTATTTTTGTAATCTCCATGTACCTATCCACACCACCATCGCCAGCAGCCCATTCCATGCTCTCACCACTCTCTGCGTGTTTTTTTTTAAACAACAAAAAAAAAACTTACCCCTGACGTCTCCTTTGTACCTACTTCCAAGCACCTTAAAACTGTGCCCTCGTGCTAGACGCTTCAGCCCTGGGAAAAAGCCTCTGACTGTCCACATGATTAATGCCTCTCATCATCTTATACCCCTCTCTCAGGTCACCTCTCATCCTCTGTCTCTCCAAGGAGAAAAGGCAGAGTTCACTCAACCTATCCTCATAAGGCATGCTCCCCAATCCAGGCAACATCTTTGTAAATCTCATCTGCACCCTTTCTATGATTTCTACGTCCTTCCTGTAGTGAGGTGACCAGAACTGAGCACAGTACTCCAAGTGGGGTCTGACCAGGGTCCTATATAGCTGCAACATTACCTCTTGGCTCCTAAACTCAATCCCACGATTAATGAAGGCCAATGTACCGTATGCCTTCTTAACCACAGAGTCAACTTGTGCAGCAGCTTTGAGTGTCCTGTGGACTCGGACCCCAAGATCCCTCTGATCCTCCACATTGCCAAGAGTCTTGCCATTAATACTATATTCTGCCATCATATTTATGGGGAAAAATTTGTTTGCTAAATTGTGTTTCCAATCATGATACCCTTGCCAGGCCTCCAGTTTGGCAGTAAGACTACAGAGTAATTGTGCATGCCTTTGCATTTTTTTTAGGTTTCTGAATAAGACTACATGTTGCCCTTTGCAGAAGTTTATTAAGTTTTTCTTCATTCTCTCTCCCCCCGTCCAAGTCTTGTACATCTGCAGATCCCAGTATCTCCAGCAAAACTTGCTCTGTACTTAATTTTGGTAATAAGGGACCTTTAGAATTGGCAACTGAAAAATGGCCTTTTTAAGGTTTTTTTAACATTGCTTTACTAAGAAAGCAATGTACTGGTGGAATCCATAACCTTGATGGATTTCTTCCCATTTGACCCTTAATTTCATTATCATGTGCCATGTCCATGTCCATGACCATGATTGTTCCTGGCAAATTTTTCTACAGAAGTGCCTTCTAGGCAGTGCCTTTACAAGATGGGTGACCCCAGCCATTATCAATAGTCTTCAGAGATTCTCCCTGGTGTCAGTGGTCGCATAACTAGGACTTGAGATATGGACCAGCTGCTCATACAACCATCCACCACCTGCTCCCATGGCTTCATGTGACCCTGATCCAGGGAGGGAGCTAAGCAGGTGCTGCACTTTGCCCAAGGGTGACCTACAGGTTAGCAGAGGGAAGGAGCGTTTTGCACCTCCTTTGGTAGAGACGCATTTCCAACCCACCATCCAGACCTTTAATTTATGCTGAATAACCTGTTTGAGTAGCTCTGAGCTGATCTGGTGACTTTTGCCAGAAACATTCGCTTAATCTGTGCGATCCAGTAGCATTGTTTTTGATACTGAATTGGTGGGGGGGGAGGGTGGTGTTAATGATGGAGAATGTACCTTGGGACATGAGTTGCTGTCAGGTTTGAGGTGTGGGTGATTGGAAGAGTGGTAAGAAGAGGGAGGAGTAAGGGAAAGGATTGGTCCCTGTATGAAACTTGATAAGGCAGAATCCAATAATGAATTTATCTTAAAACAGTGTATAAATCTGTGGCACCTTTGCTGAAGGGGTTAATCTGCCTGGCCAAATGCAGTATTAGAAGGGACATACAACTATTAAATGTTTTCCTGCTTGTAACAGTAAGTAGTATTCATGGGCTTTTGAAATGAGTATTATTGCATTCTTTACATAACATTGCATATGCATAAGCTGTTGCCTTACTATCGAAAGGCATTATCAATCTATTAGGGTTTTTTCCACTTTAGCATCCATCCAAGTTGCCTTCCCCTCCACTCTTCAGATGGAAGACAATACTTCATAATTAATTAACTGAGAAATTCATGAGTGTTAGAGCTTTGGCATTTGGTAAGTACTTGATCTCCAGAGGAAACTGATCTGTTGTACTTTCTGGAGTGGATGGCAGCTGTTCACTATATATTACTCATGGCCTGCTGTTTTATTTCTTTCCCATGAAGTCCAACATGAACTAGATTTTAATTCATTTGTGGGATTCAGCTGGAGGACCCTGCTTCGCAAAATGTTCTAGAATTGCCATGTGTGTTATTGTGAGCCTTGTCAATCTAGCAGGTCTTGATTTTGAGTCATAGCATTATACAGTACAGAAAATGACCCTTCAGCACACCATGTCCATGCTGATCATGGTCCTTGTCTCTGCCATTTCTAATTACCTACATTTGTTCCTTGCCCTTTCTGTGCCTCGATGATTCAGTGCTTGTCTAGATGCTGCTTAAATGTTCTTAAGTCTCTGTCTCCACTGTCTCTTTCAGGCAGTACATTTCAATCCCTCAGTTTCTGTGGGGTGGAGGAGGGGGGAAATTTCTCCTCGGATCCCCTTAATCTTAACATTTGTACCTATGGCCTCTTAATTTGGACACCTCAACACTATTTGGGGATGGGGGGCTGTAGTGTAAAGATTTCTTACTACCTTCCCTTTCTATGTCTCTTATTTCATACATCTCTCTCAGCTCACCCCTCTGCTGCTTCTGTTCCAGTGAAAACAAGCCCAGTGTATCCAAGCTCTTGTCACTGAAATGCTCCAACCAGGCAACATCCTATTGAATCTCCTCTGCACCCTCTTCAATGCAATAATGTCCTTCAGAAAGTATGGTGTACAGAGCTGTGCAGTTTTTCCAGGTGTGCCCTAACAAATGTTTTAAAGTTGTAATATGATATTCCTGGTCTCCACACTGCAGCTTAAGACAATCCTCCTTTCTGTACAACACTACACATGGTATCACCTGCAAATGCCAGATCCAGGTTTGGCCGAATATAATTCGGATAGGTGGCCAGTTAATCACTGATCATTCTGAAAAATAAGTTTGAATCCCTGATCCTTGGGATGCTGACATCATAGGAACATTTGGGGAAGAAATAGGGGGTTCTATTCAGCGGTGATACCTACCCATTTGATCAGTTGAAAGTGCTCTGTCATTTTTTTTTAATATGGAAAAATTATCACTGGTGCAAGATGCTGACCTTGAATGTGCAGCTGTTCCCCAAAACAAGTAGGAAAGATGTGTGAGCCATTCCCCTTTGTGCAGTGTCAAAGTTATACTGCAGAAACAGAAGGTTGGAGCCTTCCACATCCATGGCAACCATTATGTGCCATCTATACCAGTCACATTTTCTGGCACTGCTTTGGATATGTTAAAATTAGTACTCAACAGAGTAGAAAAGGCAAGAGCTACACTTGGTTACACCCAACCTCTCAACAATTAGCTGTTGAACATTGCAAGGCAATCCATTGATTTGATTTAATTGAGTAAAAAATTTAACCTTTACAGATAAGAAATGCCACTGTGGTAAAACATCACAACAAATTCCAGCTGCATTCTGCATCATTTTTAACCTTTCACTTTCTTTCCATCTGAATTCTACCACGAATGGTCTGCCTAGCCTTCGATATGTGCCTTTACCTACCCACTCTCTCAATGTGATTACCCTCTTACTACCTGATTGAAGCCTGTTTATCTATGTAAACAAAGTTCTTCTGAGTCCATTTGAGCTTCCATGTTCTACTCTTTTTTTTTGTATTTTTACCCTAATTTTTGGGATAGATCAGTACTGATGTTGTTTCACTGTAATTGTTTCCAAAGGCGTGCTTGAGGCTGCAGGTTTAATGAGATGTACTTGTTTGTACATGACCATGTCTATTCTTACCACTGCACTCATTTCCAATTTTTTTAAATGCCTTTCATGCAAGTCATTAATTAATTAATTTATTTTGTTTCTTAGTGTCCTGATGAGAAAAGGCTCGAAGGTCTGTCCAAGCAGCTCGACTGGGATGTCCGCAAAATTCAACGCTGGTTTCGACATCGAAGAAACCAAGATAAACCCAGCACGCTCACAAAATTCTGTGAGAGCATGTACGGCTTTTATTCTACTGTTATGTCTGAGTTTAGTTAGCTCTATTGTATAGATTTTTTTTGTATCAGCATCTTTTTTTTAAAAAAAAGACAAATGAAGCATAAAGTGAATCTCTTGTCCTATTTGCTTGCTCTACTCACCACTCCACCTTTTTAAAAAAAAAAGCAAAAAAGATGATTAATGATTTTGTATAGATTTGACATTTTCAGTAATGATTTTTAACAACTTGGATTGCTGCAATTTCTTTCCCCATCCTGCCTTCTGAAAAAAATTTTGATCAGTGTGAAACATGATGATAGGATCTTCCTTGGATAATTTTAGGATTGCTATAATGGTTGGTATAGTCTTTTATATCATACTCCCCCAGTAACTCCACATGCGAGTGAGGTTCTTGCTAACAGGAACGGAGTTTGCCCATCTGTGTCCACTGGTTTATGGTGACTGAATGAGTGAACACCAATTATTCTTCCATGGAATTCCATGTTTCCGGCTGAAATTTACGGATCATATTCCAGGTTCCAACCCAAGCACAGCAAGGGCCACACTGACCAGGGACAAACATAAGGCAGCTCCTGGTCACTGTAGTGCTTGGCAGTGGGCTTGTCTAGTGTTTCATCGTTGTAAGCACTCTGCCAAACCTTTTTACGCTGTTCAAACTGCTGCTTAGGACATTAAAAGACAAAAAATGGCAGCGGCATTGGCATCTGGGTTAGAATGGCGGCGCAACAAAAATGAGCCTAGGGCAGCGGCGGCAGAGCACAAGTAGCGAGGAGCATGTTGCAATGGCAGCGGCAGCAGCAAAGTAATCTCAGCGTGCACCATTGGCATTTTGGTTGCAAATAAGGAATTCCTGAGCTCCTGCAAGGCGTAACCCATTGGCATCAGCTTCTACGTTTTTTATTTGTCGTGTTAAAATGACGTCATTGCCCAAACTTCCTAGCAAGGGTGACTCTGAACTACTTTTTATGGAGCATTTTCATTCTTGTTGACCCTTTCTCCCCCAGTGGCTTAAACTCTTGTTGCTCTGATAGTAAAACCACGTAGGACAAGATTCTTCAGCCAGCTCTTTGAAAGAAGTAAGTTTTCATATTTAAAAAAAAATCAAAGGGCCAGCATTGTATCAATGAGTTGCATTTCCTCTGCTTTTTCCTTCTCTCTCCTCTCCCCACCCCTTGTGGTATTTGTTCAATTCCCTTATTGAATCTGTTTCCACTGCATTTCTCGGACACTTGTGTTCCAAATTATAAATGTGTAGAAATTAAAGTTGCCCTCCTGTCCTTTTTATCTTTTAATCAACGTCCTGCAGTTATGAACCCTACTGGTGCTGGAACTAATTCCTTCTTGTTTGCTCTCATCAGAATTTGTGCTTTAGAGTCCTTCTATTAAATTTCCCCATAATTTGCTCTGTGGAGAATAATGACAGTTCCTTCAGTCTCTCCATGTAACTTGTCTTCCATCCCTGCCTGGTTCCACTCCAGCTAAGCTAAGAATTTTGCCAGCCTTTTAATCTTTTTAATCAGTTTTAACACCTTCCAAGATTTATATGCATATATTTTTGTGTGCATATGTTTGAGTGAAGCCACACTGTCCACACCCCCACTCTCATAGCTTTTTAGACACGTGTTGTCTGTCTTTATTCTTAATAAATCGCTTAACATTTATACTTTGCATCTCTTCCATGTGACTTGGCCATTTCACTAATCCATACCTTCCTAGAGAATACCTAATGTCAAGGTTGAGTTTGTAGTCATATGCACAAGTATAGGTGTAATGGAAAAACTTGCAGCAGCAGCATCACCAGCGCATAACAGCAGCATTCACAAGAAAAGCAAAAATTAAACAAAATTAAATTTTTACAAGAAAATATAATTGGAGCAAAATGAAGTCCATTGTAGTGCAAAGTGGTTGTTGTGTTGCTGAACTTGTAGTGATTGGGGTTGTGCCAGTCAGTTCAAGAAGTAAATGGTTGAAAGGAAGTAGCTTTTCTTAAACCTAGTGGTGTGGGACTTGATAGTATAGCCTGTGTAGTCTTTATGATATGTGTCTCCTTGATCAGTATAATAAATCCAGTAACCATTTGGTGAAAAGGCTCCACCTGAATTGTAAACTGCTGTTGCCCCTTGAGGAAAAATGAGGATGGTGAGTCAGGTGTCATGTGTGCACCTGTGCCCTCCCATTGCTTGGGCACAGGAACAGCAGCATAGCCTTGTGGGCAGGAAAGGGAAACCTATGAGCGTCACAGAGCTTCCCCTGTGTTTCATGGCTGGTTGCAAAACTACAAAATGAGGAAGGAGGATAGCAGAACCTTTTTGGAAAGTCTTGGGCAGCCATGAATCTTGTAGAGCCACAAACCAAATATGCTGATCAGTGTGATCAGTCTGCATGCAATCCTGGAACTTGGCTTCTAGTAATTCTTGAATTTTGGCTAGAAACCTGTCTATCCTAGAGTGTCATTGATTAAATAGGCTGTTAGAGAGTATGTGTGTGGTCATTCTGATGTATCACAGGTAAGGGTCTCCATCTCCTGAGTTGTATGGAAGGAAAAGGTTCCAGAAATAGCTTAAGTCTGTGCTGTCTAACTTCATCTGAATAAGAGGGGTGGGGAGGGGGGGGGGTTTGTCCATGAATGCCTGCTGCCTTTTGGGTCGAGGAGAGAAGGGTCATTGGGTGTTGCTGTTCCTGATTTTCAGTTTGGCAACCCCAACTGGAGTGTACAAGCAGGTATGTGATCAGACTTGGATAGAAGGTCCACAGTCAGTAGCTTGCTGCCTAGGCTCACGCGTAAGTAATGGCCCAGCCTCACTATATACGGAGGTGGATGTGCCAACTAGTAACCAGAATCTCAGCTGTAATCTTGGATTTCTATGGAAGAAAAGTGGAATTAAACTTGCTCAGTCACCTTAAACTAATGCCCCCGATTATAAGTGGGTGGAATTCAATTCCCTTCTCCACTCACTACTTCCAAGATAACTGAATTTGATTTCTTCAGTCATGAGTGTCAGTGGCCTTGATATAGCTACTTGGGCAATGTACCAATGCTGTTGGGACTGTCAGTGATGAAGGCAGCTTTCTGAGGTAGAGAAAATATTTGGTGATTGGTGGGGGGGGGGGGGTGGAGAATAAGCAAGTTTGTGGCCCAATGTTTTCTGTGGTCTTCCAAGACTTTCCAAAAAGACTGTATACTTCATACCACTTGCATTCCTTATTTAATAGTGTATCAGGAGCTTTTGACTTTCTTCACTGGTACTGTCTCTTTGATCTCATTGGCAGAGTTCTCTACTTTGATTGAAACAGAAGGGTGGGAAGACAGGACTTGTGGTAGGAGCTGACTCTTTCAGCACCCAGCTTTCACGTGTAAATTCTGCCCTTGTTAAGTCCCTGTTTTAATGTGGCTTTCAAATTGTGAAAAATGTTTGTTTTGGAATTCATAAACAGGCTTCAAGATTCCCTGAAAACCTAATGCTGGTTAGCCGCCCAGCTTTCCAGCATGGCAGATGCAATTCCGTGTGTGTGTTGATAGTATTGTTTCCTGGTGCTGTGTGTTCTCTCCTCCCTCTGCAGCTCTCTCATTTTTCTCTAGGATGTACTCTTATCTTTCCATCCAGTGAAAATTTACAGGCTCAGATCTCTGCTAATGTGCCAAATACTTTATGCATCTGACTGCTTCCCTCCCCCACCCCTCCTTTTTTTCAAAACCTGATTATTGCTTATTTGAAATATTCCACAAATTTTGTCTGTCTTTTTTTTAAAGTTCTCCCCATGAGTCTCCAGTTTTTAATTTAGTCTTGTTGAATTTGTGAATAGTTTCTGCAGTACCAAAATCGCTTGCTTTGTTGACCACCTTATAACACTGGCGCGAGCCCTTCCACTTTACGTGAATTGGAAAACAATTCGGTAAACAAAAATGCATTATAGGTCAGTTAGTGTTTGAGTGATGGGAAGAAGACCAGTTAACTTTCAGTTGTGCCTTGCTCTTTGACACTAGGTCTAAGCTTGAATTGTGACTTTCCTCTGGTTTTTGTTTTCTGTGGAGATATTCATGGGTTAATTTTTTTATTAGCTATTTCCAGGCACAGTTTGCACAGGGAGTGACTGTCTTTTAAAAGTGACTTCAACAACAAAGACTTGCTTCACTTCCATGATAATGATCAGTCAGTAGCCTAGGTTTTTAAGAAGCTCTTACTACAACTTTCCCTTTACAATTTTTACTTTGGATTATTACCATCTACACTGTCAGTGCTTGGAATCCACAACCACCACTATACTGTCCCTGCCACCTCTCCCCTCAACCACCACAGCAATTAGTGACTTACAATCCTTCAATCTTAATTTCATTCCTGTTCTGGTTTTCACCCTGGCCTTTCTCAAAGGTGTGGATTTGACAGATGTGGTGGGAGTTTTGTATTGTGTTCATATTTCATTACATTAGGCTGTAGACTGCATGTGAGTTTTTTTTTTAAGGTTGCCCACATACTAATCTTCCAGCCTTAAATCTTAAGTGTCACAATGCAGGAATCACCTTCCTCATAAGAACGGGAGTGGTTAGAGTGTCAGGTTTGGGCAATAGATTATTGAGGATGACTTGCTGGTGAGGTGTTGTTAACCAGGCTTTGAATGACTAAAACAAATGAACTATCTTTGTATAACTTTAAATGGTCAACAGAGGATTGGCTTTTTAAGGCAAGTTTAAATTCATATTTTTCCACTAGAAATTCTACTAAGTTCACTTGGTCTTTAGGTTGTATCGTGCCATTTGTGTAATTGATGTCGCAGTGAGCATTGGAGGTTGCAGGTTCATGGAAAAACACAATTTTGTCCGAGAAAAAAATTGTGACATTTAATGCTGCTGGTGGCTTCTTTGTGACTGACTTGGCTGGTGTCATTATCAGCTTGTGTGACTTGAGGTAAAAGATGGCTGTAATCACTGACCTCTTATCAAAGCTCTGGAGGTTTATGTTGAAATGTCTGCATCCAGACTCTTGCATTGTGGAAGAATAAACACTTATTTTTTGTTTGTTTCTATTTCCTTGGTGTTTTGAAAAGCAGCTGGTGAAATCCTGGAGACTTGGGAGCAATAACCCTCTGCCTTTGAGTCACTGAATGCAGCTATACCACTCTGAGAGACAATTAGACATGGGCAGGTCCATTGTCTTTAACCCATTGAGTCTGCTCTGCCATTCCATCACTGTTGACATATTTTCCATAACCTTGGACACCCTTGCTAATAAAGAACCCTCCAGTCCCACTGAAAGGTCTCTGCCCAAAACTTCGACTGCACTCTTTTTTTTCCATAGATGCTGCCTGGCCTGTTGAGTTCCTCCAGCATTTTGTGTGTGTTTGTTGCTGTGGATTTCGAGAATCTGCAGAATTTCTTTTGTTTGTAATCAAGAACCTATCAACCTCCACTTCAAATATACCCAATGACTTTGCCTCGCAGTCATATGTGGCAATGAATTCCACGGATTCACCACCCTCTGGCTAAAGAAATTCCTCTTCATCTCTAGTCTGAAATTCCTCCTCATCTCCTATTTTGAGCTGTGCCCTCTGGTCCTAGACTGTCACTATTGGAAACATCCTCTCCATGTCCACTCTATCTAGGTCCTTCAATATTCAGTAGGTTTTAATGATATCTACCTCACCCCCCCACCCCCATTCTTCTAAACTCCACTGAGTACAGGCCCAGAACCATCAGGCACTCATTCCTGGGATTGTTCTTGTGAACCTTCTCTAGACTGTACAATACCAGTACATCCATCCTTGGATTAGGAGCCCACACTGCTCATAATACTCCACATGTGGTCTGACCAGTATCTTTATAAAGCTTCAGCACTGCATCCTTGCTCTCGTATTCTACTGCTCTGGAAATAAATGCTAACATTGCATTTGCCTTTCTTACTACCAACTCCACCTGCAAGTTGATGTTTAAAGAATCCTGCGTGAGGACCCTTTGCACCTCCGGTTTCTGAATTTGCCCCCTGTTTAGAAAGATGTCTACACCGTTATCCTACCGAAGTGCACGCTTCAATAGGTATATTTTAATGTCAGAAATGTATACAATATGCATCCCGAAATTCTTTTTCTTTGCAAACATCCATGAAAACAGAAGGGTCTCAGCCCAAAATGTCAACTACTTTTTTTCCATAGATGCTGCCTGGCCTGCTGTGTTCTTCCAGCATTTTGTGTGTTGCTTGGATTTCCAGCATCTGCAGATTTTTCTCTTGTTTGTGATTGGATAACCTCTCCAGTGTCATTTGCCAGTGGTCTGATATCTACTCTTGCTTCTTACTCTTTTTATATAAAAACTTTCAGCATCCTCTTTTTGTATTATTGACTAGCTTACCTTTATATTTCACCTTTTCTTTATGCTTTTTTTGCCTTCTGTTGATTTTTCAAAAGCTTTCTGATCCTCTAACTTCCCACTAATTTCTGCTATGTTATATGCCCTCTTTTGCTTTTATGCTGTCTTTGACCTTTCCCTCATCAGCCATGGTTGCCTTATCCTCCCTTTAGAATACTAATGTGAAGAACCTGGAAACTGGCTCACCTGAACGAAGCAAAGAATTGCTTCAGGCTGCTCCTGGGTTGGTTTTATCCCAATATTTGTAGAGCTAAGAATAGATTGCTCAGCCTGTGGCAGGGCAGGGAAGAAAAGGCATTTTATATTTTTTTCCATGGTTTTAAAATCTCTCCAGATTTTTCATTGGAATCCAGGTTGGTGGACTGAGCTCCCTTCCATCAAATTTCCCGTGCACTCACTCCCTCCTTTTCCCACCCTGTCCCATTATCTGATTTCAAGTGTTTTGTATTTGCAGGTGGAGACTTGCATTTTATTTCTATATATTCTTCTATGGAGTGAGATTTCTATGGAAGGTAAGTGTTTGTTTGTGTGTGTTGGTATATCTGATGCAACCCTCTCCCAAAGAGTAGCATAATTACGAATTTTTAGGTGGGATGGATAAAGGTCTTTCTAGGAACCTGAAGTATAATGATGAAATGTGCAAAAAGATGGCCTGTAATAGAAACATAGAAACATAGAAAATAGGTGCAGGAGTAGGCCATTCGGCCCTTCGAGCCTGCACCGCCATTTATTATGATCATGGCTGATCATCCAACTCAGAACCCAGCCTTCCCTCCATACCCCCTGACCCCTGTAGCCACAAGGGCCATATCTAACTTCCTTTTAAACATAGCTAATGAACTGGCCTCAACAGTTTGCTGTGGCAGAGAATTCCACAGATTCACCACTCTCTGTGTGAAGAAGTTTTTCCTAACCTCGGTCCTAAAAGGCTTCCCCTCTATCCTCAAACTGTGACCCCTCGTTCTAGACCTCCCCAACATCGGGAACAATCTTCCTGCATCTAGCCTGTCCAATCCCTTTAGGATCTTATACGTTTCAATCAGATCCCCCCTCAATCTTCTAAATTCCAACGAGTACAAGCCCAGTTCATCCAGTCTTTCTTCATATGAAAGACCTGCCATCCCAGGAATCAATCTGGTGAACCTTCTTTGTACTCCCTCTATGGCAAAGATGTCTTTCCTCAGATTAGGGGACCAAAACTGCACACAATACTCCAGGTGTGGTCTCACCAAGGCCTTGTACAACTGCAGTAGTACCTCCCTGCTCCTGTACTCGAATCCTCTCGCTATAAATGCCAGCATACCGTTCGCCTTTTTCACCGCCTGCTGTACCTGCATGCCCACTTTCAATGACTGGTGTATAATGACACCCAGGTCTCGTTGCACCTCCCCTTTTCCTAATCGGCCACCATTCAGATAATAATCTGTTTTCCTATTTTTGCCACCAAAGTGGATAACTTCACATTTATCCACATTAAATTGCATCTGCCATGAGTTTGCCCACTCACCCAACCTATCCAAGTCACCCTGCATCCTCTTAGCATCCTCCTCACTGCTAACACTGCCACCCAGCTTCGTGTCATCCGCAAACTTGGAGATGCTGCATTTAATTCCCTCATCCAAGTCATTAATATATATTGTAAACAACTGGGGTCCCAGCACTGAGCCTTGCGGTACCCCACTAGTCACCGCCTGCCATTCTGAAAAGGTCCCGTTTATTCCCACTCTTTGCTTCCTGTCTGCTAACCAATTCTCCACCCACACCAATACCTTACCCCCAATACCGTGTGCTTTAAGTTTGCACACTAATCTCCTATGTGGGACCTTGTCAAAAGCCTTTTGAAAATCCAAATATACCACATCCACTGGTTCTCCCCTATCCACTCTACTAGTTACATCCTCAAAAAATTCTATGAGATTCGTCAGACATGATTTTCCTTTCACAAATCCATGCTGACTTTGTCCGATCATTTCACCGCTTTCCAAATGTGCTGTTATCACATCCTTGATAACTGACTCCAGCAGTCCATAAGTGCCATTAATGGTGCTCTTTTACTTCAGTGTACATCTACTTTAGGTCAAGATTGGCTTCACTTTGTATTGACCTG
Organism: Mobula hypostoma; assembly: GCF_963921235.1. Taxonomy (NCBI): domain Eukaryota; kingdom Metazoa; phylum Chordata; class Chondrichthyes; order Myliobatiformes; family Myliobatidae; genus Mobula; species Mobula hypostoma. Next base: position 11,927,320 of record NC_086128.1, on the reverse strand, counting down.
TATTTGCAGTGCAGAAACAAGGATGGGGGGAGGGGGGGAGAGGAGGGTGGTTGAGGTTTACTGTATATTAAAGTTAGTTTTTTTTTAAAGTGCATTTGTCTACGGTATCATCTTTCACTGCCTCTGGATGCCCAGAAGTGCTTTACAAGTGCAGTGTTGGAAATTGCAGCAACTAATTTAAGCACAGAGTGCTTCTACGAACAGTGCAGCAAATGTTTGGCTGTTGTTGTAACAAGTGATGTCTGTTGGCCGATTTATCAGAAGAACTTCCTCATTCATTAACTCATGCCAAAAGATATTGTACTTCTACTTTGAAAGGCACACAAAGCCTCAGTTTTACATTGGGAGCACCTGTCTAGATTTTTGTGCTCTACCTTCTGGAGTGGGTCTTAATCCATGACCTTGCGATCTGAGTGGGGGGCTCTACTATGGAATTGGGACTCTTATTTGGCAAGGCAAGTGTTCTCGGTGGCTGTGTATAATGAATAAGGTGTGCAGAGAAACACTGAGAGCCACGGTGTTGCAGTTACAAGGACCTGTATTTGTTTACCTCTTTGTGGTGACTCATGGTTTGCCTTACTCCTCCCAAAGTAATTGCTTTATGCCTCCAGTGAGGTGTGTCTTTGCAGCAGAGTATTTGTTAGCAGTGATTCTAATGGATAGCTGCATGACTTTGCACCTGAATGCCCCCAGATGAGGATGGTGCAATGATCAGTGGTCTGTGGCTAAATACACTGTGACTCCCTTCCCAAGAGTCTTAAGTGATTTGCTTTTACAGAAGATAATGACCCCAATTGTGCCATATTTTCCTCTCCGCTCATTTTTTTAGTACTTATTTCTTTTTTTGACTGTGCTGTAAATTCTAGGTTAGACTGACTTGGAACTATTCTTTCAATGTTCAAGTACATTAAGAATCTATCCAAGAACTACCCTCCACTCCAGTATGCCTTGAACCAAAAGGCAAGTGTTTGAGAATTGAAGGCATGCAACAATATGCTGTATGCAATGCCCCACTCTGGTAGAGGTGCTTTATTCCCCTCCAGCTCTCACTCCAAGGTACAAAGTCTGGCTTTCAGTTTCTCTTGAGCAATTGAAGTTCTGTGAATGTAGTAAATTACAGCAAATGTTGCTCACATGGGCAGCTGTTTCAAACTGGCTTCCTGCTGAGTCACATATATACTCCTCTGCCAATTGACTTGGTATTGTAACGTTGAATGAAAAATTCCCCCAAAGCGTTAACTGGAATTCTTTCTGAATATAAATCTACGTCCATCCAGTGCTACTGAACTGCTCTTTTGCATAAATTAAAGGGCACCTCACGATGTGTGAAATGGCTAGTGCTGTTATGCTGAAAGCGTGTGGGGATTTTGGCCAGTGAAAGTAAGTGAGGCTAACAGCCGTGCTGTTTGTGAGAGAGGCAGCATTTTCAGCCAAGGGCAGGTAGCAATATAGTTATTGTCCAAAATGTGCTGCTCTACCGTCAGCTGTGCACAAGTTTTGTCTCCTGCCTGATTTGGTATTAAATTACATCCAGTGGTGTGAAAATCCTGCACTTGAACCATGGGTACAGAGCAAGCTCACCACAGGAAAGCACAGTCAAATCAGATCAGGTTTTAAAAGGGCTTACAATTGTTGATATGTAAGGATGATTTACAGTGGACTGAAAAGCTTGAGCATGTAGATATTAAGAAAGGGGATGTGGAAAGTATCAGGTTGGATAAGTCACTGGGACCAGAGGAGATGTACCCCAGGCTACTGTGGGAGGCAAGGGAGGAGATTGCTGAGCCCCTGGCAATGATCTTTGCATCATCAATGGGGACAGGAGAGGTTCCGGAGGATTGGAGGGTTGTGGATGTTGTTCCATTATTCAAGAAAGGGAGTAGAGGTAGCCCAGGAAATCTTACTTCAGTGGTTGGTAAGTTGGAGAGATCCTGAGAGGCAGGATTTATGAGCATTTGGAGAGGCATAATATGATTAGGAATAGTCAGCGTGGCTTTGTCAAAGGCAGGTCGTGCCTTACGAGCCTGATTGAATTTTTTGAGGATATGACTAAACACATTGATGAAGGTAGAGCCATAGATGTAGTGTATATGGATTTCAGCAAGGCATTTGACAAAGTACCCCATGTAAGGCTTATTGAGAAAGTAAGGAGGCATGGGATCCGAGGGGACATTGCTTTATGGAGCCAGAACTGGCTTGCCCACAGAAGGTAGAGTGGTTGTAGACGGTTCATATTCTGCATGGAGGTCAGTGGCCAGTGGTGTGCCTCGGATCTGTTCTGGGACCCCTACTCTTCATGATATTTAAGAAATCAAAAATAAACTTTTCTGCCCAATTAGGGCACGAAAAAGTTAAAACCAACCAATTCACAGCCTCCGATCAACGGAGATAATTAAAAAAAATAGCAATTAAGATGTTGAAGGTGAAAGTTGATCCAGATAACTCTGGGCATCCGATGGAGAATCAAAAAAACGAAGGACTCCATCTGACATGCGAATCCTTAGACGTGCAGGGTACAGCAACGCTGGTCTTAAATCCATCTTATAGAATTCCGACATCACAGATCTGTAGCGAACCCGTTGGTCCCAGATTGGTTTACTGAAATCTTCCACGAATCGGAACCTAAGATCCGAAAAATCAATGAAACCTTTAGATCGAGCGAATCGAAACAGTCTCTCCTTGTCTTGAAAGTAATGAAAACGTAAGATAACATGCCTAGGTCTATCTGACCTAGACGAGTATGATGGGATTCTGTGAACACGATCCAGTAGCGGTGGTTGGTCAGGAAATACAGTAGGGAATGCATCTTTTAAAAGTTGAGAAAAATACTTCATGGGGTTGTTAGATTCCACAGCTTCCCGCACCCCAATCATTCGTAAATTCTGCCGTCGCATTCTAGATTCCAAGTCAGAGTTTTTAAAAGTCAGAAAGTCAAGTTTCTTCTTCATTACATTAATTGTTTCTTCGATTTTCCCCATCTTAAGCTCACTTTGTTGCGCGAATTTTTGAAGATCAGATATAGCCGACTGATGTTCCGCAATAAATGTTTGCATCTTATCAATTGAATCAGCAATTTTCTGGAGATTAGTCGAGATTTCCGTATGAATCAGGTCTTTAACAGAGTCTGCAATTTCCGTACGAATCATCTCCCTAACAGAGGTTGAAATTTCCCTCTGAATTAACTCCGATATAGCTTTCAAAGTCACCGGTGATTCAGTCGGGGGGAGATCCGTACCTTTCGGTTTAACCGGAGGTTTACCATCCTTGCCGTTTTTCCCGTTCTTAGACATAGCAGATCTAAGTTTCATCCAGTTGTCGGAGAATTCAGTTTAATTCAAAGTATTGTAAGAGTTGATGCCTTAATGGTTAATTAAAGTATAGCTGACCATAGAGAAAAAAAACTCCGAGGTAATGGAGCGAGTCAAGAACACGACTTCACTCCATGAGCGCTACTGGAAGTCCCCCTACTCTTCATGATATTTATAAATGACCTGGATGAGGAAGTGGAGGGATGGGTTAGTAAATTTGCTGATGACACAAAGGTTGGGTGTGTTGTGGATAGTGTGGAGGGCTGTCAGAGGTTACAGCGGGACATTGATAGGATGCAAAACTGGGCTGAGAAGTGGCAGATGGAGTTTAACCCAGATAAGTGTGAGGTGGTTCATTTTGGTAGGTCAAATATGATGGCAGAATATAGTATTAATGGTAAGACTCTTGGCAGTGTGGAGGATCAGAGGGATCTTGGGGTCTGAGTCCATATGACACTCAAAGCTGCTGCACAAGTTGACTCTGGTTAAGAAAGCACACGGTGCATTGGCCTTCATCAATCGTGGGATTTAGTTTAGGAGCAGAGAGGTAATGTTGCAGCTACATAGGACCCTGATCAGACCCCACTTGGAGTACTGTGCTCAGTTCTGGTCGCCTCACTACAGGAAGGATGTGGAAACCATAGAGAGGGTGCAGAGGGGATTTACAAGGATATTGCCTGGATTGGGGAGCATGCCTTATGAGAATAGGTTGAGTGAACTTGGCCTTTTCTCCTCTGCGCGATGGAGGATGAAAGGTGACCTGATAGAGGTGTATAAGATGATGAGAGGCATTGATTGTGTGGATAGTCGGAGGCTTTTTCCCAGGGCTGAAATAGCTAGTACGAGAGGGCACGGTTTTAAGGTGCTTGGGAGTAGGTACAGAGGAGATGGTGGGTAAGTTTTTTTTAACGCAGAGAGTGGTGAGTGCGTGGAATGGGCTGCCAACGAAGGTGATGGAGGTGGAAACGATAGGGTCTTTTAAGAGACTCCTGGATAGGTACATGGAGCTTAGAAAAATAGAGGGCTATGGGTAAGCCTAGGTAGTTCTAAGGTAAGGACTTGTTCAACACAGTTTTGTGGGCTGAAGGGCCTGTATTGTACTGTAGGTTTTCTATGTTGCTAAAATTATCTACTAGTGTCTCAAAGTTCTAAGGTTTTAATTCTTGGAAATTTCAGAAGCTGTTAGAACACTTTGTTTTTCTATCAGCACTTCTCTTGGCCACCACCAAATTCAATATCTCAAAAGATTCAAAGTACATTTATTATCAAAGAATGTATAAATTATACAACCTCGAGATTTGTTTGCTTACAGGCAGCCACAAAGCAAGAAACCTGAAATAACCCATTTTTAAAAGAAAATAAAGACATACTGTATTCCCAATGTGCCGAGAAAGAGAAAAAAATTTGAATTGTGCAAATAATAGAAGCAAGCAACAGCATTCTGAACGAAATTAAGTCCTTGGATTAGAATCCCCGGAGTAGGCCTAAAGCCTCGGTCCAGTTCATCATATTAGCGGGTTAAATCACTGTGAAGTTTGCAGATACAAAGCACAGCAGCCAAGTCCTAATGAAGCATCTCGACTCAATGTTGACTATCACTTTGCTTCTACTGATGTTGCCTGACCCACTGAGGTCCTCCAGCAGTTTGTTTCTTCACTCCAATTTTATTTAGTTCAGTTCTCTTGATATGTGGTGCTATGGAATTCATCCATTCAAACTTGTGTTCTTCATTTCATTTTGTACTCTTCAATCTGATTTGGTGAATAAAATTGTGTAGCAGCTAGTTCTGTTTGCACATAGGTCATGTTTCTGTTTACTTCTGGCAACTCGCTGTGCACTGTACAAGGGAGATCGCAAGTTGTGGCAATTTTTAAGCCATTGTGTTTTTGGGATTTTATCATTAATTTCTATATGCTTTTGGTCTTTTTTAAAATTCTGACCAATCGGTCATTGGCTGTCCATAAAGGACACACTGTTCAAATAATAAAATCTAAAATAGTTTTAAAACTAGTGGAAATATTGCAAGATTGAACATTTTGAATAGCTAACTGGCTGATGTTTAATTAGTTGCAGAGTTATGGTTTGTACTTCAATGCTCAAAATACAGTTACAAAATTAATTGCCTCTTCTCTTCTTCTTCCCCCCCCCCCCATTGATCTTTTATGAATGGCTTGAACATTTATTTGCAGGATCTGAGCAAGCCTGGCATTTGTTGCGTATCCTTGTCCTTCAGAAGGTTGTGTTGAACCAGCTTTATTGAACTGCTGTCTTTCTGAATATACTCCCAAAGTACAGTTAGGGAGGGAGTTCCAGGGTTTAGAGCCAACAACAGTAGAGGAAGGGGTGGAAGATATACTTCTGCATCAGCATGGTAGTGGCAACAATTTTTGTGCCCAGAATTGGAGAACTTGCAGTATCATTCACAAATAGAGGGGAAGGAGGAAGTAGAGTGTGACTATTGCCCAAGACAACACAGCTCTTTGCTTCCCATTGAAAAATGCAATGCAGGTGCTCATTTAGTTTAAGCAGGATTGACCAATCTTCTGCTTTGATCTGTTGCTTTACTGGTTGAACTCCGGTACACAAAAGGCTCTAGGGCATTACTGGTTTCGCTTTTGGAAGCTTTTAAGAACTAATCATTGTCAGATACTCCTGTTTGTTATGAAGAGACTGCTATACTATTTTAAATTTCTAACTACCACGCCACTGCTGTGGGCCAGACTCCAGCAGCTGTAGCTGCCAGGTGTCTTCTGCTTTTGAATTTAAAAACAAGATTTGTAGAAGTACCTACCTTTGCAATAGTTTTTGACCAACCTTTTTTCTTCTGGATTTGCCAATATTGCAGCCAGACAGCACAATTTATTTTGCAATGTTATTGTCCATGTTCTATCTCCAGTGTAAATATTTTTGTAAAACTGCTGTTGCAAGCCAACTCAAGTTTCCCACCTCGAGTTGAGTCTTGTTCATATTTAATGCTCTTCAACATTTACCGTGGCAAGTCTAGGCAGAATGTGATTTATTTTTGTTTCCACCAAATCTGTGTGCAACATGTGGAAGTTGTCTCTGCAGTCTTGGATTTGCAAGACCACAATTGTCAAATTACTTGCAATTTGCTTCTTAATAACTGTATCCTGCAGAGTCCTTACTTAATCCCAATGTAGGCATCAAAATCCATCATTTGTCAAGTTTGAACAGTTAGTGGTGCTGGGTGGCTGCTACTTGTAATTTACTTCCTTAGTTCCCTTATTAAATTAGTGGCTAAGCCAATGAAAGGTTGTGGTCCATAGTGCCTTTTTTTTTTGTGGGCTGTGTATTAAGGTAGTAAAATATACTTTCTTTCCCCACCCTTCCACAGGGCATTAGCTTCTGCTTGGGGTCATATTTCCCTGATGGTTAGTCATTGCATCTTAATGGGGAATCACTGCCACTCGGAAACCATACATTTTGTCTGATTTGAGACATTGCTTCCTTTCCACACTCGTCCCTGGTTGGCCAAAGGCTATGCTGGCACACTGGAAGCAGTGTTGGGTTTCATTGTCCGTCCGCTCTCACTGAGAGGTGGCTCCCACAAAGTGGGAAGTGTTCCACCTTTCCCAGTGTCTGTTAACAAAAGCTTTTAATTTTGCTTTTTTAAAAGGCTGATGGCAAGATTTTTAACAGAATGCAAACACCAGAATCCTTACTATATTTGGAGGATGTTTTTTTAAATGCAGCTCCAAGTTACAGCAGGTAGTAATGAGAATAATCAGACCAGTCCAGACTGGAATATCTTGCACTATTTTTCACTGCATCTGGATTTCTTGCGCAGTTACAGATTTTTTTTTCAGAATGTGCTGCTGCAGTCACTTTGTCATCTGCTCTTCATTGCTACCATTCCACACCTAGTGAAATTATGTGCTAGGATGCTGATCCTCCAGGCTTTTTTTCTGCTCTCTTCTCTCTCTTCCCCCCCCCCCCAAAAAAAAACCTCTCCCAGGGAAGTGAAGCAAATTTTAATGACAAACAGATCAAGGAAACCTGGACAACTAGTGAGTAATTGCAATACACTTGGCAAAGGCAAGACTTCTGTGCTTCATGAGGAACGTTGCAGTCAGTGGAAGGAATTTCCACAGCAATAACTTAACTCTTTCTTTCCCCCCCACCCCACTAATGATCTGGAAATCCTCTTTCACATTGAAAGTTATATTCACAGAACTGACTTTTATGAATGTTGCTGAATTTCAAACTGGGTTCCTTATTCAACTAAAACACGGGGCTCGAAATTATGTTACTTAGCACCGTGTGTCTGTGCACCATACCATTCAATTAATGAGAAATTGAACCTGGTGGAAGATCAGGGACTTGAGCTCATCAGATTGCCAGTGGGTGGTAAGAGTGGGCTCCCTCACCTCTGACCGTCTGACTCTCAACACAGGTGCCCTCAGTGCTGCGTACTGAGTCCCCTCCTTACTCTCTGTGTACTCATGACTGCTCACCACCCACGGCTCCAATCTGCTAATTAAATTTGCAGATGATACTACGTTGATTGGCCTCATCTCAAATAATAATGAGGTGGCCTACAGGGAGAAGTCATCTCTTTGACACAGTGGTGTCATGAAAACAACCTCTCCCTCAATGTCGCAAAAACAAAGGAGTTAGTTGTGGATTATGAGGAATGGAGACTGGCTAACCCCTATTGACATCAATGGATCTGGAGTTGAGAGGATGAACAGCTTTAAATTCCTCGGCATACACATCACTGAGGATCTCACATGGTCTGTACATACGAGCTGTGTGGTGAAAAAGGCACAACAGTGCCTCTTTCACTTCAGACAGTTGAGGAAGTTTGGTATGGGCCCCCTAATCCTAAGAATTTACTACAGGGGCATAATTGAAGGTATCCTGACTGGCTGCATCACTGCCTGGTATGAGAACTGTACCTCCCTTAATCGCAGGAGTCTGCAGAGAGTGGTGCGGACAGCCCAGCGCATCTGTAGTTGTGAACTTCCCATGATTCAGGACATTTACGAGGACAGGTGTGTAAAAAGGGCCCGTAGGATCATTGGGGACCTGAGTCACCCCAAACACAATCTGTTCCAGCTGCTACCATCCGGGAAACGGTACTGCAGCATAAAAGCCAGGACCAAAAGGCTCCGGGACAGCTTCTTCCACCAGGCCATCAGACTGATTAACTCATGCTAATTTGAGTGTACTCTATATTACATTGGCTGTTCTATTTATTATAAATTACCTTACATCTCCATCTAACTCTGAACTCAGTAAAGATTTTTACTCATGTATGTGAAGGATATAAGAAATAAAGTCAATTCAATCAAGCCTGTGCTGCTTTTTTTTTGTTGGTTTGTTTTCCTTTCGGTTCCTTGATGTGGTTGATATATCAGTGCATGGAGAGACATTGCTGGTGTCTGACTGCCTGGTTGTCTCTTGCAAAATTTAATTCCATACATGCACTACTTCAGCTGTCCACCTTCCTCTTCTGAAGAAGCAGACTCTTGCAACATTCAAGGTCTGCATCAGTGTTCTTTAAAAATAAATCAAAAAAAGGATGCTGGAAGTGGGCAGGATCTATGGAGAGAGGAACAAAGTCAATATGTAAGCTCAATGAAATTCCCAATGTTAATATCAGTGTTGCTTTTTATCTCTGATTTCTAGGAAATCAGAATCTGGTTTGGTATCACCAGTGTATGTTGTGAAATTTGTTAACATTGTGGCAGCAGTACAATGCAATCCAAGATAAATATAGGAAAACTGAATTAGAATAAGTATGTGTATATTAAATAGCTAATTAAGATGGGTTTGCAAAGAAATAGGATTAAAAAAATAGTGAGGTAGTGTTCACGGGTTCCAATATTTATTTAGAAATTGTATGGCAGAGAGGAAGAAGCTGTTCCTAAATGGTTGAGTGTGTGCTTTCGGGCTTCTCTACCTCCTTCCTGATGGTAACAGTGAGAAGAGGGAATGTCCCAGACAGTGGAGGTCCTTGATGATAGAAGCCGCTTTTGAAACACCGCTCCTTGAAGATGTCTTGGCTACTATAGAGGCTAGTACCCAAGATGCAACTCTCTACAGCTTTTGGTTCTGTGCAGCCTGTTAGAATGCTCTCCACGGTATATCTATAGAAGCTTTCAAGTGTTTTGGGTGATGAACCAAATCTCCTCAAACTTCTGATGAAATATAGCTGGTCTTGCCACCTTTATAGCTGCATCGATATGTTAGGACTAGGTTAGATCCTCAGATCTTGACACCCAGGAATTTGAAATTGCTGACACTCTCCACTTCTGATCCTGCTGAGGATTGTTTTGTGTTCCCTTGTCTTGCCCTTTCTGAAGTCTGCAATCAGCTCTTTGATCTTACTGACATTGAGTGCAAGGTTGTTGCTATGGCACCACTCCACTAGTTGGCATATCTCACTCCTGTACGCCCTCTCGTCACCACCTGAGACTCTACCATCAATGGTTGTATTGTCAGCAAATTTATAGATGGTATTTGAGCTATGCCTAGCCACACTGTCATGGGTATAGAGAGAGTAGAGCAGTGGGCTAAGCACACACCCCTGAGGTGCGCCAGTGTTGATCGTCAGCGAGGAGGATATGTTATCACCAATCTGCACAGATTGTAGTCTTCTGGTTAGGAAGTCAAGGATCCAATTGATTGTCAGCAAGGTGGAGATGTTATTACCCTTAATATCCAAATACATTAGTTTACTCTTTAGCTTGTAGAATCTGTTACTATGAACTCTCCTCTGGTAGATTTCTTTGTGTAATACACTATACCGTCTCCTCGTCAGGTTTCTCCACCAGCCTGTAATTCTTGCTCAGCCAGTGAAGATGTAGAAAATGAATGGAGAATCAAGCCATTCAGCCCCTCAGTTTCTCCCTTCAGTGATTGGGGAAGTACCAGATTAGTAGAAAGGAAAGCAACATTCATAGAAAGGTGAAACACAAACATTGCTGGAAATGGTGATCAGGTCTGGCAGCATCTGTGGAAGGAGGAAGTGACCTTTTTTTTTGACCTTTTAGATCAAAGACCTGAATTTTGTTTGTCTTCACAGATGTTGCCCAACTTGAGTATTTTTAACATATTTGTTTTTTATTTCTGATTTCCATTATTTTTTGGCGGTATAGAGATCAGAAAACGTGCAGGATGTTTAAAATGGCTCACCATCTGTTGATTCGAGGTGTTCTATGTATGTTGTCTACATGCCTTGTTTACTTCATTGCCTCTGTTTTAGTGAATTTACTTTTTCTGTCTAGATTTCTTAACTTTGGGTCTGTGGCCAAGAGCAGAATGCTGTACAAATTGAAATTAAAATGCAAAGACCAACCATTGGCCAACTGCAATAGATGTTATCCAGGAAGCAGTAAATTGAAATAAGTCCCAATACATTGGTTCTGGCAGTGAGTATTGTACCCTTGCTTTAATGTACAATCTTAGTTATAATGTATGGAAGAGATGCCTTGCGTTTGTGTTCAACTTTGATTTTTGAGAGGATCTTCTTGCAGCCTGTGCCTTGCTCCTTCTACCATCAAGCTTGGTACGGCATCTTGTCTTTGAGAATGTTCATGTTGCTTCTTTCTCTGCAAGTTTTCTCTTCACCCATGCAAAGGGTACAATTCCACAAGTATTGTGCATCCTTCAATGCAGTGTCCAAATGGCACTCAAATTTGACCTTGTTTACTGTTGCCAGGTTAACAGAAGCCCAGGAGAAGGCACAGCCTGCAGTGAGACTTGGCCAATGCGCAAGCTAAGGCATCATGACTAGGGTGATCTAGAATGAACAATTCGCCATCATCTTCCTAGAAGCTTTCTTGGATTCTACAAGACTTGGAAGGTTGTGGGGTGGTGGGAGGAGTTGATGGATAGTTCACTTTCTGGCTTGCCACTGCAATACTCATCCAAGACTAGGATCTACCTGATTCTCAGTTGAGTACTGAGAATTCAGTGTAGCAGATGCCTACTATTTAAGTGCCCTGCCTCCTTTATGATCCATTCCTTTTGGTGTGAAATGCAAGAGCAACACCACCATAGAGACAGCTTTGTCCCTGGCTGTCCAAAATTGGATGTGTATTTCTTCATAGTTACTGAGTCAGAATTCAGGGATTCCTTGACAATAACAGTGAAGTAAAGCATCAGTATGTGAGCCACAGTGTTGGAGGAAACTATTCACTATCCTCTTGGGGCAACTGAGGGGAGCCAGTGAATGAGACCTTGCCTGTGTCACCCATGTTCCAGGAACGGAACTTAAAAGTATATTTCTAATGAACAGTTATCGGGAGTGGAAATCCTGGCTGACCCAACTATTTGACACTGTCCCTGAGGCAGTGCTTATCCTGTCTGGCTGCTTTGTCTGATAATGACTAACCACAGATTGTGCTCAACGCCTGCCTTCCTCCGCATATCCCAGTTCTCCGCTGAATCAGTAATGTGATTCCATGTCTTGCCAGAGAAGGGAAAACCATGTTGGACCCTTGTCTGTGAACTCATCTAAACAGCCTTAGGAAGTCTGACCAACACTGGCTCTGAAAGTACAACTGTTTGTACAGGGTCTGGGGGTGATTCCTTATTCTACACTGAAGCTCAAATGTGCTTCTGACCTTTAAGTGCTGTAATGCTTCCCTGGAGCTATATCTATTAGCTCAAATTGCCACATATGCATGGAAACATGCAGTGAAATGCGTTTGTGTCAACAAGCAACATAATCTGAGGATGAGCTGGGGGTAGCCCTCAAGTGTTACCATGCTTCCAGTGCCAACATGGGATGCCCACAACTTACTAACACTAACCCCTATGTCTTTGAAATCATGCGACAAAGGCAGAATTGATTCAAGTCTAAGGCATAAAAGTTTTGTGCTTTCACTAAAGGCAAACGAATGCTGTTCTATAAATAGCTGGCTCTGTGCCCTGTCCTGGTGTTTTTATTAGTCTGTCTCAGGTAGCCCTCTTGATGAGGTTGAACTTTTTCTTCCAGTGTCTTCAGCATTAACTTTGTTCTGGGTTACAGGAACAAACAGGAATTATTTGGATCAGAACCAATTCCATGTATTCTTTGGCTCCTCCTTGTTAACAGTATTCTATTGTTAGAATATTAACGGAATATTCCCCAGGCTGCTCCACGAGGCGAGGGAAGAGATTGCTGAGCCTCTGGCTAGGATCTTTATGTCCTTGTTGTCCACAGGAATGGTACCGGAGGATTGGAGGGAGGAGAATGTTGTCCCCTTGTTCAAAAAAGGTAGTAGGGATAGTCCGGGTAATTATAGACCAGTGAGCCTTACGTCTGTGGCGGGAAAGCTGTTGGAAAAGATTCTTAGAAATAGGATCTATGGGCATTTAGAGAAACGTGGTCTGATCAGGGATAGTCATCATGGCTTTGTGAAGGGCAGATCGTGTCTAACAAGCCTGATAGAGTTCTTTGAGGAGGTGACCAGGCATATAGATGAGGGTAGTACAGTGGATGTGATCTGCATGGATTTTAGTAAGGCATTTGACAAGGTTCCACACGGTAGGCTTATTCAGAAAGTCAGAAGGCATGGGATCCAGGGAAGTTTGGCCAGGTGGATTCAGAATTGGCTTGCCTGCAGAAAGCAAAGGGTGGTGGTGGAGGGAGTACATTCAGATTGGAGGGTTGTGACTAGTGGTGTCCCACAAGGATCTGTTCTGGGACCTCTACTTTTCATGATTTTTGTTAACAACCTGGATGTGGGGGTAGAAGGGTGGGTTGGCAAATTTGCAGATGACACAAAGGTTGGTGGTGTTGTAGATAGTGTAGAGGATTGTTGAAGATTGCAGAGAGACATTGACAGGATGCAGAAGTGGGCTGAGAAGTGGCAGATGGAGTTCAACCTGGAGAAGTGAGGTGGTACACTTTGGAAGGACAAACTCCAAGGCAGAGTACAAAGTAAATAGCAGGATACTTGGTAGTGTGGAGGAGCAGAGGGATCTGGGGGTACATGTCCACAGATCCCTGAAAGTTGCCTCACAGGTGGATAGGGTAGTTAAGAAAGCTTATGGGGTGTTAGCCTTCATAAGTCAAGGGATAGTTTAAGAGTTGCGATGTAATGATGCAGCTCTATAAAACTCTGGTTAGGCCACACTTGGAGTACTGTGTCCAGTTCTGGTCGCCTCACTATAGGAAGGATGTGGAAGCATTGGAAAGGGTATAGAGGAGATTTACCAGGATGCTGCCTGGTTTGGAGAGTATGTATTATGATCAGAGATTAAGGGAGCTAGGGCTTCTCCCTTTGGAGAGAAGGAGGATGAGAGGAGACATGATAGAGGTGTACAAGATAAGAGGAATAGAGTGGATAGCCAGCGCCTCTTTACACTGCCTGAGTCAGTGGTGGAGGCAGATACACTAGTGAAGTTTAAGAGACTACTAGACAGGTATATGGAGGAATTTAAGGTGGGGGTTATATGGGAGGCAGGGTTTGAGGGTCAGCACAACATTGTGGACCGAAGGGCCTGTAATGTGCTGTATGATTCTATGTTCTATTGTAAGATGGAATCAATACTATACTGGTGCACCCCCCCCTTCCCCCCACCCCCGGTGTTATTTAAAATAAATTTGCCAAATATCTAATGTCTTGCAGACCAGGAGAGAAGTGGAGAGGGAATTCCATGTGCTTTCTAACACAGTAAGCTTGAGGCTTTGCTGCCATATGCCTCTATTAGCTCAGCAGGCATGGAACCAACGTACCTGATTGAATAACTAACTTGGGCCACACTAGAGAGTGAACCTCCAGCTTTTTTGGTTCTTATCCTAGTCCCTCTGCGAATGATCTCCTAACAACTGGAAAGGAGGGTCTATAGATCTGCTCTCAAGTCTCCAGTGTTATTTTTCCAGCTGCCATACTGGAGTGGTGGGTATGGAAGCAACTGTGTGATGTGGTTTATTGACTGCCATCACCTTGCTATCTTGTAGCCCTCCTCATTTGTTGGGTTTGGCCAGCGGTTGGGAGTTAACCCCCGTGTCCCTCACTTCCTCCTGTGGGACTCCAGCACAGTGACGTGCTTTGATTTCTACTGGTTCTGTTGCCATGGGTTTTAAATACTTGCATAGCAATCATCAAAAGAAGAGAAAAGAAAAGGATTAAAAGATGAGCTTTATTTGTCATGCATACATTGACATAGTGAAATGCATCTTTTACGTCAATGACCAACACAGTCCGAGGATGTGCAAGTATCTGTGCTTCCAGTGCCAACATCTTGTTAACCTGTATGTTTGGAATGTGGGAGGAAACCAGAGCACCTGGAGGAAACCCACGGGGTCACAGGGAGAATCTACAAACTTCTTGTAGACAGTGGCATGAACTGAACCCCAATAGTTGGCACTGTAGAGCATTATGGTAGCTGCTACACTACCATAACCCTGGTGAATTGTACCACAACTTGGCTGGGATTGACTTTGGTGCTGCCCATTGGTGCCACTTGTTATAGAGGTGTTTGCCTGCTAGTTACAGTCCTTGACCGTAGAGCTTCTCAGGTGTTGACAGTGAATAGGCAGCCAGGTTTTGAAAAGTGGCACAGTTGCAAAGAAATCCAACAGTCAAGTTTTGCTGAACAAGCTCCCACAGTCAGCAATGAGGTAAATGAGGGTAAGTATTATCCCTCAAAAGGGATAAGTATTGGACTAGATATTTGAAGGGAAGTGAATTGTGCACTGGTATCTTTCTCTGTAGTCCTCAATTTAAGTCCTTCCTCTCAATGACAACCAGTCTAACACTGCTTCAGTACTGGGGTTAGTGCATCAGCATGGATTCTGTGCTATAGTGCATCTTCAATCCATTACCAATGGACTCCAGTGAGATAGCACTATTTTTTTTTTAAATAGAGTGAGGAATCTGCTCCACTGTGGGCAATGATAAGGTCCTGGTTATGGTTGTCTTTTTCAAATTCTGTTTTCAGTGAATGTGTAATACTGATGCTAGGGTTTTGGGGCTGTGCATTTTTTAAACTCAAAATTCATGTAAAGGGCTGGCTAGACAGGCTTGGCTCTCCCCGTTAACTTGCCCCATCCCCATTTGTTGGGTTAGTGTTTAACTTTGGCTCTCCTAGCTCAGTGGGTGAATTCAATGAGGATGAGCTACTGAGTTGCTGGCATCTGAGTTACTGCCATAAAGAGGAATGAAAACTGCTGGGGGGGGGGGAAAGAGAGGGCATTTGAAGAAAAGAACATTTCTAATTTTTTTTCAGTTGACTACCAGTCCATCAAATGGTCATTGCAGAACCAAACTAAGCCTCTGCTTTCTTTCAGGCTCCCTGGTTCTGGGACACACGACATTGCTGGTACAACTACCCATATCAGGTGAGAGTTGAACAACAGAAATGCTGTCATCCAATGATAGAAATGTTTGGACCCTTTGGCCCACCTTTGTCCATGCTAATCATGACACTATCTATGCAAATCCTGTTCATCTCCATTAGGTCTGTATCCCTCTACATCTTTCCTATGTAAGTACCTGTCCAAATTAAGCATGGTCATTGTATCTGCTGCTAATACCCCTTCTGCCAGCTGGTCCCATGTACTCAGCACCATCTGTAGGAAAACATACCCCTAAATCTCCTATAAATTTCTTCCCTCTCTTTAAACCTGTGCTTTTTATTGTCAAATGTATATTTGTAAATAAAGCCCTCTATTCTTGGCAACATCCTGGTGAATCTCTTCTGCGATTTCTAATGTTACCACATCCTTCCTGTAGTGTGGCAACCAGAATTGTATACAGTACTCTAAGTGCAGTCGAATCAATGTTTTATACAGCTGCAACATGATGTCCCAAGTCTTGTATGCAATGCTTAGTCCTCTTTCTATTTGTTTACTTCTAAAATTTAAAAACACATGTTGGTTCTCTGAACAGTTGTCTTTGATCAGAGCTCCTCTTTGCCTTTCAGTGTTAAATGTAATTTTTAGCAAACTTTTAATTTTTCCTTAATTCCTCATTTTAAAATGTGTGATTAAGTCTTTGGTTTCTTGTCATAGTTAGAAGATCATTTTCACAACTGCTGTGAGCAACTAGCCTCTAAGCTGGTATTGTAAAGTGGGATAGCTTTCCTCAGATAGCCCAGTTACTTTAACAGTACAGCAGGTGATAGTCATTCTGTTGTGCTCCAGTCCCTGCAGTTACACCTTTTGCACAGGAATTGTATTGATCAGTACTACAGTATCAGAAATTGGTGTCACAGAAACAGAAATGACTGGTTATTATTGCCAAACAAGTCACTGATAAAACCACACCCATTTTGTGTTAATAAGCTGAGACTAATTACTAACTTGATGTTTTTTTTTCTTAAAAGGATTACCTTGTACTTTTTAATCTATACACTTTTTAAAACAACATTTCCTGTGGGTATTCACTTGCATGCCTCTTTACATCTGGGGACCAAGGTTGAATTCCAACTAGTTTAATGAGACGAAATGAAATGCTGGAAAATTTCCGCAAGTCAGGCAGCATGTGTGGGGAGTGAAACAACACTAATGCTACCTGTTGCTGACTTCGCTTCAGAACTCTGGCATAAGAATATAACTTTAAACTATTTACAAAAAATAGATAACTATAATTCTTAATGCTTTCTAAGGGCAAATGCTGTCTTGTCTGATTGCCTTATTGTCCGAATGAATCTTTTGTATATCCTCCTTGTATGGATCAATTGGTTCTAAAATACAGTTGCTGCTACCTATCCATTGGTCGAACTACTTTCGACTACTTTTTGTTTGTGACTGAAAGAGGGAAAGAATGAGGTCAGGGGCAAAACAGCAAATTCTGAAGTAAATTTTAATGGCTGTTACATAGTCTACCAGATGTTTAATTAGAAACAGGCACATTGTGCTGTAATTGAGATAATCCAACCCAAAAAATCTATTTCCCCTGTGGGGGGAAGAAAAAAAAGAGTTATTTAATCACTCCCAATTTGTCACTTGATAGCAAAAACCTCAGTTCGTATATTTCAAACATTGGTATTCAAGCCGTCTATTTTTTAAATTTTAGAAGTAGAGTCCTTTTGTACAACAGTGTGAAATGTGATCGATATTTCAGTCCTAATTGATATTTCAGTTATTTGCAGAGAGGGGCAGTATGAGTGTGAGGGCAGTTTGCTGTTCTCGGTGTCGGATGTGGAAGGCCCTGGAGTCTCCAAGCCTCCCGGACGTCTACATCTGCGCCAAGTGCATCGAGATGCAGGTCCTAAGGGACCGCGTTACGAAACTGGAGCTGCAGCTCGATGACCTTCGTCTGGTCAGGGAGAGTGAGGAGGTGATAGAGAGGAGTTACAGGCAGGTGGTCACACCGGGGCCACGGGAGGCAGACAAGTGGGTCACGGTTAGGAGGGGGAAGGGGAATAGTCAGGTAATAGAGAGTACCCCGGTGGCTGTGCCCCTTACCAATAGGTACTCCTGTTTGAGTACTGTTGGGGGGGACAGCTTACCCGGGGGAAGCGACAGTGGCTGTGCCTCTGGCACAGAGTCCGGCCCTGTAGCTCAGAAGGGTAGGGAAAGGAAGAGGAGGGCAGTTGTGATAGGGGACTCGATAGTAAGGGGGTCAGATATGCGATTCTGTGGACGCAGTCCAGAGACCCGGATGGTAGTTTGCCTCCCTGGTGCCAGGGTCCGGGATATTTCTGATCGTGTTCAAGATATCCTGAAGTGGGAGGGTGAGGAGCCAGAGGTCGTGGTACATATAGGTACCAATGACATAGGTAGGAAAAGGGAAGAGGTCCTGAAAGGAGAATATAGGGAGCTAGGAAGGGAGTTGAGAAAAAGGACTGCAAAGGTAGTAATCTCGGGATTACTACCTGTGCCATGCGACAGTGAGAGTAGGAATGCGATGAGGTGGAGGATAAATGCGTGGCTGAGGGATTGGAGCAGGAGGCAGGGATTCAAGTTTTTGGATCATTGGGACCTCTTTTGGCACAGGCGTGACCTGTACAAAAAGGACGGGTTACACTTGAATCCTAGGGGGACCAATATCCTGGCAGGGAGATTAGCGAGGGCTACTGAGGTGACTTTAAACTAGAATGGTTGGGGGGTGGGAATCAAATTAAAGAGGCTAGGCGAGAGGAGGTTAGTTCACAACGGGGATGGGAACCAGTGCAGAGAGACAGAGGGGTGTAAAGTGAGGGTAGAAGCAAAAAGTAGTAAGGAGAAAAGTAAAAGTGGCAGGCTGACAAATCCAGGGCAAGCATCAAAAAGGGCCACTTTTCAACATAATTGTATAAGGGCTAAGAGAGTTGTAAAAGAGCGCCTGAAGGCCTTGTGTGTCAATGCAAGGAGCATTTGTAACAAGGTGGATGAATTGAAAGTGCAGATTGTTATTAATGATTATGATATAGTTGGGATCACAGACATGGCTCCAGGGTGACCAAGGATGGGAGCTCAACGTTCAGGGATATTCAATATTCAGGAGGGATAGACATGAAAGAAAAGGAGGTGGGGTGGCGTTGCTGGTTAAAGATGAGATTAACGCAATAGAAAGGAAGGACATAAGCCGGGAAGATGTGGAATCGATAATGGGTAGAGCTGTGTAACACTGAGGGGCAGAAAACGCTGGTGGGAGTTGTGTACAGGCCACCTAACAGTAGTAGTGAGGTCGGAGATGGTATTAAACAGGAAATTAGAAATGTGTGCAATAAAGGGACAGCAGTTATAATGGGTGACTTCAATCTACATGTAGATTGGGTGAACCAACTTGGTAAAGGTGCTGAGGAAGAGGATTTCTTGGAATGTATGCGGGATGGTTTTTTGAACCAACATGTCGAGGAACCAACTAGAGAGCAGGCTATTCTAGACTGGGTTTTGAGCAATGAGGAAGGGTTAATTAGCAATCTTGTTGTGAGAGGCCCCTTGGGTAAGAGTGACCATAATATGGTGGAATTCTTCATTAAGATGGAGAGTGACATAATTAATTCAGAAACAAAGGTTCTGAACTTAAAGAAGGGTAACTTTGAAGGTATGAGACGTGAATTAGCTAAGATAGACTGGCAAATGACACTTAAAGGGTTGACGGTGGATATGCAATGGCAAGCATTTAAAGATCACATGGATGAACTACTACAATTGTTCATCCCAGTTTGGCAAAAGAATAAATCAAGGAAGGTAGTGCACCCGTGGCTGACAAGAGAAATTAGGGATAGTATCAATTCCAAAGAAGAAGCATACAAATTAGCCAGAAAAAGTGGCTCACCTGAGGACTGGGAGAAATTCAGAGTTCAGCAGAGGAGGGCAAAGGGCTTAATTAGGAAGGGGAAAAAAGATTATGAGAGAAAACTGGCAGGGAACATAAAAACTGACTGTAAAAGCTTTTATAGATATGTAAAAAGGAAAAGACTGGTAGGTCCCCTACAGACTGGTAGGTCCCCTACAGACAGAAACAGGTGAATTGATTATGGGGAGCAAGGACATGGCAGACCAATTGAATAATTACTTTGGTTCTGTCTTCACTAAGGAGGACATAAATAATCTTCCAGAAATAGTAGGGGACAGAGGGTCCAGTGAGATGGAGGAACTGAGGGAAATACATGTTAGTAGGGAAGTGGTGTTGGGTAAATTGAAGGGATTAAAGGCAGATAAATCCCCAGGGCCAGATGGTCTGCATCCCAGAGTGCTTAAGGAAGTAGCCCAAGAAATAGTGGATGCATTAGTGATAATTTTTCAAAACTTGTTAGATTCTGGACTAGTTCCTGACGATTGGAGGGTGGCTAATGTAACCCCACTTTTTAAAAAAGGAGGGAGAGAGAAACCAGGGAATTATAGACCGGTTAGCCTAACGTCGGTGGTGGGGAAACTGCTGGAGTCAGTTATCAAAGATGTGATAACAGCACATTTGGAAAGCGGTGAAATCATCGGACAAAGTCAGCATGGATTTGTGAAAGGAAAATCATGTCTGACGAATCTGATAGAACTTTTTGAGGATGTAACTAGTAGAGTGGATAGGGGAGAACCAGTGGATGTGGTATATTTGGATTTTCAAAAGGCTTTTGACAAGGTCCCACACAGGAGATTAGTGTGCAAACTTAAAGCACATGGTATTGGGGGTAAGGTATTGATGTGGATAGAGAATTGGTTGGCAGACGGGAAGCAAAGAGTGGGAATAAACGGGACCTCTTCAGAATGGCAGGCAGTGACTAGTGGGGTACCGCAAGGCTCAGTGCTGGGACCCCAGTTGTTTACAATATATATTAATGACTTGGATGAGGGAATTAAATGCAGCATCTCCAAGCTTGCGGATGACACGAAGCTGGGCGGCAGTGTTAGCTGTGAGGAGGATGCAGGGTGACTTGGATAGGTTGGGTGAGTGGGCAAATTCATGGCAGATGCAATTTAATGTGGATAAATGTGAAGTTATCCACTTTGGTGGCAAAAATAGGAAAACAGATTATTATCTGAATGGTGGCCGATTAGGAAAAGGGGAGGTGCAGTGAGACCTGGGTGTCATTATACACCAGTCATTGAAAGTGGGCATGCAGGTACAGCAGGCGGTGAAAAAGGCGAATGGTATGCTGGCATTTATAGCGAGAGGATTCGAGTACAGGAGCAGGGAGGTACTACTGCAGTTGTACAAGGCCTTGGTGAGACCACACCTGGAGTATTGTGTGCAGTTTTGGTCCCCTAATCTGAGGAAAGACATCCTTGCCATAGAGGGAGTACAAAGAAGGTTCACCAGATTGATTCCTGGGATGGCAGGACTTTCATATGAAGAAAGACTGGATGAACTGGGCTTGTACTCGTTGGAATTTAGAAGATTGAGGGGGGATCTGATTGAAACGTATAAAATCCTAAAGGGATTGGACAGGCTAGATGCAGGAAGATTGTTCCCGATGTTGGAGAAGTCCAGAACGAGGGGTCACAGTTTGAGGATAAAGGGGAAGCCTTTTAGGACCGAGATTAGGAAAAACTTCTTCACACAGAGAGTGGTGAATCTGTGGAATTCTCTGCCACAGGAAACAGTTGAGGCCAGTTCATTGGCTATATTTAAGAGGGAGTTAAATATGGCCCTTGTGGCTACGGGGGTCAGGGGGTATGGAGAGAAGGCTGGTGCAGGTTCTGAGTTGGATGATCAGCCATGATCATAATAAATGGCGGTGCAGGCTCGAAGGGCCGAATGGCCTACTCCTGCACCTATTTTCTATGTTTCTAATCTGTCTCAATGCGTATAGCAGAACTATCAGTTGCATTTTGCTGAGAAAAATGTTGGCTTTTTCTAATAAAGCAAAAGCTGATCTAAATATAATGCATTCAACCATGTGTATAGCTCTCATTAGCTTGTAATATTTGTGTTTTGTACAGGGACTATATTCCCTTAATGTATGATGCTAAACCTTGTCAAATGTTTTTGTCCTTTCCTGCAGCAACTGGTATTTGACATGTATTATTATTACGTAATGGAGCTGTCATTCTACTGGTCACTGATGTTTTCACAGTTTACAGATATTAAAAGAAAGGTAAGCAGCTGGGTTTCCTATTGAGAGCCAACCATTAGTGTAATCTCTTTTTAAAGTGCTTGGGAACTCCAGCATTGTAGATGCTGGTCAAATTACATTTTAAAATTGCTGTCATAGTTATACAGTATGGAAATTGGGCCTTCAGCCCTATTCATCCATGCTGACTGTTTGGCCAGTGAGCTAGTGCCATTTGCCTGCATTTAGCCTATTCCCCTAAACCTGTCCTATCCATGTACTTAACTAAACGCCTCTAGCACCTCATTTCAAATATGCACTACCCTTTGTGTGAAGAGGCTGTTCCTGATGTCCTTAAATCACTTGCCTCAAATCTCAAACCCTTGCCCTCTAGTTTTTTTGGAGCTCTTCCCTTGGTGGGGTGGGGGGGGATGGGGATGGTACTTTCACCCTGTCTATGTCCCTCTTACATAGGACAGAAATAGGCCCTTCATATCTCATCCATGCTGACTAAATTGTCCACTTGAACTGGTCGCAGCCCAGTTCCCTGCAATTGGCCTGTACCTTTCTATCCATTATCTATAACTTTCTGTTCATGTACTTGGTCACTTTTAGTGATGGAGAGGAAGGTGGTTGGGCACATCTTGTCTGTGCTGGCCTTTAACACAGTAATCCCATCTGTCCCATTTTCTCTCTAGCTTGACAACTTGCTTCCTGTCTCTCTGTCCTTTGCCAATTGATTTTGTTGCCACTTGCATACACTGAGAGTTCATTTACAGCAGATATGAGAGTATTGCATCACTAAGATGTACAATGTATAAAACTGTTAAATTGCATACTAACAGAACCAAAGCTCAATAACTGATCTTGAATCATAAGTAGCCCAAAAAGGATATTTTGACCTTCAAACTGATTTTTTTATTTCGACATGGTTACACTGCAGACAGAATCAGTAGGCTTGGATTTTGGGGCTGGTTCTGCAAGTTAAAACTAATAATTAACTGTTTGCCTATTAAGTTTTATTGTAGCTCATTAATTGAAAGAGCTGGTTCAAACTTGATGGGCCAAATGGCTACCTTCTGGGCTGGGTTCTGATTCAGAAAGCTTAACTGCTGGAAGTGGAAATCACAGCAGTGCTCTTGGAACTTTTCTTGTGTTTTTCTTTTATTTCTAGATAGTAATATCTTTTGGATTTTTTTTTTGCTTTTGCAATTGGAAGTGTATTTTGAATGTGAGAGCAACTTTTACCCTGCATTTGCCCAACTTTTTATAATTACCATAAAGATAATTTCCAAGCATTTATTTTTCTGTCTTTAATTGATTTGCTTTGTCGTCTTTATTTGTGCCAGATAGTTTCAACAAAGCCTCTTGGCAGCAGGTGTGCAGATAGTGGCTACTTACATTGACAAGTACTGTACTAAATAAAGCTGCTTATCTGTTTGGTATTGTGATTGCAGTTTTCCCACCTTGTGTTATGCAAGCAAAGTTGAACCTAATCCATTTTTTGTAGTGATTTTGCTTGTGAATGAATTTCTGAGTAATTAACCCAGGCAATTCAAAGGCATAAAGAATCAGTCCTCTGGCAGTCTTTTGACATGGGGGATGATTTGTTTCCCCTCCAGTTATGTGGGCTATAAGATGGCTGATGAGGCCTATGCAAGAAATGCAGACTTCTCCACAGATGGGATGGGACTCAGAGGTGTCTAAAATTGAGGGACATGGGTGTAGTGTATGCTCAGTCTTTTTCCTAGGGTTGGGGAATCAAAAACTAGGCCATAGGTGTAGGTTGAGAGGGATGAGGGCAAGATTTTAACAGAAACCTGAGGGGCAACATTTTGACCCAGAGGTTGGTCTGTTTATGGCACAAGCTGCCAGAGGAAGTGGCTGAGGCAGGAATATTAACATGATTTAAAACACAGTTGGACAGGTACACTGACAGGAAAGATTTAGAGGGATGTGGGCTATAGATGGCAAATGGGACTGGTTTAGATGGGGATTTTGGTCAGCATGGACCATTTGGGTTACAGGGCCTGCTTTTTGTGTTATATGACTCTGAGAAGGGACAGGTAGTACCTGATAGGGTAAGCAGTCTGTGAGGTGATGCAATCGTTCCACCATGTCATGGAGATGTACAGTACAGAAAACCCTTCAGCCCATGTATATGCTGCAAAATTTTTTGCCTGTCTGCAATACTACCATTTGCTCACATAGGCTCAGTGCTCAATACCATCCTGAATGCTGCTCTTCCACCTTCAAGCCTTGGAGATTGCCAAGTATCAGTGAACATATTTCACTTTTTCTCAAGGATACCTTAAAAGCCTCTGAGATTTTAAAAAAAAATTGTCTGCCCAATTACAGTTTGGAATAAAAACGTTATCCAAACTGGCTGTAAGAACTGCTTGACGGTATTTGTTTCTGAATTTGATTGGCAGGCTGTAATATTCACTCAACTAATTCCCCGGGAAGAGAGTAGTGCTGGAGTTCTCTGAGGGGTAGTGGATAAATACTGTGAATAATACATAAATAAATTCAATTCTGTAGCATTGCAGTTAGATAATTGAAATTCCTTTCATCGGTTTAAGAAGGGCCAACATGCTTCCTGATTAATTGGGGAGTTGATCCAGTGATTCAATCAGTCTCAAACTAAACTGACCCCAGGTTTGTTTCTTCAGTCTAATTGGTTGCTACTACTTCATTGAATTGACCTAATAGAGGTCTTTATGAAGGAATTTGAAGTGCATGCAGTAAATGTTTTCCCTATGAGGAAGGAGGTCACCAAAAAATCCAGTGGGAAATTTGGAAGAACATTCTCTATCCAGAAAGTATTGGGTGTGGAACTCACTCCCACAAAGAGAGGTTAAAGTAAATGGCACGGATGTAAACGGGGGCAGACTGGAAAAGCTGATGAAGGAGAAGGAATGGAGGCTTGTACTGATAGAAATAGTGGAGGATAGGTGGCTTGAGTGGAGCATAAATGTCAGTGTGGAATGAATAGGCCAAATAGTCTGTTTCTGTCTTTTGAATCCTAGAAGGGCAGTCAACCCTCAAGCATTTTTTTTTTAAAAAGTCTCCACATGGGAGATTACTCCAGAAAATGAAGGGATATGAGAAACTGCAAGGATGGCAATCTTTTTTTAATGCTTTGGAATGAAGATTGACAAATTTTTCAGACTTTTTACAAGCAAGTCACCATGTCCCTCTGGGGCTATTTCTGTCCAGTGTGTGTACATCGACAATTTTGATGGGGTCCTTGAGAGAGTGGTGACATTAGCAATTTAAAATGACTTCTCCCAATGCTTAAGACTAGCATCTTTGATTTCGATAGTCTTGTGATCACTCAGCTGCTTGTCATATGAGTGCAACATTTCATAAATTAATTACCTTTGCTTTTAAATTAAAGACTGTATGTTTGCAAACTGAATGATCTCTGCTCAGAAATGGTCAGAAGCATAACCTTACCAGCTGCAAGTTTAATTCCAACTTGGTTGTCTCTTTTTTAAAAAAAAATGTTTTAATTGTGGCATTTAACCTTTAATTCAGTTATTGCCAAAGTCTAAGTTGAGAACTTGGATTCAAATAGGACTATCGTTTTTTTTTCTTTTTTAAAAAAAAACACACCACTGACTCAACTGGTGGAGTTGGTGGACATTTTTAAATTTTTGCGAAGTGTGGATTTGAAGTGGTACCCACCCAGTGACCGCCTTATGATATGTTAATACACTTCTCCCATACTCGTGGCTGCCTTAACTTTCCCCTTTCCTTCCTCCTCAGCTCTTGGAAGTAGTATCTGACCTGGGCTCTTTTAGGGTTCAGCTTGGCAGCTTGTGTTGATAGTCGTGGGCATGATATGTTGCCTCACATTGGTCATAGGACCTGGGTGAATTCCTACCAGTGATTGTTGAATGTAAAGACCAAAACTCACCCATGCCTTGACTGTGTGGTCTATTTGTATTAGAAACTGTTGGGAAAGCTCCTTTTTGTCTTTGCTTTGTATTTAATGAAACTTTTTTTTTAGTGCAGAAAAGATCCCATTTGCCTTTTTTCTAACTTGTCCCTGTTGTACGTCATTTGTATAGGCTGCAACCATTTTGTTCTGATGATTCATTCAACTACAGTTCTAAATGGCTCCTTCTTGGCTTCTTCTGTGTTCTTTATCACCACCAGGCTTAAGCATTGCTGTTTGCACTGATCTCGCAGTGTACTGAGAGCTGGTGTAGCATTTTGCCTTTCCTTCACCCCTTAGCTTTGTTTAATCAGCTTCCTCCTTAATTCTGATCACATGGGTTTCATTTGCTGTAAAAGGTTTGTTTTCCCGTATGCAGTCTGTGAAAGTTGAACTGCCTGGGACTTGAACTATCATCTTAACTCCTTGAACTTTATAGACTTGCATCATATTTGTATTCATTTCTGAAGTTCAGTTAATTTATTATCAAAGTATGTATACTATATTCAGCATGGAGATTTGCCTCCTTACAGGCAGCCACAAAACAAAGAAACTCAGTAGAACCCACTTGAATGAAAAGACCAAGCACCCAATGTGAGGGGGGAGGGGGGGGAAACAAATCATGCAAACAATAAAAGTAAGCAAATAACATTCAGAATTGAAGTTCACGAAAGTGAGTCCACAGCCATGAAGCCAGTCATCACTGCAACCAATTCAGGAGCCCATTAGTTGCAGGCCAGTGCAGAGACAAGTAAATTTCAGGACAGCGAGCTGAACCAGCTTGTTCCGCTCTTCCAGCCTGACACACTGACCTTTACAAACTGGCCTGGTGCTTAAATCGTCCAAACCTTGGGTTGTTCCTCACTCTTGGATCCTGGCCCTGCCACTTCAATATGGTCTTCGGCCTGGGTCCTGCTGCCTCAATCTGGCCCGGCGCTTAAATTGATCAGACCTTTGTTCATGCCTTCCTCTAGGGCCTAGGGCCCAGGCCCTGCTGCCTCAACTCTGCATTTTCTCCATATAGCAAAGGAAGACACATTCCTTCGTATGAGTTTGCATGCAGTCACTGTGTGCTTGTGCCCATGACTGACCAAGGAATGGTTCCAGTTCAATGATGATAGTGGGAGCTGTCAAGTAGATTCTTGGTCTCTGGAATATTTCCCAGGCAGCATTGGCAGGCCTCTCCTTCAGTTTCAGGCTTTGCTGTGCACACATGAACATGAAACCAGACTTCTTTCTTTTTTTAGGGAGCCATGGGATATAGGGTTAGCACAGGAACATGGCGCTGAAGTAAAGGTCAACCATGATGGAATGGTATGGTGGAGCAGACACAAGGAGTCAAATGGCCTCCTGCTTTCATTTGTTACATACCTCATGGATATCTTGTGATTGTCTTATGAGGATGATGTAATGGTCTTTTGGAGGTCACCTGATGTAATTTTCCCACCGATGTGAAGTCACGTGATGAACTGTTCTCACCAGGTATATGTGTAGACCCCTGGTGACGCAGTTAGTTTTCCAGTTAGAACGTTAGCCAGAGACTCTGCTCCGCTGCGTATTTGCATTATGACACAGTTCCGATTTAAAATGGGAGTTTTACATTCTATTGTAAGGTACAACAGTGTTGGACTGGTAGTTCAACCAATTTCTGCCAGGTTTGTTGATGTATCTTTTCAGTAGTATTGGAGAGTGAAGACAAGAACCTAAAGGAGTCGTTCGATGGTTGAAAGGATCGACCATTATTGAATTCGTTCAAGAAAGAGTGATCTGCATGAGATAGCCTCTACTAAAAGTGGCAGAAAAGGCTGTGCAGGATCTAGTATCTAGAGGGAAAGGTCAGTGCCTTTAAACTGTTTTATTTCCGGCGTCGTGAATCCTGCGGACAAGGCAGGATCCGGCTGGGATTGGCATGACATCGTGTCTTCGAGGAACTCTTTACTTCAGGGAAGTCTCTCCTAATTGACTGTATAAATCTCTTGGACTTCCGAATTTACCACTTTAAGAACTCTTTTCGCATTTACCGCTTTAAGAACTAGTACTGAGTGGCGGTTTGTTAAATGGCCACATAGCGGTTTACTTCCGGTTAAGATTTTCGGTTTTTTTTCATATATTGAACAGAGTTTAATAAATGTTTGTTTTTATAAAACCTGACTCAATTCTATATTCATTGTTGCCAGTCACGTGACATAGTTCTTTCTGTTGGTGCACATACACTCTGTGTAAAGTCCACACTCGCGTGCTCCCAGATTGAATTGTCATTGCTATCGTGGCCTGTCCTTCCAAAACAGCAGGCTATGAATAGGGCCACTTCTACTGGCCTTCATAGATGCATCAATGCCATCTGATGTTCCTGTCTGCTACACTGTCAGAAGAATTAACCCATTCATTAGGTGTTGCTGTTAAGCTGCCCAACTCTTATTTTTTAAATGATTAAAATGGATGACGGAAGAATAGGGTCAAAAGTTCAACAGCACAGAAACAGGTCCTTCAGCACAGCTTGTCCATGCTGACCAAGATGCCCAACTGAGCTAGTCCCAGTTGCCTGTGTTTAGCCCATATCCCTTTAAACTTCTCCTATCCACATATCTGTCCAAAATGTTGTGATCGTACCTGCCTCTACCTCTTCCTCTGCGGCAGGGGGTGGGGGGGGGTGTGAGTGTGATCTCTCACTTTAAACTTAGTTTTGGGCTCTACTACCGTGGGGAAAAGATTTACTTTATCTGTACACTTCATGATTTCTGTATCCTTCTATAAGGTTACTTCTCAGTCTCCTTGGCTTCAGGGAAAACAGTCCCAACCTGTTCAGTCTCTGCTTGTAACCCTACCCCTCCAGTCCCAGTAACATCCTTGTAAATCTTTTTATGCCCCCTCTGATTTAATCAGATTCTCCCTATGGCAGGGAGACCAACACTGCACACAGTACTCCAAATGTGGCCTTAATAACTATAATATTTTGAGCAATAATTCCTTGAACCAATGAAGTATGTACAAATTGAGGGGCTCTGACTAATTTGACTCAAATCCAGTTGCATGGAAGTAATACCTGTGGTACTGTGTAAAAGCCTTGGGCACATGTTTTAAAAATAAATAATAAATTCTGAAAAGTGAAGATGCTGTCAGGATAATGGGAAGTTCCTAAGTATCAAAAAAAAATTACTATAAAGAGCAGTAAACAATAAAACAAAACTAAATCAAATCATGTTTGGTGTGACCACCCTTGCTTTTAAAACTGCATCAATTCTCTTGGGTACACTGTCATGCATAAGAAAGTCAGCTGGTGGATTGTTCAGAATATCTTGGAGAGCTTCCCACAGTTCTTCTGCAGACTTTGGCTGTCTTGCTTGCTTCTGTCTCTCTGGGTCATCCCAGACAGCCTCGATGAGGTTGAGTTCGGGGCTCTGTGGAGGCCGTACCAGCTGAAACCATATTTTTAAAATAAATCAATCAACCAATCTAGGGTGTCTAAGACTCTTGCACAGTGCTGTAGTTATCTTGTACCTGATGTTTTATTTATAAGCCAAGAGACTTCTCATTGCAACCCTCTCATCTCCCATTTGAATGAAATAATTCGCATGAAATTCATATGTCCAGTTGCAATGAATTCCTCAAAGTTCACACTTTGTCTCTGTCTCTATGTTGACTGGTTGTTTGAGTGATTTGGCATGGAAGGAGCACTCAGCCCATCTGGCTGTGCAGATGCTAACTGACCTCCTGAGGTTCCTTCTATTTGTCATTAAATGTTTGGGGAGCCACTTTTTCATTTTCCTTCCCTTTTGCTTGGGATCAAAAATTCAGCTGACTATATTAATTTGAGAGATTAATTTGGTGGTGAGGATTTTACATTAGAAATAATAAAATTCCTTAGACAACCAGTTGCAGATAAACAACATGTCTCTGTGGATTTCTAGCATTTACTCCATACTTCCTGGGTAGTTTTACATTCTCCACTGTCAGGCATGTTCCCTATTACCATCCCTTTCACCTGCACCATCTTCCTGTCATTTAATCCCTCATGCCTTTGGTTTGTTCGCTCTCCTCTTCAAAGTTCAAAGTAAAATTTATTAGAGTACATGCATGTCACCACATTAAACCCTGAGCTTCATCCTAAAGCTTCACCTGAAACGTGCTCTTTCTTCAAGATGTTGCCTGACTTGAATCTGAAGCATTTTATGTGTTGATACAGACTTCTAGCATCTACAGTGCTTTGCTTTTGTATTATTGGAAAGTGATTCTGAAAATTGAGTGCAACAGATATTTTGCATACTGTTCCTACAACTTTTTCTAGTTCTTCAACCCTTTTGCAGTCTCTGTAGTTTGCTCATATTGCATTTTGGTGCAAACTACTATGCTGTGAATCTTGGTCGAATCTCCTTCATCGTCTTGTGTTGAGATTTGAGGTCCTGCACATTCTTTCTTCCACCCTATCCCCACTAACTTCGTGGTTTGTTTACCTGTTATTGTAAAGTAGTGGGGAAAGGAACGAGACCAGCTATAACTTTCACACAGTTTTTCATGTGTATCTGTGCCGTTAATAGTTGACTGATGCCTGCCATTTTATTCCCTTGCAGGATTTCCTCATTATGTTTCTCCACCACCTTGCAACAGTTGGATTAATCACGTTTTCTTACGTCAACAACATGGTGCGGGTTGGAACACTCGTCATGTGCCTTCACGATGCATCTGATTTCCTTTTAGAGGTGAGGATATCTTGTGGCTCACTGTGGATATCGCGGCCTGCTGGGATTCTCCAGTTCTTCACATAGTGGAAGATACTTGGTTCTCAATTCCCAATTGGAGAGTTGGATTTGCCTCCCATCCCATTGAAAGTTCCCACAGAAAGTGAAAGCAGTGATAAGGAAGGTGGGGAGAAAACCTCTGGGCAGGAGTCCAAGACTCCAGTTTAATAACCCAGTTCAGATAATGTTAATTACTTGATCTTTGATTTTATAGTTTACAGGCCTGAGATTGTTTGGCAGCACTAACCACCTACATGCAGTCTGCTCCTATCTGGGTGACAAGTGTTTAAGTATTCTTGAAATGAGCATCTGGGGATTGGAGGGAATCTGAAGTTTGACCTTTTTGTTGTCTTGCAGAATATGATTAAAGGTTTCCACCCACCCAGTGTTTGATCTTTTGAGGCTTGCCCCTTGTCCTTGCCCAGATCCATTCAACTTTGCTATTTGAAGTTCTGTATGACCCTTGTCCCCTTAAAATGTCAGCCCACGTGATGTGTCACTAACCCCACTATGCCAAGCCCAAGGCAGGAGCTGCTTAGTAAACTGGACTTTTGCTCCATGCCTCTGGCTCTGATGTGGCATGGAATTGTACATTATGGAACAAAAGGTCAGTTGAACCTATGGTGGTTACTGGTAAAATCCCAACAGTTTATCTTCCCCCATAAATCTGACATGAAGGATATTCTCTCTCGTGTGCCAATCTATTGTGGCAAGGGTTGGGTTGGATGAACACTACAGGACCAGAACGAGAGCACTTGGGCTTTAATTATTTTGCTGATTGCTAGAAGCTGGAAACAAAGGTGTTTGGTGAAAGTAAATGGTGTGGGTTCTGTTCTATATCCATTGGTTTCTGAATGAGTTGAAAATTGTTTAGATGCAAAAGAGGAGGCTACCAGAGTCAAAAGTGGAGTTTATTGTTATGTGCACAAGTAAATGTATGCAGTGGCGCAGAGAAACACTTGCTTGCAGCAGCATCACAGGCACATCATGTTGTATAAGCAGCATTCATACAGAAAACAAGTTTTGTTCATTCATGTAAAAACTGTACAATTAGAACAAAAACAAAATCCATTTTAATGCAAAGTGGTCATTGTTTTACCTCAATGTGCTGTATAATGAACTGACCTGTATGAACAAGCTTTTTACTGTCTCAGTACATGTGACACTAAACCCATTCCAAAAAGCTGTAGTGAATGGGGTTGTGCCATTCAGTTCAAGAACCAAATGGTTGAAGGGAAGTCACTGTTCTTGAATCTGGTGGTCTGGGACTTCAGTCTCCTGTACTTCCTGTCTGATGGTAGCTGCAGAAGGATTGAGATTGTCTTGGAGTGCTTGTGTGACGGGAGATGTTCAAGGTAGCAAATGGTAGATAGTGGTCTGGAGTTTGGAGCTCATCAGACAGGATGCCCAGGTTACACACTGAAGGAGTAGCCAGCAGATAAATGCCTGAAGCCTGGAATTTCTGGTGGAGCCAAATAGGATTGCTTTGATCTCGCTGCAGAGCTGAAGGGGTTTTCCTTGCATTTGCTGATCAAGCAACAGCTTATATATTGTCTTGACTTACAAGCAGGGGAGACAAATGAGATGCAGTGGACGTGGTGAACTTGGATTTTCAGAAGGCCTTTGACAAGGTGCCTCACAGGAGGCTGCTTAGCAAGCTAAGAGCCCGTGGAATTACTAATGTGGATGGAGCATTGGTTGATCAGCAGAGAACAGAGTGGGAATAAAGGGATCCTATTCTGGCTGGCTGCCAGTTACTAGTGGAGTTCCACAGGGGTCAGTGTTGGGACCGCTGCTTTTTACGATGTATGTCAATGATTTGGACTATGGGATTAATGGATTTGTGGCTAAATTTGCCGATGATACAAAGATGGGTGGAAGAGCGGGTAGTGTTGAGGAAACAGCCTGCAGAGAGACTTAGATAGTTTAGGGGAACGGGCAAAGAAGTGGCAAATGAAATACAATGTTGGAAAGTGTATGGTCATACACTTTGGTGGAAGAAATAAATGGGAAGACTATTATTTAGATGGGGAAAAATTCAAAATGCAGAGATGCAGAGGGACTTGGGAGTCCTTGTGCATGATACCCTAAAGGTTAACCTCCAGGTTGAGTTGGTGGTGAAGGCGGCAAATGCAATGTTGGCATTCATTGCTAGAGGTATAGAATATAACAATTACAGTATGGAAACAGGCCATCTCGGCCCTTCTAGTCAGTGCTGGACTCTTACTCTCACCTAGTCCCACAGACCTGCACTCAGCGCATAACCCTCCATTCCTTTCCTGTCCATATACCTATCCAATTTAACTTTAAACAGCAACATCGAACCTGCCTCACAGCAGGAATTCTGCAGATGCAGGAAATTCAAGCAACACAAAGTTGCTGGTGAACGCAGCAGGCCAGGCAGCATCTCTAGGAAGAGGTACAGTCGACGTTTCAGGCCGAGACCCTTCATCAGGACTAACTGAAGGAAGAGTTGGTAAGAGATTTGAGAGGGGGAGGGGGAGATCCAAAATGATAGGGGAAGACAGGAGGGGGAGGGATGGAGCCAAGAGCTGGACAGGTGATTGGCAAAAGGGATATGAGAGGATCATGGGACAGGAGGTCCGGGGAGAAAGACGGGGAGGGGGTGGAACCAGAGGATGGGCAAGGGGTATAGTCAGAGGGACAGAGGGAGAAAAAGGAGAGTGAGAAAGAATGTGTGTATAAAAATAAATAACAGATGGGGTACGAGGGGGAGGTGGGGCATTAGCAGAAGTTGGATAACTTCCGCTAATGCTCCACCTCCCCCTCGTACCCCATCTGTTATTTATTTTTATACACACATTCTTTCTCACTCTCCTTTTTCTCCCTCTGTCCCTCTGACTATACCCCTTGCCAATCCTCTGGGTTCCCCTCCCCCCCTTTCCCTTTTCTCCTTGGGCCTCCTGTCCCATGATCCTCTCATATCCCTTTTGCCAATCAACTGTACAGCTCTGGCTCCATCCCTCCCCCTCCTGTCTTCCCCTATCATTTTGGATCCTCCTCTCACTTTCAAATCTCTTACTAACTCTTCCTTCAGTTAGTCCTGACAAAGGGTCTCGGCCTGAAACGTCAACTGTACCTCTTCCTAGAGATGCTGCCTGGCCTGCTGCATTCACCAGCAACTTTGTGTGTTGATCGAACCTGCCTCAACCATTTCTGCTAGAAGCTCGTTCCACAGAGCTACCACTCTGAGGAAAGAAGTTCCCCCTCATATTACCCCTAAACTTGCCCTTTAACTCTCAACTCATGTCCTCTTGTTTGAATCTCCCCCACTCTGTGGAAAAAGCCTATCCACGTCAACTCTATCTATCACCCTCATAATTTTAAATACCTGTATCAAGTCCCCCCTCAACTTTCTACACTCCGAAGAATAAAGACCCAACTTGTTCAACCTTTCTCTGTAACTTAGGAGATGAAATCCAGGCAACATTTTAGTAAATCTCCTCTGTACTCTTTCTATTTTGTTGACATCTTTCCTATAATTAGGTGACCAGAACTGTACACAATACTCCAAATGTGGCCTTACCAATGCCTTGTACAATTTTAACATTACATCCCAACTCCTATACTCAGTGCTCTGATTTATTAAGGCCAGCATAACAAAAGCTTTCTTCACCACCCTATCCACATAAGGCTCCACCTTCAGGGAACTATGCACCATTATTCCTAGATCCCTCTGTTCTACTGCATTCTTCAATGCCCTACCATTTACCATGTATGTCCTATTTTGATTAGTCCTACCAAAATGTAGTACCTCACACTTATCAGCATTAAACTCCATCTGCCACCTTTCAGCCCACTCTTCTAAGTGGTCTAAATCTCTCTGCAAGCTTTGAAAACCTTCATTATCCACAACTCCACCTATCTCAGTATCATCTGCATACTTACTAATCCAATTTGCCACCCCATCATCCACATCATTAATATATATATGAGAAACAACATTGGACCCAGTACAGATCCCTGAGGGTTAGTCATCAGAAACAACTGTGCTGTCCCTGACTTCCCACATCCTACAATCGGAGCACTGGACTGCCCTATCTACTGCCTCCATTACCAACTCCTAAGTTAATCAAAATAATTAAAGAAACACACCTGGCCTTGCCTTACCTTACTGGGAGCAAGCTCGTCCTCTGCCTCTGCTTGCCAAAACCTCAAAGCTCCACTCCTTCACTGGCCACTCAGCTTGAGCTACCCCTCTTTTTACTTGTTGTTGAGCTTTTCAATTTTCAATTGCCCAATCAAAGTGCTTGGTCACTTGACCTCGATTGCCCAATAAGAGCAGGGATGTGATGCTGAGGCTCTATAAGGCAGTCATGAAACCACAATTGGAATATTGTGTGCAGTTTTGGGTTTCTTATTTTAAAGGATATATTGACATTGGAGAGGGTTCAGAGAAGATTCATGAGAATGATTCCAGGAATGAAAGGGTTGCCGTATGAGGGACATCTGGCAGCTCTTGGGCTGTATTCTCTGGAGTTCAGGAGAATGAGAGCGGATCTGATTCTGAATGTTAAAAGGCCTGAACAGATTAGATATGGCAAAGTTATTTCCCATGGTAAGGGATTCTAGGACAAGAGGGCATGACTTCAGGATTGAAGGACATCCATTTAGAACTGAGATGTAAAGAAATTACTTTAGTCAGAGGGTGGCAAATCTGTGGAATTTGTTACCATGAGCGGCTGTGGAGGCATGTGGAGGGTGTATTTAAGACAGAGATAGATAGGTTCTTGATTAGCCAGGGCATCAAAAGGTATGGGGAGAAGGCAGGAGAGTGGGGATGACTGGAAGAATTGGATCAGCCCATGATTGAATGGTGGAGGAGACAAGATGGGCCAAATGGCCTATTTCTGCTCCTATATCTTATGGTCTTGTCAGTATTTCAGGATTAATTCTGTGGAATCTCTTCTTTCCCAGGGTTGAGGGGTATTTGGGGGGGGGGGGGAAACTGATCACTCCTGAAGGTGCACACTGAATATTATTCAACATTTCTCAGCTGGAATTGTATAATGGTTGTCTTAATTGTGGCTGAGGAGTATTAAGCCTCTCAAAATGATCAAAGTATTTTATTTTTCTATTTTTAATAATATCATTCCTGCGACACAGTGACACACTGCTTTTTTTGATTGGAAATCATTATTTGACTACAGGCAATTTAACATGCAGGGCTCATCCTCGCTTTAACCCCCCCAGCTTTGAATAAAAGTCTACCCACCGGCTTATGCAAAAGAGAGATAGATATATATATAAAAAAAATATGGAAAACCGCCTCCTTTTAGTGTTGAGTTGAAACTAGACTGAAGTAAGAGTACAGGGGGTTGTTGCAGACCTACCTTATTCTCAAAGGTACAAATTAATCTTGAATGTACTGAGCATGACACCATTCAGATGGAGGGACTAGTTTCCTTTTTCCATTGTTACTGTTTTCTCAAATGGCCTTGCGTTAATCTCTTTGCCTCATCAGCTCTGTGGCACAGGATACTAATGAACTCTTTTGCTGTTTTGATTTGCAGGCTGCTAAATTAGCCAATTACGCCAAGTATCAAAGACTTTGCGACACACTATTTGTGATGTTTGGTTTTGTCTTCGTCAGCAGTAGACTTGGCATTTACCCATTCTGGTGAGTAGTAACTAATGGGGTGGTTTGGTGCTTTGGGTTGTAAGCTAGGGTCCTGGGGAAGAGGGAAACAGACATGTATGAACATCTGAGCTGTCAATGTGTTATTTATTTGCTGTTCTGTAATTTCTTTATTTTCCTTTGGGTAATCAACTGTACCACTTGGAGGGTGGAGGAAAGGATATTTATCTTCCTAGTTTTATAATTAATTCTGCATTGCTTAAATTGGTATAGAAGTCACCTTAACTTGAAAATGCACTTGGATTTTTCTTGTATGTGTTTTGGCAATTGTAGTGAAAATTTGGAAGTAAACTTTGCTATCTGATGGACTGCTAGCTACACTTTGTATAAGATCTCACTCCTAATGAAAACTCCTTTTTAAAACTCTAGTGGGATCTTTTCCTTCATAAAACAAAGGGAGCAATGAAATGTTTGTAATCTGAAGAGGCATTTCCATAGCACAGTCTCCAGTCAAAGCAATACAGCACCGATGCAGTCCCTTTGGCCCAACCGTGGCAACCACCCAACTAGTCCCAATTTCCTGCATTCAGCCCTTTTCCCTCGAAGCCCCACCCTTTGTACCTATCCAAGTATTTCTTAAATGATACTATTGTACCTGCCTCAGTACTTCCTCTGGCAGTTCATTCTATATGTTCACCGCCTCTCGGGTCTGTTTTTAATCTGCCCCCTCTCTCCCTAAACTTGTGTCCTTTAGGTTTGGACTCCCGTACTTGGGGTAAAGACTTGCCATCCATTTTGCCTATCTATGCCTCTCACAATTTTAAGCACTTCTACAAGGTTGCCTTATTTCCTATGTACCAAGGAACAAAAACCTAGTCTGGTCAACCTCTCCCGTATAACTCAGGTCCTCATCCTTGTAAATCTTCTCTGCACCCTTTCCAGTTTAACCACATCTTTCCTATAATAGGGCAACCATAAATGCATACAGTACTTCAAATGCAGCCCCGCCAATGACATGTACAGCTGCAGTAGAATGTCTCCACTGCTATAGGTGCATTATCAATTCCAACTAACCCATTTCTCTAACCACATCCACCTCCCAAAATCCTGATTCTAGAACAGGGTATCCTCGGCATTTCCCTCTCAATTCCTGTGAGCCATTGGGGATAGCAGTGGTTTAAAATTATAGATTTGACATCAATCCTGAGAGAAGAGTAAAGATTAGTATGAAGGAAAGTGAATTCAGCACATCTGTGATTCCATCCTGGCCAAATTGCAAATTGGTTTTTTAAATATAAAATGGAATGTTACCTGGCATCACTCTAAAGGATAGATGTCTAACTAATCTTGCACCCCATGCTCCATGTAGAATATTGACACTTTGTTTCATGCAATACTGAACTGCTCAATGCTTAGAGAGTGAACAACAATCTTGGATAAACAAAGCATTTATGAATCAAAGTCCATCAGGGACAAAAATGTAACTGCTGTTTGGAGACAGACTGTGGGGAAGGATTGTCACTTTTTTGTGACCCTCAGTGGAGGAGCAGCACAGTGGCAGAGCTGCTGCCTCCAAGTTCAATCCAACCTCTAGTGCTGTGAGTGTGGAGTTTGTACATTCTGCCCGTGACTCTGTAGGTTTGCCCCGTGTGCTTCTGTTTCTTCTCTCATCGTAATGATCTGCAGGTAGATGGGTTACCCACCTGCTGTAAATTACTCTGTGTGAGTGACTGAAAGAGAATCAGAGTTGTGGTTAAGGAGTGGCTAGGCCTCTGGTAGAGAAGTTTCCCAGGAAATGGGACTGGTGGTATTTCTCAAAGAGATGGCATAGATCTTGGACTGAATAGCCTCCTGTGCTGTAAGGAAGTATTGCTATCGTTAAGGCAAATATGTGAAATATTGAAAGGGATTAAACCTAATAAAATTAGTAGTAAGGGGTTTTGCCATCTCTGAAAATGAATAGATTACCAGGACTTAACTATATCCCAGGCCAGTTAGTTTAACTTCAGCGGTGGACAAATTATTGGAATGTGTTCGAAGGAACAGTACAAACTTTCATTTGGAAAGGTGCCAGTTAATCAGAGACAGTCATGGATTTATGGAATGGCAGTCTGGTGGATGGAATACAACGTTGGTAAATGCGAGATCATCCACTTTGGAAGGAATAGTATTATTATTTAAATGGTGAAAGATTGCAGCATGCTGTTGTGCAGAGGGACTTGGGAGTGCTTGTGCATGAATCGCAAAAAGCTGGCTTGCAGGTACAACAGGTTATTAAGAAGGCAAACGGAATGTTAGCCTTCATTGCTAGAGGGATTGAATTCAAGAGCAGGGAGGTCATGCTGCAACTATACAGGGTACTGGTGAGGCCGCACCTGGAGTACAGTGTGCAGTTCTGGTCTCCATTCTTGAGGAAGGATATACTGGCTTTGGAGGCAGTGCAGTGGAGGTTCACCAGGTTGATTCCAGGGATGAAAGGGTTAACCTATGAGGAGAGATTGGAGTTCAGAAGAATGAGAGGGGATCTTATAGAAACATACAAAATTTTGAAAGGGATAGATAAGATAGAAGTAAGAAAGTTGTTTCCATCGGTAGGTGAGACTAGAACGAGGGGGACGTTACCTCAAGATTCAGGGGAGAAGGTTTAGGACGGAGATGAGGAGAAACATTTTTTCCCCAGAGAGTGGTGAATCTGTGGAATTCTCTGCCCAGAGAAGCAGTTGAGGCTTCTTCACTATATATATTTAAGAAACAGTTAGGTTTTTACATAGTAAGGGAACTAAGGGTTATAGTGAAAAGGCAGGTAGATGGAGCTTGAGTTTACGGACAGATCAGCCATGATCTTATGAATGGCAGGGCAGGCTCAATGGGCCAGATTGCCTACACCTGCTCCTATTTATGTTCTTATGGAAATGTCAGGTTTGACTAACAATTGAATTTTTGAGGAAGTAACTAGAAGGGTTGATAACGGTAGTGCATTTGATATGATCATTATGGATTTTAGCAAAGCCTTTCAAAGTCCTACGTAACAGGGTAATCAAAGAAATTAAAAGCCCATGAGATCTGAGGGAGAGTGGCAAATTGGATCCAAAAATTGGCTTAGAGGAAGGAAACAAAGGGTAATGGTTAATTGGTGATTTAATGACAGGAAGGCTGTGCTAGTGGAATTCTTCTGGGTTCTGTACTTGGTTCCTTGTATTTTTGTAGTTGGTATTGTAGGAGGCATGATGGGGTAGTCTGCCAATGCAAGATTTGGCTTTGTGGTTGACAGTGAGGAAGAAGGCTTGGGAAGAAGGCTTCTACTAAAGGAAAATGGGCAGAAACATGGCAAATAGTTTTCAATCTAGAGAAGTGGGAGGTGATGCAGTTGAGGAGGTGCAGTGGTTCAAGAGAATGGACAGTAAATTGGAGAGTATTGGATATTGGAATGAAGGATCATTTGCAATGTATGTGCCCAGATCCTTGCTCTTACTAATTGGCCTTGCTGCCCTGGTTTAAAAGGCAGACAGGATGCCTTCCTTCATCAGTCAAGGCACAGAATGTATGAGCAAGGTGGCCATGCTGGAACAGTAAACAATACTAGTCTGGCTATTGGTCTGGTACTGTGCACAGTTCAGTCCGCACAATAGGAAAGATGGCACTGAAACTGCAGAGGGTGTGGAGGTTTACAAGGTTGTTA
Source organism: Mobula hypostoma (assembly GCF_963921235.1). Taxonomy (NCBI): domain Eukaryota; kingdom Metazoa; phylum Chordata; class Chondrichthyes; order Myliobatiformes; family Myliobatidae; genus Mobula; species Mobula hypostoma. The sequence continues at coordinate 11,887,674 of NC_086128.1, read as the reverse complement.
CTGGGACTGCAAAGTTGAAGCTGGGAGGGAAGGTTGGAGAGCCTAGGGTTGTTTTCAATGTTCCCTCTAATTTTTAGTAGTCAGTATGCGCAAAACTCTTGTGTTGTTGAAATTTTTTTCCTGTGACAGAAGTATGTGCGCACTGAATGCACACATGGGACAGTTTGTGTAGGTTTACAAAATATTTAACAAAACTGCACAGAATAACAACAAAATAACATACATATTTAAGTCACACACACACACCCACACCAAAAAATGCTGGTGAACACAGCAGGCCAGGCAGCATCTATAGGAAGGGGTACAGTCAACGTTTCGGGCTGAGACCCTTCGTCAGGACTAACAAAGAAGAGATAGTAAGAGATTTGAAAGTGAGAGGGGGAGATCTGAAATGATGGGAGAAGACAGGAGGGGGAGGGATGGAGCTAAGAGCTAGAAAGCTGATTGCCAATGGGATACGAGGCTGGAGAGAGGAGAGGATCATGGGATGGGAGGCCTAGGGAAAAAGAAAGGGGGAGGGGGGGAAGCCCAGAGGATGGGCAAGGAGTTGTAGTGAGAGGGACAGAGGGAGAAAAAAAGAGGGGGGAAAAAGGGGAAGAAAAAAATCATAATGATAGATAAATAAGGGATGGGGTACGAAGGGGAGGAGGGGTATTAACGGAAGTTAGAGAAGTCAATTCATGCCATCAGGTGGGAGATATTTAATTTTTTTATCATATTTAAGTCACTTTTTTTTTCTCTCTCTCCAATCTTTGGCATTTACCCATTCTTTGTAAACTCTATCTCGACTAATAGAACTTCCATTCCATTGATTGCTTTTGATTCTCATTAACATATCCAAATGACATTCACCTAAATGGGTTCTCAGCTTATTTTTGAGTTGATTCATTAGGCTAAAACCTTGCTCACAGTCCGCACTAGGCGCAAGGAAGGTTCCCCTAATGTCCATCAACTGTGCAAGGTCGCAAAACTGTTCATTTTGAAGTACAAATGCCACCATTTGAGCGAAGTTTGAAATCGGTTTGGATTTAATTTTTTCTTGCACGGAAAATTTGAAATCATTAAACTGTCTATTACAATATTTTCAGCTAGAAAATTGTATTTTAGACATAAGGCATTAACTTGTTCATCGCGAAATGTGAAGTCACAATCTGCAATTGTGGAGAAATCAAAAGCTGACCATTCTTGTACCTCATCTTTGATCTCCTCTGGGTTTGATCATTTTCACTCTTGCTCATCTGCACTCAACCGTAGCATGCGTAGCACTCCTGTAACGGGTAATGACGGGTTCTGTTGCCTGAGTTTTCGTACACCGTCCAAATGCGATTTACTTGCCAAATGACACTTCAAAAAGTCAAGTTTCCGAATATCATCCCACTTCTTTCCACTAACAAATTCTCCAGTAACTTTCACATCACAACAATACAAACGGATAACTCCAGTTTCAGAATCATACATAAATATTTCTCGTAGCTAACGTTCATGACCTCATGAGCTTTCGGTGTAACAATTTCTACTATTTTGTTGAGCCATTCCACTTTAAACAAACTTGCAGTTCTTTTGCGCTTCACGCCCTTCGCTTCTTTTGAATTCGACATAGCTTATTAAATTTTTTATTGGAAAAAATATTGAATCACTATCTACAGGATTTGAAACAGATCTTTGTAAACTTTATGATATGAACACTGTCTGCCAAACATGGCTGCCGCCATGATGCCGCTGTACAAACCGGAACAGGATCGGTGAGGTGATGTAAATTAGGACGTGCATTGTGGTATTTGAAAAACCGACTAACTAGTTAACAGAAACAGTTAGCTAAAAGATTATTTTCAATAAGTATAATTATTAACTACTACATTATTTTAGGTAACCTTTTGTGCGCACATTAATTTCCTTTGTGCGCTGGTTGAAAAACTTGTGTGCGCGCACAGCTTAGAGGGAACTATGGTTGTTTTGTATTTTATTGCCCAAAATCAGAATCAGGTTTATTATCACTGGCATGTGTCGTGAAATTTGTTAACTTAGCAGCAGTAGTTCAATGCAAAGCATAATATAAAAGAAAAGAGATAAGTAAGTCAATTACAATATATGTATATTGACTAGATTAAAAATCATGCAAGGACAGAAATAGTATATATTTTAAAAGTTGACATGAATGGAAAAGCCTACAAAAAGTAGTGAATATGACCCAGTCCATCATGGGTAAAGTTCTCCCTACCATTGACCGCATCTATATGGAGTATTGTTGTTGGAAAGCAGTATCCATCATCAGGGACACTCACCACCCAGGCCATGCTCTCGTCTTGCTGCTGCCATTGTGAAGGAGGTACAGGAGCCTCAAGACCCACACCACCAGGTTCAGGAAAGGTTATTACCCCTCAACCTCTTGAACCAGTGGGGATAACTTCACTTGAAATGTTCCCATAAACAATGGGCTCACTTTCAAAGACCCTTCAACTCATGTTCTCAATATTTATTATTATTATTAATTTTTTTGTATTTGTAGTTTTTTAACATTGGTTATTGTCCTGTTGGGTGCGGTCTTCATTGATTCTATTGTGTTCTTATGATTGCCCACAAGAAAATGCATCTTGGAGTAGTATGTGGTGACATGTATGTACTTTGATAATAAATTTACTTTGAATGTTGGATGTATGCATCGCCAACAAGACCAACATTTATTCTCTTTCCAAGGTGGGTGTGAGCTCCTGTCTGATCCACTCCAGGGCTGGTCTCTGGGGGGAGAGAGAAGAGAAGAAGGAAGCTGAGTGAGACCTAATTTAAAGTCTCTAAGATTAAAAGGTCTTTCCTATTTGTTTTACTTGGCAGAGCAGGTGAAGGACCAGGGGCATGAGTTTAAAGTTTGTAGAAAGATTAGAGGATAGATGGAGTAAAAGCTATACCAGTGAATGGCAAGGATCTGATCCTTGCTGCTTGAAAAGATGGAGGTAGAAATCTCTCACATGTAAACAGGACTTGAGGAATTGTGACTGCTGGATAGAGGGTGTGGTGAAGGTGAAATTTTTGCTCCCAATATAGGTATGTTGTATGTTCTCTCTGATCCTTTCTTACGATTAGAGGGGATCAGATGATCTCAAGTGGCGTAGCAATCTTGGAACAGTGTAAACTACTCCTGGCTTCTTTTTACTCTGGACTGTTTTGAGGATTGTAGTACTGCGTGAGTGAAAAGATCTTGGTGTTGACAGTCAGGACAGCTGTTTTGCAGATTAACGTTGGTCATGTTTTCTCCCTGCGAAATGTGACATTAATTTTGTTTTCTTGGATTATATTCCTTTCCCTTTTAAGCCCAGGGTCTACTCTCACTTCTAAATGCATTCGTCGTCTGTAAGGGGATTCAAGTGCCAGTATGATCAACAATGCAAAGCAAAATGTGAGTTGCTTGCAGGTTTACACAAGGTGATTAATATTGATAATTGATTTACAGACTCCTTTCTGCTCTATGTTCATAGTGTTTATTTTAAACAGGCTAAATGTGTGTCCCAGATGGCAGGGTTTGGAGTACCTTGCCTGATTTTTGTAACTGGCAAGCTGTTGGGGCTTCTGTACCCTCTGTTATATGGTGACTTTTCATGTAACCATATTTGCATGTATTTGGTGAGATAGTGGAACTCGAGTGAATACTCATTGCTGGGTGAGAACTGCTAAGCAAGCTGCCTGCAGGTCAGATCTGGCCTCTGACCTTCTAGGGATAAATTTGCTAGATTATTTCAGCAGCAAATCGTGCCCTGCAGTGCATGCATGTGTGTGGAGCAAGCTGCAGGATTGCATAAACAGTTTGCAGTATTATTTTGCACATAACTTGAATACTTGTATAATATGGCTCCTTGATCTCAGCTGGCAAATTACTCTTTCCAAGGAAGTAAGAATCCTATTTACAATGTTTCCTTATGATGGTGAAGGAAGCTATTCAGCTCAAAGTCTAAGTAGGCTGCTAAATTTGTCCTCCTGTTTTTAATGGTCTTTGTGTCCCTGTTGGGTGATTAAATGGATATCATTCCACAAAGCAAATTACCAAGTATTTTACCCTCCCCCATTCATTCCCAGTCTGAGGTAGAATTAGTGGTATTATTGCATATGTGTTGGCCTGCTATTCCAGTCTTGTTTAGGTACTAACACAAGTACAGATTCAGGAAGGTTGTGCAGAACATATTTTCCACAGTAAAGTGTGTGTAAATCTTTACCAATCTTTAAAGGTCGATGGTCACTGCTACCCTGTTTTGGAGCAGTAGGTCCCCACCAGCTTCCCAATGTCTTTTTTTATTGCTGCTGTACCACCACCACCACCTGCCCATAGCCTTTCCTCTTCCTGTTTTGAGTCATTAGTGCCTTTTAAAGGGGCAGTGCTACATTCTGCATGTCCAATTGGGGCAAGCATTGTCAAAGTCAATTTGGACTATGAACCTATTCAGCCCTTGATCGAGGGAAGTGTTTTGTTATAAGTAATATTTTTCAAAAAAAGAAATCAGGAACCATTGTGGCTTGAGGTTTGGTGTCTGGGTGCAAACGTGGAGATCTGAAGGCCAAACAACTGAGCTGAATCTAGAATATCAAATTTGTGCATCCTGTGTATTGTAGGCCCACAAGAAACAGGATGGGCAACTCAGCCCCTTGAGCAGCCTCTGCCAATAGAAAACATAGAAAACCTACAGCACAATACAGGCCCTTCAGCCCACAATGCTGTGCCGAACATGTACTTTGGAAATTACCCAGGGTTACCCATAGCCCTTTTTTTTCCCTCTGAGCTCCATGTACCTATCCAAGAGTCTCTTAAAAGACCCTGTTGTATCCACCTCCTCCACTGTCGCCGGAAGCCCATTCCACACACTCACCACTCTCTGCGTGTGTGTGTGTGTGTGTGTGTACATGTGTGTGTGTATGTATATATACATATATATACACACACAAAACAACTTACCCCCCCCCCCCCAACATCTCCTCTGTACCTACTTCCAAGCACCTTAAAACTGTGCCCTCTTGTGTTAGCCATCTCAGCCCTGGGAAAAAGACTCTGACTGTCCACACAATCAATGCCTCTCATCATCTTGTACACCTCTATCAGTTCACCTCTCATCCTCCATCACTCCAAGGAGAAAAGGCCAAGTTCACTCAACCTATTCTCATAAGGCATGCTCTCCAATCCAGGCAACATCCTTGTAAATCTCCTCTGCACCCTTTCTATAGTTTCTACATCCTTTCTGTAGTGAGGTGACCAGAACTGAGCAAAGTACTCCAAGTGGGGTCTGACCAGGGTCCTATATAGCTGTAACATTACCTCAATCACTAAGGTCCTGGCTGATCTTCTATCCCAGTGTCATTTTCCTACACTGTCCATGTAAGACTTTGTCATCTTAATGTGTGGAAGTCTATCGACCTGTTTAGTGTGAAATCACTGACTCAGTCTCCATAGACTCTGGAATGGGGAATTCCACAGGCCCACTAGCCATTTCTCTTTGTCTCACCTAAATGACTGCCCTTTTATTCTCAAATTTATCTTCTGGTCCTAAACCCTTCAGCAGAGGAAACTCCATTCTCCCTGTCGAGCATATAAGAGTTTTGAAAGTTTCCATGAAATCTCCTCTCCTTTAAACTCTCTTGTACATTTTCCCAGCCTGCTCAATCTCACCTCATACGGCAAACCACCATCTCTGGATTCTGCCTAGCAAATATTTGCCACACTCCCTTTTTGATAGTTGCAGCCTTTCTTGGGTAATGGGACCAAATCTTCACACTACTGTTTACATAAAAGCATAAACAAACAAAAATAGATTGTGTTATCTGATTTTTAAACTGAATGCTCACATTCCATATTGCCATATCCCTCTACTTCTCTCCTTGGTGCTTAGAGGTCCATTGGTATTTTATATACCCATTAATTGAGTATCTGTGGTTGCCTTGGATCGTAATTTCCTAAGGTGACCAAGATGTAGGAAGAGTTCTGTGACACCCAAATTGGAAAATCTTTGCCATTCTGTTAACTGTTGTAGGGAAATCATTTTGTGCATCTGGCTTTCAAATGGATCCTCGTCCAGCTAGTCTCCCACAGAGCAGCTGATGTGTAAGATCTGACCAAGAAAAGTCAAGTCTGTGTAAGATCTGACCAAGAAAAGCCAAGTCTGTGGTGTGTATAGGTGTTAATGAACTTTTGCCATGTCGTTCTTTCAGTCGTTTGATTGTCTGTCACATGCAAACTGCTGTTATTGGGTTTGATTCAAGGGCAGTCAATGTACCCAGGTGCATTCCTAGATCTCCAGCTCCTCACTCAAGTGGCCATTCCTAGAGTGAATATCAAAGAAATACTCATTAATCGAGTAGAGACCAAGATGGCAGAAATTTTCATTTGTGGCAGGCTTTACAGTGGAGCCCGATCTTGTTCTAAATTCTTTCTTGCACACATTCATTAGATCATACAAACGTTTGTACAAACGCAAGGAGAGTAAAGAGCAAATTTAAGTTAGAATATTGAAGAGCTATTGAACCTTGCAAAATGAGTGGAACTCATTTCCCCATTTTAAGAACATACTTTTGTATATAGCTGGATCATCTCAAAGAATGGATGTGGGTACAAGTTCAAGAGTGTAGTGACCATCAGCCACCACCTGTACATGGATGATATCAATCTGCATGCCAGAAAATGAAAGGGACATTGACACTCTAATCCACCTGACAAGGGTGTATAGTAGAGACATTGGGATGTCATTTGGACTGGAAAAGTGCAGCCGGATGGTAGTGGAAAGAGGCGAACTCATCAACATTGGAGGAGTTGTTACCTGAAGGCCTCATACCAGGTGTAAAAGACAACTACAAATACTTGGGGATCCTGCAGGCACATGGAAGCCATGATGAGGACACAAGGAAGGCTGCAACATCCAGGTACCTCCAAAGAGTGAGACAGGTCCTAAAAAGCCAGCTAAATGGGATGAACAAGATCAGAGCGATCAGATACCCAGCCGCAGTAGTGTGCTGGCCAAGGAACGGACTGGAAGCCACTGACATCAAGACCCGGAAACTACTAACAATACATGGAGGATTCCATCCAAAGTCCAATGTCGAGCGACTGTATATCTGCAGGAATAAAGGAGGATGGGGACTTGGAAGTGTCAAGGCCACAGTCTTGGAAGGTATCCAGGAGTATGTCAGGAAGATGGCCCCTAAGGGTGACCTACTAGATAGCCAGAGGCCATGACAGGTCAAGCCACTGCATGGGATGTACCATCGCCAGATATCAGAGGTGGCTGAAATAAAGTCCTACCAATGGTTGGAAATGGCAGGGCTGAGGGACAGCACAGAGATGCTGATCATGGCTGCACAAGAACAGGCACTGAGCACAAAAACAATAGAAGTGGGGTCTATCACACTAAATAAGACCCAAGATGCAGACTGCAAGGAATCTGCTGTAACCATCCAGCATATAGTAGCAGGGTGCAGGATGCAGGCAGGGACAGCATTCACTGAATGGTACAACCAAGTTGCAGGAATTGTGTACAGTAACATCTGTGCTGAGTATGGATTGGACACTTCCAAGTCCAAATGGGAAACACCTGAGAAGGTGGTGAAAAATGACAGAGCTAAGATCCTGTGGGGCTTCCAAATAGACTGATAAGCAGGTACTGGCCAACCAACCAGACATAGTAATACTGGACAAGGAACAGAATAAAGCAATAGTAATAGATGTGGCAATCCCGAATGACAGTAACATCAGGGAAAAACAATGAGAAACTGGAGAAATCCCAAGGCTTGAAAGAGCAGCTGGAAAGGATGTGGAAGGTTAAAGTCAAAGTAATCCCGGTGGTGATAGGAACACATAGATGTTGTTCCTGGGAATTGTTGGAGCCACTCTCCCAGTTCAGGTGTCACAGCCCTGAGATCTTGATCCAGAAGAGCGCACTACTAAGAACAACAATTATAAAAATTGGAAACTTCTGACCAGTTACAGTGGAAACTGGTGTAAACACTTAATCCCCTCCCCCTACCTTGGAGGATGTAATTACAGTGTGATAGGTTTATGGAGAAAGTTTCCATTATTAATGTTGAGTCCCATATTAATAATGGTAAAGTTCACCTTGAGCGCAGATGTAAGGTTTTTAAAGCTATACCAATAGCAAGTGCTGCAAGAAGCAATATCTTTGACTAACTGCTCAAATTGCTTGACTTTGCCAAAATTCCGAAGTAACCTGGTGTCCTCAAATCTGACTTCTCTATAAAATGGATTGTTGTTATTGTCCTTGGTCTCACAGAAATTGGGTGATTTCTAATCTAAGTATCTGTTTAATGAAAAAGTGCACCAATGGGTTATATTAATTTGACAAGATCAGACTTTTAATTAAAAAAAACAACAAACAAATAAATTGCCTGGAACTGTGAGACTATTCCTGGCTTTTAATTTTGAGGATTGTATTTCACGATTTTTGTATGCTGTCCTTTTTGCAAACTGGTAACAGCTGAGCAATAATTTTCTACCTTTAGCAGTCTGTTGCTGTGTTTCTCACAGTAGTTTAAAATACTACAGAGTCTGTTAAACTGAGGTACAGTGCCTTCCTGTAAAGGAGAGTTAGGAAAATTAATGGGAATCCAGTGAACTTAATGTATTACTGGTTTGCATCCAAATGGAGGCAGGGCAGTACAGCACAGGAACAGGCCCTGCAGCCTATGATATCAGTGCCAAACACAATGACGAATTAAACTAATTTCATCTGCCTGCACGTGATCCACATCCCTCGATTCCCTACCTGTTCATGTGCCTGTCAGTGCCTCTTGAACACCTTTATTGTATCCGTTTCCACCACCACTGACAGAGCATTCCAGGCACCTAACATTCTGTATTTTTTTTAAAAAAACAAATTTGCCCCACACACCTTTTTAAACTTCCCCCTCTTACTTTAAAGCTGTACCCTCTGGTTTCTGACACTTATATCCTGGAAAAAGAGACCCTGAGGGTCTCGGCCCGAAATGTCGACTGTACCTCTTCCTGTAGATGCTGCCTGGCCTGCTGCGTTCACCAGCATTTTTTATGTGTGTTCTCCAACTGTTTCTGTGCCTCTTAGTTTTTGTAAATTTTTCAGGTCTCCCCTTGACCTCTGACACCCCAAAGTAAACAAGCCAGGTCTGTGTATTAGCAGCAATACAGTGCAACTGTTAAGAAACACTGACCTATTTTAGAAAGGTGCTTCTGAAAATTAACTGTGTTATTTGATTCTAGGCTTCATTCAGAATTTAAAGCTTTAAACTGGCATTTCTCCATGCATCTGTCTGTCCATAAAGAATTGGCTTTGGATCATGTGATTTAACAGTTCATTGATATGGGTGTGAAAACTTACTGCCCACTGGTATTATTTTGCATCTCTAAAAACAACTGTAACCTGCTCCAATTTATTCGTGTTAACAAGTCAGAGGGCTGCAAGGAAAGAAGTGACCAAGCAAATGGCATCTAACAATGGCTCCATTATTCCCTGCAATTAGAAGGATGGGTGGGTGAAAGAATGCACGTGTATCTTTAGTTACTTCATTCATCAGTATTTCATATTTCTCTATGTTCCATGGCGATATGGCATGTGATGATGGGAGTCCCAAAGTTCATAAGTTGTAGACGTAATGTAATTATGGTTCTAGTTTATCTGGCTTAGCAACTTGTGTTTAAAACAATCCACAGGTTGAGATTTAATTTTCCAAATATAGGAATTTTGGACTATTTTTGAATATTTGTGTTTTGAATCTGAATCGGGTTTAATATAACCGGTATAATGTCATGAAATTTGTTAACTATACAGCAGCAGTACAATGCAATACAGATGTCCCCCGCTTTTCGAACGTTTGCTTTACGACACCTCGCTGTTATGAAAGACCTACATTAGTTACCTGTTTTTGCTAACAGAAGGTGTTTTCACTGTTACGAAAAAAGGCAGCGCGCGATAAAAGGCAGCGCATGCCCTGAGCAGCCAAGCTCCTCCCATGGAACTGCCTTCTAGCCGGCATTGTTTAAACACGTGCCGGTAAGCATCTGTGCTTTATATTGATTTATTTTGAGCATCTGTTAGCAAGATGAGTTCTAAGGTATCGGAAAAGCATAAAAGAGCTCGTCAGGGTGTTGCACTTAGCATAAAACTAGACATAATTAAGCGTTTCGATCGTGGTGAACGAAGTAAGGACAAAGTGAGTTTGGCTTGTGGAAGTTGATGAAGATGATGTTGAAGAGGTTTTGGCATCCCATGACCAAGAACTGATAGATGAAGAGCTGATGCAATTGGAAGAGGAAAGGATAACAATCAAAACCGAATGCAGTAGCGAACAGACCGAAAGTGAAGTCGTCCAGGAACTGAATGTGAAGCAACTGCGTGAGATTTTCGCTGCAATGATTGCAGAAAAGTACGACTTTAATTTTGAAAGGGTACGTAGGTTTAGGGCGTATTTTCAGGATGGTTTGAGTGCTTACAAAGAACTGTATGATAGAAAAATGCACGAGGCCGTGCAGTCAAGCACACTGTCGTTTTTCAAGCCTTCCACATCAGCCACAGCAGACGACGAACCTCGACCTTCGACATCGAGGCAGGCAGACATAGAAGATGATGACTTGCCTGCCCTGATGGAAACAGACGACAATGAGATGACACCCCAGTGTGTCCCACCACCCCAACCTCCGACGACTCAGTCTAACACACCATCATCAGTGTGCTTGCTGTCTTCCCAATTCTGGTAAGTGATACTACACTGTACATACATTATTTCTACTTTATATAGGCTGTGTATTTTTGTGTTATTTGGTATGATTTGGCAGCTTCATAGCTTAAAGGTTACTGGAGAGAGTGTTTTTGCTGAGAGCGCTTGCGTGAGATTTTCACTGCGCTAGACAGTGCTCCAATGATTGCAGAGAAGTATTTCTACTTTATATAGGGTGTGTATTTATCATATCATTCCTGCTTTTACTATATTTTACTGTTACTTTAGGTTTTGTGTGTTATTTGGCATGACTTGGTAGCTTATTTTTTGGGTCTAGGAACGCTCAAAAATTTTTCCCATATAAATAAATGGTAATTGCTTCTTCACTTTACGACATTCCGGCTTACGAACTGTTTCATAGGAACGCTCTACCTTCGGATAGTGGGCGAAACCTGTACATGATAAATATAGGGGGAAAACTGAATTACATAAATTTTTTTTTATATAGAAAGTAGTGCTGTAGTGTTTATGGGTTCAGTGTCCATCTGGCAGAGGGGAAGAAACTGTTCTTGAATTGCTGAGTGTGTGCCTTCAGGCTCCTGTGCCTCTTCCTGATAATAACAATGAGAAGAGGACATGTCTTGGGTGATGGAGGTCCTTAATTATGGTACCTTCCTAAGGCACTGCTCCTTGAAGATGTCTTTGATACTACAGAGGCTAGTATCCATGATGGAGCTGACTAATTTTCCAAGTTTCTGCAACTTCAATCTTGTGCAGTACCCACCTCCCCCCCCAATACTAAAGGGTGATACAGCCAGTCAGAATGTTCTCCACTGTACGTTTGTAGAAGTTTTCAAGTGGTTTTTAATTGATCAACCAAATCCCCTCAACACAATTTACCCAACCACAGTAACATTCTAATTATCTGGATGGTTTTGGTTTCACTGGGTTGGATGGGAAGTTGTTTTAGGAGTCTGGTGGGATTTTCATCGTAACCTGAACATGCCAATATTTTGGACTATTTTGGGTGAAGCTCTGTGATACCATGATTTTTTCCTAGAAAAGATTTCACTTTCAAAAGTGTACCCCAGAGAGGCTGCATTGCAGACAGCTGAAACCATAGAAACTACAGCACAGAAACAGGCCTTTTGGCCCTTCTTGGCTGTGCCGAACCATTTTCTGCCTAGTCCCACTGACCTGCACACGGACCATATCCCTCCATACACCTCCCACCCATGTATCTGTCCAATTTATTCTTAAATGTTAAAAAAGAACCCGCATTTACCACCTTGTCTGGCAGCTCATTCCATACTCCCACCACTCTCTGTGTGAAGAAGCCCCCCCCTAATGTTCCCTTTAAACTTTTCCCCCCTCACCCTTAACCCATGTCCTCCGGTTTTTTTCTCCCCTTGCCTCAGTGGAAAAAGCCTGCTTGCATTCACTCTATCTATACCCATCATAATTTTATATACCTCTATCAAATCTCCCCTCATTCTTCTACAATCCAGGGAATAAAGTCCTAAGCTATTCAACCTTTCTCTGTAACTGAGTTTCTCAAGTCCCAGCAACATCCTTGTAAACCTTCTCTGCACTCTTTCAACCTTATTTATATCCTTCCTGTAATTTGGTGACCACAACTGAACACAATACTCCAGATTCGGCCTCACCAATGCCTTATACAACCTCATCATAACATTCCAGCTCTTATACTCAATACTTTGATTAATGAAGGCCAATGTACCAAAAGCTCTCTTTACGACCCTATCTACCTGTGACGCCACTTTTAGGGAATTTTGTATCTGTATTCCCAGATCCTTCTGTTCTACTGCACTCCTCAGTGCCTTACCATTTACCTTGTATGTTCTACCTTGGTTTGTCCTTCCAACGTGCAATACCTCACACTTGTCTGCATGAAGTGAACTTTCATGTGAACTTTCTCTGTGCTGCTCCCCAGAACAGTATGACAGGTTCGTAGTGTAACCTGTAATTAGTTTTTCTTCTGATAAGAAGGTAGGAAGCTACGTGGGAAACACAATAACCTCCAACATGTAGTTATGTGAGGTGAACAATTTTCAGTGATATTGTTGGCCAGGACGCTAGCTAAAAACTCTGATGCTTTCCAGGAGGTTTCTTTTTTTTCAATTCGCCAAGGAGAGCAGATGGAGCTTTGCTTTAACCCATCTTTTGAAAGACTGCATTTCTGACAGCATGGCATTCTCTCAATGCTACATGGCCCAGATCTTGGGTGAGCCCATAACCTTCTGACCTGGATGAGGATACAACTAAACAAGAGGGAAAATGTGCAGTATTTAAACATTTTAAAAAAAAATTACACACACACCTTCTCTGGTGGAATATTGAATATTTTGTGTTGTTTCATTTTCAGGATTTTAAATACAACACTTTTTGAAAGTTGGGAGATCATTGGGCCATACCCATCCTGGTGGATCTTCAACATTCTGTTGCTGCTACTACAGGTTCTACACGCTATCTGGTCATATCTTATTATACGTGTTGCATACAAAGCTGTCGTTAAGGGAAAGGTAATTTTAAACCTTTAATAGTAGAGTAAGTTTTTCTGTTCTTTGCTGAGATTTATCAGAAAATGCACAATTCCTGGCCATCAATTGCAGCTTCAACTTTGCTTGACTTGTTAGGGTGAACTTTGGTGAAGCTTAGAAGCAAGATTATATCCATTCCTTGGTTGGTCCTACAGAAAAACTAATGACTATGGGACTGAGACCCCCATATTTCTAATTTGGGGGTGGGAGAGGGAAGTGGAACAAAATCTTAGTTTATTTTAAGGTTTGTAATTCTGAGGGAGTGTGGTGCTATTGGATTTCCCATCTTTCAGATAGTGATATTGTCAGTGCCGTCATGTAGCTGGGAAAGGTCCTACAGCCACAATTAGAAAACTTTTCTCATCCCATGTCCATGCTGACCTTTCTGCGCATATTCTATCATTCTATGCCTTGCTTTATAGTATCAAAGATCTAATTTAATGTCAATACATCCTGAAATGCTTTTTCTTCACAACCATCCACGTAAACAGAGGAGTGCCCCAAAGAATGAACAACAGTCAAATGTTAGAACCCCAAAGTCCCCCCCCAACTCCTCCTCCTCATGCATAAGTGGCGGCGAGCAACAATCCCTCCACCCCCCGCCCATTGGTAAAAAAGAACCATCAGCACCTGCCACTGAGCACTCAAGCGTGAGCAAAGCAACAACAAAAACAGACTTACAGTAGAAACCATAGGAAAAAACTACAGCACAGAAACAGGCCTTTTGGCCCTTCTTGGCTGTACTGAACCATTTTCTGCCTAGTCCCACTGACCTGCACACGGACCATATCCCTCCATACACCTCCCATCCATGTATCTGTCCAATTTATTCTTAAATGTTAAAAAAGAACCCGCATTTACCACCTCGTCTGGCAGCTCATTCCACATTCCCACCACTCTCTGTGTGAAGAAGCCCCCGCTAATGTTCCCTTTAAACTTTTCCCCCCTCACCCTTAACCCATGTCCTCTGGGTTTTTTTCTCTCCCCTTGCCTCAGTGGAAAAAACCTGCTTGCATTCACTCTATCTATACCCATCATAATTTTATATACCTCTATCAAATCTCCCCTCATTCTTCTATGCTCCAGGGAATAAAGTCCTAACCTATTCAACTTTTCTCTGTAACTGAGTTTCTCAAGTCCCGGCAACATCCTTGTAAACCTTCTCTGCATTCTTTCAACCTTATTTATATCCTTCCTGTAATTTGGTGACCAAAACTGAACACAATACTCCAGATTCTGCCTCACCAATGCCTTATACAACCTCATCATAATATTCCAGCTCTTAATACTCAATACTTTGATTAATAAACGCCAATGTACCAAAAGCGCTCTTTACAACCCTATCTACCTGTGACGCCACTTTTAGGGACTCAAAAACTTCGCATTTCACCTGGTATTCGACATACCACAGTCTGTCTGTGTCTCTCTCGAAAGAGGTGTGTCTGTTTTCCCAGCAAGAGGGAGACACAACAAACAACCCACTGGTTTACGATGTTAAAAGTCCACCACGTCACCTTTTTTCCGAGCTCTGTGCCTAAGAAACTGGGCACACAGCCACAGATATTCCGACTCCCCTGACAACACACGGGTCTCCTGCCATGACACCAACCCTCGATCCGCCCATCTCCAGAGCCTCGAGATGCTGGACTTCCAAATCTGAGCCAGACTCTTGGGCTGAGCCCTTGGCATGCTGAACAACCACAGCCAGTTATGAAACCCTGAGAGTGGGCCCCATTCCTGCAAAGAACCGAAGTCTGCGTATAACTCCAGGTCAGGGTCTTTAAGAGAACCCTGAAAGGGAAAAGTAGAGATAGTAAAGATGGAAATAGAGCAGTTTCAGAAGATGCAAGCAAAGGAGTTGCTGTTTAGCACCATCTGTCCAAGTCTCTCTTAAACACAGCAACCATATCTGACTCCACCTCCTGTCATCTGTTTCATTACTCTTTTTGTTCTTATGACAAACATTATTCTTCTATTCTTAGCACCATTTGCAATGTGCCTAATTGTGTTTCATATTATTCCCGAACAAAATTATTAACCATTTAATTTTTTTGATATTTTGTTCTCACCCCTTCAGAATGAGCTTTTCTTCAGTTCTGTTGTCCAATCTTCTTTGTGTCCTTTTCAATTATTTTAAAATGTATTATTATTAATATTGCCTGGATCCCTACTTGTATATCTGTGGTTCATTCCCTATTACTAAATTTGACAGCAAGTGCTCTCTCAGCAGGCTTTTGGTGCAGTTAGGCATGAGGTTTGACCAATTAACCTTGCATTAGCTGGAAAACACTTTTACTTTGGTCTTCCATTTTTTTTTGTATAATACCCACTGTCGATGAGCCCCCCTTAGTGGGGTTGATCTTGTCTTTTAAGCTGTGACACAGTTGCTGCTTTGGGGGCAACCAATGAAGGGCACTAAATGCTCTTGCCAGCCATATTTGCATCCTGTAAATGAATGAAAAGGATTGTCTGTCATTAAAACTGATATAGGGTCAGTTACAGAGGGATTTCCTCTCTATTTCTACCCCCCCCCGCCAAGTCCATTTGAATGCTGAATCCTAACGGCATTCTATGTCCTGCTTTGTTACAGCACGTAATAAAGGCCATGTGGTTGATGTCCCATTAAGTTATACTGGTGAAATTGGGGTCTCCAGGTGCAGGGAGAGAAAGGGGGGGAAAAAAATGAAATTCTTATGACTTGAGAATAGCTGTATGCTGAATGAAAAAGGTGCTCTTAAAAATTGATTGTAACTGTCCTGTAGCTTGACAGTCAGTTCATTTTCCATTGCAACTTCCACCTGCCACCTTTCACCTCTTTTTGTGCATTTTCTGAAGCCATTCATCATGAATTTGATTAAATCTGACCTGCAATGTTGAGACCCAATTAGTTTTCTAATTTTATTTAACCATTACAAACATTGGGTTAGTGATCTAATGCTCTTTGCCTTTTGATACAATCTTGACCTTTAGCAGGAACATAAAATATTTGAAGCTACAGTACTTCATGACTTTTTCAGGGGAGGTGAGCAGGTATCCGGACAGGTCCCAATGGATTTATGTAATTGCTCTGTCTTAAAGGTTCTGCCTTTGTCAAGTGTGCTTCACTGACATTGGTTGTGAGCTATATGAGCATCTGTGTTTATGTATGAACAGGATATGGGGAAGGTAGAGAGTTGTAATCAAAAATATTTAAATAGGTTGATTCCTGATATATTTTGCTTCTGGTGATGTGTACTATTGATCTATTGTCCCATGTACTAAGATGCAGTGAAAAGGTGGGTAGGTGTTCATACAGATCAAATTATTACACAGTGCTAAATCAATAGCAATACAGAGGAAAAGTGTAAAAGCTACCGCAAAGGTCAGATAAACAATAAAGTGCAAAATCATTACAAAGTAGATTGTGAGGCCAAGAGTCATCTTATTGTACAAAAGATCCATTCAAGATTCTGGTATCAAGAAGCTGCCCTTAAGCCTGGTGGTATGTGTTTAGTCTTTTGTATCTTCTGCCTGATGGGAGAGGAAAGAAGGTCTGGGGTGGATGGGTTCTTTGTGATGGCTGCTTTACCGAGGCAGCAAGATGTATAGACAGTCCATAGAGGGGTGGCTGGTTAGTTGCATGTTATGCGACACAATCCTCTTTTGCTGTAATGAGATCCCCAGGGCAGTTGGGCAGGAGGCATTTCTAACCTCGACTTTTACCAAATAACATGCAGCACTCCTGAAGGCCATCAAACACAGAGCACAGAGTACACAATGACTATTAACTGCTGCCACGCACTCACTCTCTGTTCCAACCGGTATCAATTGTCAGTCTGCCAATTAAATGAACCTCTGTGGTATACTGGCCTTCTGTGGGCTCAACTGGCTATTCTTTCCACTTTTCCTTCTCCATTCCAGTCAGAAGAAATGATCAGAAGGGATGGCATTTTTTTAAGCCATTATTTTCCCTGCACTTGTTCACTTGTAATTGAAAATCAAAGGCAGACATAAAGGTTTGGTTTTGAATTTAAACTGATTTGTCACTTTTAATTGCAATATTAAATATTCCAAGTTTTTCCCCCACCTATAGCCACAGTAGGTGTAGACTGATGCCCGTGGTAAATTAACTAGTAAACCATGGACTCTGCTTTCTGATCCTGGGGCCGCAGCTGTACTTGGTGTTGCATTTCTTCTGTGTATCTGTGTACACGTACCTGCTTTAAATGATCCAACTGAGCAAGAATTTATTGACCAGCTTTTCTGTGGTGCAAGATTTGGTTTCATTTTGTTTCTGTCTCTTTTTCCCCTCCCTTGTGTTTTTTATTCTTTCTATCACTATACACCGGGAAGTGGGACCTTTTGCTTGTAAGTGTTGCAACTGTTGGAGATAGTAGTCCAACACTCTGCCTGATTATTTCACTGCATGCAATCCTCCCCCTGCTTTTGCATGGTTGTGTAATTCCATTGAACTGCAGTCCCTTTCTGCTCTGCATGATGCGACCTGAAGTAACAGCATGCCACCACCTGTAAGCGCAAGGGTTGCAACTAACGCCAGTAATTAACGTTGCACTGCTTTCCCAGTTACCAGGAATGAAATCGTACAGATATCCCAGGTCATTTTGTTTTTACGAACCATTCAATTTCTCCTTGTACGGCTTCAGTATACTGCAAATATGGGCACAAGCAACTTTCTCAGCC
Organism: Mobula hypostoma; assembly: GCF_963921235.1. NCBI lineage: Eukaryota > Metazoa > Chordata > Chondrichthyes > Myliobatiformes > Myliobatidae > Mobula > Mobula hypostoma. The sequence continues at coordinate 11,869,762 of NC_086128.1, read as the reverse complement.
ACTTTTTAAAAAAAAAAGAATAATTCTGCTGCTTTATGAATGATCGGGTTCATTAGTGCTTCCACTGCTTGATGCTCCGCTCACACTGGATGGCAAAGGTTCTGCTTCAATCCTTGCTGTTAAGTGATCTCCGGTGAGAATAAAGGCTCCGAGAGCTGTTATATTTCAAGTTCTCGAGGTGCTCAGTTCGAAGGGCTGTGTTGAGGGCACTATTACATGGTGGTTGTGTTGCTTGCTGGAAAAGCAGAAGCTGAACTCATGACCTTGGGCACAATCATCCACTCAACTGAGTCGACTAATAAATACTGCCTACCAGAGCAGCTCTCCTGACACTCCCCAGGCCCATCTACAGACAGGTGGAGATGAAACACTCCCTACGTGCCTGGGCAAGTGTGACCCCAACACTTGGGAAGGCCAACGCCTTCTGGGATGGAGCAATCCACTTGATTGGCACCCCATCCACCATCCCAAAGTTCTTCAGTAATGTTTCAAGTTGGTGACCTCTCAGTTTAGTTATCTTTGTGAAAGGCCATCAATGCAAAACATGAGCTCAGTTTCTCTTTGTTGACACTGCCTGGCCTTTAGAGGATCTCAAGGTATTACAGTGTTTTCCATTGAGATTAATTACTCAATCCTCCACAACCTAGGAACAAATCAGTTAGTGAAAACTTTAAGCATGTAGTGTCCTTCATTCAGTTGTCAAATGAACATCTTTACTACATAAAGGGGTGTGGTGGCAAGGCAAAGTTTGGAACATAAAAGGCAATGAAACCATGGTAAGCAAAGCAGCTAAATGTCGTCCTCTTGCTGTGTCATTTAGTTTAAAATGTCAGTCTGGAGACCTAATAAAATGTCAAGGCAAATGACTGGTTAATGTCTAAGTGAAACCTTGCTACATATGTATTTAAATCCACATTTCCCTTTTGTGTTTAATCCTCCCTCTGTTTATTTAATCTGTTGAATTTTTAAAAAAAAAACACCCATCTTCCCCCACCCCCTGCCAATTAATCTGTTTTGAGGACAGAAAACCGTTGAAACCCTGACACTTCCAAAGTGATGTAGGGTTTCATTTAAAGCAATACACTCAAACTGCTGGAGGAACTCGGCATTTATGGAGGGAAATTAACAGCTGACATTTTGGCCAAGGCCCTTCATCAGGATTGAGGATGCAGTTTCCAGCATCTGCAGTTTCTCGTGCCAGGGTTTTGTTTGCCTTTGTTTTGGTATCTGAGTTCATTCGCATATAAATACACCTTATCTTGTATCTGTTAACATTCGCTAACAAATGTAACTGGCTGCTTTTTGGATTTTAAAAAATATTTTATCTTGACTGCAAGTACTAACATGCCAGTGTAAATATTACTGGGAAAGAGATGGAAGGAAAGTAGCCTTGTATGGCAATTTGCCGCCTTTGACAGGATTTGCTCCCCTGCCCACCTCACTGTCCCCTGCTGCTTGGACTGCCAGAAACAAACACTGACAATAAGAGGGAGGTGGTGATTCTTTCTCTGTTCACTATTAAGTAGGGCCTGGATTCTTTTATGCTCCTCACCCTACTGGTATAAGACCCCAAGAACTTGTCATGCTAGCTTGGAAAATTGGTCCATTCCCTTCTCCCTTCAAGGTTGATCTGCATTCGACTTTTTAAATGAATCTTCCTGTAATGAATACAACTCCTTGTCTTCTCAAAAGAAGACAAGGAGTGGGCCAAAGGGCCTGTATTGTCCCCTAGGTTTTCTAGAAACAAGCTTCTGAAAGACAAATTGTTTCCTAGCTGTTGTCTAATGGGGCTGATAAATTACTCTCTTGTGCATCAGTTTTATCTCTTGCCCCTAAATAACTTCGTGCTTGGCATCTGCATTTTACAAACTTACACTGGTCCAAAACCAGATGATAGATGTGCAAGCCTTTTAACTGTAGTCAAAGTAACATTCCCTTTTCAGAAGTTCTATGACATAATTTAAATCCACAGGTTTTTAGACTTTTGTGCAGACTGTCTACATTTAACCCAAGGTATTGAATATTTTTTGTATATTGGGAGTAGCCCTTTCACAGTTACAAGACAGCATTCAAAAATTGGCATGCTGTTTAGGCAAATTCTCTACTCGTGTTTTTTTTGTTTTCCCCCACCCCTGAGGAGTTGGGAATTCTGGCATTTCCATGAAGGATTCATTCCTTATAAGTTAGAAGCGTGTGCTTTATGTTAGCCATCTTTTGGTGAGTTTTACTGTTGCTTAATACCAGCAAACCAGAAGCATGTGCTCTGGGAGACAGGCCAACCAAGGGTGAGTTACAGATGTCACTAGGGAGGAGCCTGTTCCACACATGTCCAATGCGGTTGAAAGCAGGCACAGTAGCAGCCTCCTGCTTGTGGCCTGTTCCAGAGTGCCACCTGCTGAATTATTTGGGAAGTACATGATGAGAAGCACACGCTGTGCGTTTCTGCCTTGTGCTGTAGGCCAGCAGTGAATGAGGCTTCTGGGTTGCCACTTATTTGGCCGCCTTGTGCTTTAAAAGCCAACCAGAAGATGACATGGCCTCAATCACTCAGAAGCTGCTGGTGACTAAATCAATTTATTTATCTATTTATTTATTTATTTATTAAAAAGTGGAATTATTTGTGTTTTGTAGAACAGGCTTTTGTCTTCAACTGATTTATTCATTCATGGAATTTTGATGGGTGTTGTTAGTGCAGCAGGAAGCCATTTGGCCCATCTGATTCTTGTGTAATCTTGTGTAAGAGCAAAACCTAGTCAATGCCATTCTCATTGCTCTGTTCATTCAGAGTCCTAAAACTTTATTTAAAAATATTGACCCATTTCCTTTCTGAAAGTGGTTAGATTAGTTTCCATTAACTTTTTGGGCAGTGTTTATTTTTATTATCAGGAAGTTATGCAGTGAAAGAACCTGAAACAATAACTCTGTTTCTCTCTCCACAGATGCTGCCTGATCTACTGTTTCCAGCAGCTTGTTTTTGTATTGGATTTCCAGCATCTGCAGTGTTTACTATTGATTGCATATGGTTGTGAATTAAACATAGCTGCTTGTTGCATGGAAATGTGTTTTGGCCCCTTCAGCTCTTTTAGCTGATTGCTTAAAAGAACTTATTGTTGTTGATCCTTCCACCAATGGAAACAGTTCCTTTCACTATCTAGAGCAGGGGTTCCCAACCTGGGGTCCACAAACCCCTCAGTTAATGGTAGGGGGTTCATGGCATTTAAAAGTTGGGAAACCCCTGAGCTAGATCCTCTTTTGAACACTCTTATTAACTTGCCTCTCAACCATGGAGAACAACTCCAGCTTCTCCAACCTAAAACTCCCTCATTCTTTCTAAAGTGAGATGAAAAACTGGACACAGTACTCAGCTATAGCCTAATCCATCTTTCCTAGGGGCTTGACACAAAATCCTGCTCTACAGTTATAAAGCTTTGAATCCTGTGTTTGTGTTTTTTTTTTTGTTTAAGCTCTTTCTCAAACCATCCCAATTTCAAAAGATGTATTGCATTTCAAATTGTCCAATTCGCAGTAATTGCTGAGCTAAGGAGCTTTCCGTTGGGAAAGGTAAATGTAGCCACTCTGATTGCTCCAAGGGTTCTAGCAGCTGTGGTTCAAGGTTTCAAACACAAGTATAAGTACAAGCAAACCTTCCACTGGTGAATATCCCGAGAATGAATGAAAAAGAGAATGCCGTGCCCTCTGCTCTTGCTTCTGTGAACTGATTGTGAGGGCACGGTTTGCTTCAGTTTGCGACTAGCTTGCCTTTGTAGGAAGAAGGGTTAGAAGGAAAATGAGGCTAAAACAGAACAGAAATGGCTGTTGGAGACTGAGATCTCAATGTCAGGGGTAATTTCCATTTGCTGATCCAGTGTGTGGCCTCCGATACCCTCAGCATACTGCAGGGAGAAAACTGTTCAAGCATCCTTCAAAGGGTTCATGGGACTTTTTTTGCAACTCTTAACAACTGGGTTGGGCATCACACTCGGAGAGGGTGGATGATGAATCTGGGTTAATATTTCTTTTGAATTGTCAGTGAGTCATGCAAGATGCAAACAGGCCATTCAGCCCACCAAGTCTGCACTGACCATTAGGGCACCTATTGTCATCATCCTATTTTTCCCTCTCCTCCCCACCCCACAATTCCCCTGATTCTTCTACAACACACTGGGAGCAGATATACAGTGGCCAGCTATCTCTATCTCTGGGATGTGGGAGGAGACTGGAATGCCCAGGGAAACCCATGCGGTCATGGTGAAAGAACAAATGCCACATAGACTGCAGTGATGTTTGTGAAGCTTTCTCAAAGCTATGGTAGGGTGGAATTAGTGTGGGGGGGTGGGGGGCATGAAAATGTCCAGGGTAATGTGTCCTCTTCCTTTGAGTTGGGAGTGACGGATGGCCGAGTGCTGGGAATTGTCTATTGTGGAGACTTGGCCCAAGTCACACACCACACCCTGTGAGTTTCCACATGCAGGTAACTGGCGCAGGGAATACTAGGGCTTGGCTCAGGTGCCAGTGGTGATTTTGTTGCCTGATTTTTCAGTTTTGGAAGTGGCAGCAATGCAGGTAAACAGAATTTAAACTTTTTCTTCCATCCAGGTCTCCAAGGATGATCGCAGTGACATTGAGAGCAGCTCCGATGATGAGGATTCCATGACTAATGGCACAAAACTCCACCACTACAGCCCTTGCAAAGGTGCCACCAATGCCAATGGAACCAACGGGCACCTAACCACTGGAACATGGGTGGGAGACCATTAGATGGTGTCCTCATGGACTACGTAATGTGGGTTAAGTGCAGAAAGGACGACCGTAATGGAAAACTACCCTGCACTGGACAGTTTTTAAAAATGATAAAAAATGAACTGTGTGTTGCTGCATGGGATCTGAGCCAGCCTACCTGCCTGCTCAGTAACAAACCGCCCAGGCACTCTGATTTACTTTCTCTCTGTTTGTGCTTTAGCAATGTGAGAAATTGAAGTGCAGTTTTAAATCAGGAGGATGGAGCCACACTGTGGATTCTGTTGTCCCATTCTCCCATCTTCCCTCTTCCCACTTCCCATTAAACCACCTGCACTGCTTTAAATGGGCTTTGTGCAATTTGTCGAATTGCTAAAGGTGGAGTTTACATTTCAGGCTGGTGTTCTTGTTGTGTTATATTTTTGTGATTTTTTTTTTGCGGGGGTGGATTGTTGGAATGGAGGCACGTGAGTGAGGCCGAAGACCCTGGAATTGAACTGTGGGGATTGTGTGATCAGTTTCAGGTGATGGGTGTTCAATTAAGTGGCCTGGGAATGCGGGGAACTTGGGGTAGAATGGCATCCGTGCCGGAATTTTTCCCATCCCTGGCACAGGTATTTTTATATAAAGGAACTGAATAGTTTGCTAAATCCGAAGAATCAGGAGAAGAATGGGTCAGGGGTCCGAATTGTCATTTTTGTGATGTCATTCCACTGTTGACTAAATGTTGAAACAGGTTTTGTGTGTGTGTGTGTGTGTGTGTGTGTGTCTGTCTGTCTGTCTGTGTCAGGGGGAGGGAGAATGGAACCCCTTTGGAAATTCCTTCTGACCATCTATATGGGGTGGTCAGTTATCCATTAAACTGAGCTTTTTTTATTTTAAAAGGGAGCATGTTGGAAAGTGTTTTAATCTACTACTTGTGTTGCTGAATCCCTGGGATTGAAACTTCTCCAGATTTCACTGCAATAACAGTTAAATATGTCTGTAGGGGATTGTTTTCAGGAAGAATTTGCATGGAACTGTTCCAAAATGGTTTGTTTACAAATTGCAGAGTTTATCTTTTTTTAAAAAAAAAGGGCACTCCAGCTGTGTCAACTACTTCCTAAAAGGAAACGGTGGTCTTTTTAACCAATGAAACTGTCAGATGCTGAAGCTGACTTGAGGTTAAGTGATTACATTATATATCACAGCTAACAGTCTTGATTCCCCCCCCACCCCGTAAAATTTTAAATAGGGATTTTGGTGTCTTTTATGTATGGTATATAATTCCCACAAATGGCTTTGTTGGGCTGGAGCCAGGAGAATGAGAGAGTGTGCTAGTGCTTGCAAGCTCCTGCTGTTAAAGGCACCTATAAAACAATTGCTTCAGCTAACAGCTTTTGAAATCCTCTTTAGTCCACTTCTGTACTTTCTCCACAACCTACTGCTCAGATGAGGCTGAGCTCAAACTGATTGGTGGTTGGCTGGTGGATTGAATTGCTACCCTGGTGCTATCACTCCTCACCAAATCTAAAACGGTTGGGTAAATCCAAATTAAATTGGCCCTGAATTGAATTAGGACTGAAGTCTAACAAAAACTAGGCATCTATCCAAAGATATTTTTTGTTTTTTTTTTGTCAACTCTTGTTCGTAGCTGGACTATCCCATTCACTCACACCTACAGTCCACACCACATTATGTGCCCATGAAGAGTGGAACCTTGATGTGAAAGCCTCTGAGTGTGCCACAATGATAGCTGTGGATGGGTGTGGTGCACCAAGCCTGCTCATCCTCCATAGCCTGAACTCCTGACAGTAATCACTGCTGCTGCCTGTCCTGGAGCCTTAGATTGTAAAACTGCAGATCCCCTTTAACACTCTGGAAAATTTCCTGTGTAGGTGCAAGAGCCAAAATAGTCAAATCAATGATGTGGGTTAAAATGTTGAGCTGACCTGATCAAGATTTATTTTGGAACAGTTTCTGCAGTGGGTTTGTGTGGGGAGGCTGTTGGTAGCTAGAGTGCTTTCTGTTTTGGATGTGAACTGATTTTTGTTGTTGCTTTCTGCAATTTGAACTCAGTAGAAAAGATCTTAATGTGGAATGACCTTAAAGGTGACAGTTTGGACTCTTTTGAAGGACTTTCTGTAGCAAAACAAGTGGTTACATGGCAGTAAGTTCTGTGCTGTTTGACCCGCAAACAATTGTTGGAATCTGCCCTAAATCCTTTCAATGTAGTGTTCTTGCTGGCTGATTAGCAGAGGGTCATGGAAGATGCCGTGAAACCATGTAACCCTTGGTCAGAGCCTGAACTGACCATTGTTTTTCTTACTTGCATTTCTTGTTGAGGCAGAACTTTAATATTTAGTGTGTTCAGGACAAGACTGTTTAAAGTCCTTTGTATAATCCAGCATTGTAAACTACAGGATTGCTTTTTTTTTTGTTTAGCAGTCACATTCATGAGCATCACAATGATTTTTGTTTTATTTTAATCTTCATTATGGGGTACAACATGAATGTTTTTAAATTGCTATTCCACAGTTGCCCTGCCCTTTCAGACTTGTGGAGGAAGCTGTATGCTGAGCCCATAGCATCTTGCTCCGGGTGTTTGTGTAGCAAACTTTGTATCTTGAACTGTTGAGTAATAAAGGTGGGCCACCTCGTGATTTGTTTAATGGAGAGATGGGAGGGTCACGAGATTGCAGTTGAGAGCATTTGAATTCTGTAATGTAAAACTTGATGTGAACATACTACATTTTCACTTGAAAGGGCACTAGTGAAGGTAACATCGCCCACTCTGGATCAGTTCAGAGTCACAAGAGTCTGGAAAAATTGGGTTGTAGCCGGTCAGAGGGAATGTTACTGTGTGCATAAGTGTATTTGGTGTAAAGTACTCCAATTACTTGCCTTCAAGATAATGATATCCATACAGAAGCAGTCTTGCACTGTCAGGTTTTTGTGTACAGCAGGCCCAAGGAGAGTTTTTGATCCCTGGGTCATTCTGAGGCTTTCTACTTTGGCCTTTCTAATGCTGAGCTCTTAAACCCAATCCATCAGGCACATAATTGAACTAGTCTGGCTGGTGCTGACTAGACACAATGAAGATTCTTTGAAGCAAAAGGGAGCTTTAACTTTGTAAGCTGTCATTTGGGAGGAAGAGAAAATTGTATTTCCACCACCTCTCAAACATGGGCATGCCTCAGAAGTGCATGTGTGAGTTCTCTGATAAAGGCAAATGAAGTTGTTTATTGCTGCACATGACTGATCAAATAATGAGAACAATGAATTACTGTGTATATTCCACAAGTTTCTTCACTACCCTTTTAACTATTGAGATTGTGTGAACTCTATTCACTTTTGTTATCCCATTCTAGTTGAATATCATGACTTCCTCTGCTGATCAGCTCAGCCAGGCTGGGTCTCTGTTTGGTTTCTCTTTAGCTTGTGGAAGTGGCAGAGGGGGTATAATGGAAACATATACCTTGTTTATTATACAAAGTGGACATTGCTCCAGGAATTCGATCCAGCCACTTTTTAAAAAAAAATAGCTCCAACATGTGTTGTTATAATGGGGTGGATTTGGATGTTTTTTTTTACATTACACAGACCTGGATGCTAGCTGTCCTTTACAACAATGTGCACAGGCTGGAAAAGCTGGGCTGAAGTTGAGACTGATGGATTCTCTAACTGTGCTTGGAGAATTACTGGAATACACAAAGCTTACAACTGCAAACTGGATCTCATTTTGAAAAAGGTGAATTTGTGTAATAATCCTTCATGAAAGGATTTGCAATTTATATTATTCCCTTGAATGGACAGACTCTTAACTTTTGTAATGCTCTGCTGGACTAGTCATATTAAAGTATGAGATCACTGTATGAGATGTGTAAAGTTGACCTACTATTTGCTTGTTATAATGTTGAATACGTTTCTTGGTTAGATATCTGTGGTTTGGCCCTGCATCTCTACAGCAATTATTTTATCCTCGGTTTTGCAGCCCTAAGTGCCATCTCTTACACTGGTTTGGACCTTGCCAAGGCAGCAGTGTCTGATTTTGTTTAATTGATCAAAGAATGGAAGAATCCAGTAAGAATGGAGCTACTTGTTTTTTTAAAAACACCAGTAACTTGTTTGGTAACCTTGTCACCTGATGTACAACAGAAGTGTACAAAGTAGGAAATCCCAGAGTTGATCACCAGTGTAGGAGATTTGCAAAAGTTGATACCTTCAGGGGTCTTGGAGCAAATGGCACCACTCACTGAAACACAGTTTCTGTTTTGAGGTGGTTTTTGATACTCTAGGTAGGCACTCCCTTGTGGTGTGAATGATTGGGGAGGGGTGGAGAAATGATGGGGTTCGTTCTGTTGGACATGCAGCTCCACCCGTGTTGAACTGTTTATATTGCTGTAGAATGCTACTTTGCAGCTTTGTGCGCAATTCAGCCCATTTCTGCATTGCAGATGCTAGCTTTTGTTCAGTCTTGGCCAGGCTGTCAAACGATGGAAAATGGAGGATTTTTTTGGGCTCCACACTGCCTTCTGAGCCAAACACCCCAATGACTAGATCTAAGTGGCTTTAGCAACAGGAGTGATTTAGGGGAGGGGGTGGAGGACAACCTTGTTAATTACAGTACCAAAATTGCCTTGCATTTTAAATCAATGCATCAAACTTTCTGTCAATACAGACTCGTCGTTTGCACAGTGACAAGCTGTGGATGTGTTGGTGGAAGTTCTTGTTAATTCTGTTTTTTTTTACTGGATACATTGCAATAAAAATGTTGAATATTTAAAATGGAATCTTTCCACTTTATTTCTGCTCTCAGTAGTACACTTAATCACACTCTTAGTGCTTTTAGTCAGCTCACAGAAAGACAGTAATTTAAGCAATTTCAGAATCTGACATTTAGAGAGTAAAGCACAAGAGACTGCAGATACTGAAATCTGGAGTGGAAAGACAAACTGGTGGAGGAACGCAATAGCTCAGGAGCAGATGAAGGGTCTCAGCCCAAACTGTCAACTGTCCATTTCCCTCCAAGATGCTGCCTGACCTGCTGAGTTTTACCAACAGTTAAAGGATAACCCCGACTTCATTTACAGTGAGAAGAACTTCAACTTTTTAAAAAAATTACATTTACCCATTGGGACTTTTGGGCACAAGAACAGAAGAGACATCCTTTGCACTTGCTCAAAGTAGTCAGAGCTCTTTGTGATAACTACCTGTTCACTTTGTTAGACCTTTCGGACACCAACTCCCCTACGAAGCTGGGTCCAGCATCAAACTTTTTCCCTGGGGATTGTTGCTCCAGCATGATAGTGATTCAAACTTTTGGGGCATTAATAAAAGTAACATCCTCATTCAGAAAGTTGTGGGGGAGGGAGTGAGAACGATGTGGTTTAAAATGAGCTGAAATCTCATGGAGTGACCATTTTGAGGTCAAAGAGCTTGTGCTCAAGGGCCAAGTGCAGAGTCTGACAAGGAGGTTGAGTGCCAAATAGGGCATTGTCTTCTACGTCAACTCACTATTCACTTCAGCGGTAGGAGTGGCTGTCAGGGGAGTGGTGGTCACCTCCTGTGTGATGGGAGAAGTTGGGTGTCCCTGACAACCATACATGAAGTACGTGCAGCTGCTGTTCCCCTCCAACCCTATGACTAGACTGCAACTGAGCATAACTTGCGATATCATGTTGCAGTTGTACAAGACATTGGTTAGGCTGCACTTGGAATATTGCATGCATCTCTGGTCACCATATTATAGAAACTTAGTACTGATTAGAGTTTTTGTTGCAAGGAGGGATGGGTTTGCTCTCACTCACTGGAATGTAAGGAATCTTGGAGTGGGGTAACCTTGTGTCCCTCATTTTATAAACCTTTAAGGTGAGATGTTTTCTCCCCCAAAGGTTAGTAAGTCTAAGTTGAGGGGAAAAGTTTAAAGGGGATCTGAGAATCAACTTGTTCCACAGAGTGGTGGTATATGGAATGAGCTGGCAGAGGAAGTGGTAGAGGCAGATACAATAACATTTAAAAGGGGGATATGGACAGATAGGATGAGCAGAGATAGGAGCATGGATGGGTTGGGCCAAAGAGCCTGTTTCTGTGCTGTTTGACTCGATGTGTTTGTGACACAAATCCTCGCTGTTCATTATCAGTTTTACTGCTCTTCTAATTCCATCTATTGTATGCACTGTGTTGACAAGGTCTCTACTGTGGGCCTTTCCAGAATATCACCATTCAGTCTGCAAACATTACCCCAGTTGCTATCTCTCGAATTCTCCATCCTAATCCCCCTCCAAATGAAACCATTATAGTGCAGCTCAAAGCTCACGTAAGTAACAGTACATGTTCTAAGCACATTACAACATAACTCAACATCAAATCATCTATCATCACTGCTCCAGTTTGTTTACCTCTTCACCTGTATTTGCCTTTGATCTTTATTTATGCCCTCCCTGGCCAGCCTCAGGGTGGTTAGCTCGCTGTCGTCTAGGGAAATAGCCCACGGCCCCACCAAACTGGGTAATAGTTTGTGTGGATGCTGTGTGATGTACCCCGTCCCACCCAAATAACAGACAATACACCAAATACAATTAAATGAGTTAGTTTGTAGATAATACTGGAACTATATAATTAATGGATAAAATATAAAAGGCACCACACTTATCAAAGTTCAATCTCTTCGTGCACAAACAGTTGGAGCTCAGGACCCTCCTCCTTCACCCTGTGACCCCTCAGACCAACTCGACCTGCCGCCTGGGACCAACAATGGTGGTCGACTTGATGCTCCACATGAGTCCATCTCCGTCTCCTCACCGGACACCCTGGACCTTGGACTCCTGCTCGGGGTCTGACCCCCTTAGCAGACTCTCAGCAGCTGGTCTATTCTCTCTCTCCATTTCCCACCTTCTGCCCAAAAATCTGCGCATCACAGTAACTTGCAGACACAGAAGGAATAACATCTATCCCAGCAACACACACAAAAGTTGCTGGTGAACACAGCAGGTCAGGCAGCATCTCTAGGAAGAGGTGCAGTCGATGTTTCAGGCCAAGGCCCTTCGTCGGGACTAACTGAAGGAGGAGTGAGTAAGGGATTTGAAAGGGGGAGGGGGAGATCCATTTTGGATCTCCCCCTCCCCCTCCAACTTTCAAATCCACTATTTCTTGGGCCACTTCCTTAAGCACTCTGGGATGCAGACCATCTGGCCCTGGGGATTTATCTGCCTTCAATCCCTTCAATTTACCTAACACCACTTCCCTACTAACATGTATTTCGCTCAGTTCCTCCATCTCACTGGACCCTCTGTCCCTTACTATTTCTGGAAGATTATTTATGTCCTCCTTAGTGAAGACAGAACCAAAGTAATTATTCAATTGGTCTGCCATGTCCTTGCTCCCCATAATCAATTCACCTGTTTCTGTTTGCAGGGGACCTACATTTGTCTTTATCAGTCTTTTCCTTTTTACATATCTATAAAAGCTTTTACAGTCCATTTTTATGTTCTCTGCCAGTTTTCTCTCATAATCTTTTTTCCCCTTCCTAATTAAGCCCTTTGTCCTCCTCTGCTGAACTCTGAATTTCTCCCAGTCCTCAGGTGAGCCACTTTCTCTGGCTAATTTGTATGCTACTTCTTTGGAATTGATACTATCCCTAATTTCTCTTGTCAGCCACGGGTGCACTACCTTCCTTGATTTATTCTTTTGCCAAACTGGGATGAACAATTGTTGTAGTTCATCCATGCAACCTTTAAATGCCTGCCATTGCATATCCACCGTCAATCCTTGAAGTGTCATTTGCCAGTCTATCTTAGCTAATTCATGTCTCATACCTTCAAAGTTACCCCTCTTTAAGTTCAGAACCTTTGTTTCTGAACATGATCCAAACAAACTGCTAGCGGGAGGACTTTCTCAGCAGTTAACATAACAAAGAAGCCATTTTAATTAGACTACGCAGTAACATAAAAGAAGAAACCCCTTACATTCAGTTCTTTCTATCTGTTGCTTGGCCTCTGGAGGTGGTAACAAATTCCTTTAGGAGAACTAGCAAAAGCTGACGATACAAGGTCATTTAAGCCCCTAACCATTTCTGTACAGAAGCTGTGGAAGAAGCAGCCCACTGAACTTTTTTTTTAAAAAATGAATTACACAAAGCTTTTTTTTTCCAGAAGAATTATTCTAACATTTTATAACAAATAGATCTTAATGTTGATTCACACAATTCCTGTAGCTGGATATACAATCTAAAGCATTCATTTCTTACATAAAGAGTGGGAGTGGGGCCGCTCACTTCCACAAAACAAGCAGCGTTTTAGTCTTTTATTATTTCACTGGCTTGATCTTCAGCTGCTGTCTTCAAGGCCTTTTGTCTCTGGAAGAAGCGGTAGACACGGAGACTGCAGAGATAGCCACCGTATGCTGTTAGTAATATCATCGAGCCAGAGACCATCTTGTAACCCACGTCTGCAAGTCTCTTGGAGGACATCATGGTGATGAATCTGAAATACATGCACCAAGATTTAGCTGGGGAGGGGAGGGTTGAATTGAAACAAACTTGCCTGAGTGCTGGACCAAGGAGGGTTTTTTTTTCTGGTGGACAAGGATTAATGTGCTTTCTAGCAGCCAAGCATACAACTTCACCCTGCACAAGTAACCAAGCAAACACATGATCTCTGAAATAGGATCTGTCAGGGATAAACAATTCCAGATTCAAGCCAAAAAAATCAGATATGTTTAAACCCTAAACCCTGCTGCTGTCAAATGGGAAAGTGGATATGGAGCAGCTACATCCCTTGACCCAGTCAGCAGAAGTGGCCTGGGATGGCCATAGGTACCTGTACCTGCTGACTGTGGTAGTCTCCGGTCTGAAGTAGTGGTCAGTGCTGTGACTAAGCATGCTCACGTTTGTGGCTTTTGGTTTAGAAGCTGGGGGAAGATGTGGTGTTCAAGCACGCACTCGTGTATGCAGAATAACACATGACACTCCAACAATCATTTTCAGCAAAGTCTGCTCTCCCACAGTCTTTCAAATGCCACATACAAATGTTGCCTACAATAGAGTACCCAAATAAGGAAACAAGATTCAGATATCACAGGATGCATAAGGGTTGATAAATCCTTAGGCTAGATGAGATTATCCAGGTTGCTTTAGGAAGCAAGGGAGCAGATAGCTGGGGCACTGACAGATTTTTTTTTTGCATCTTTTTTCAGGCAGGAGAAGTACCAGTAATCTGAAGGACAGCTAATGCTGTGTACTTATTTAAGAAGGGCAATGAGCATTACGTCAGTGGTAGGAAAATTGCTAGAGAAGATCCTAAGGGATAGAATTTATTTACATTTGGAAAGGGAGAAGCTGATTGGGGATAGAGAGCATACGCTTTGTGTGAGGGGGAAATCTTAAGACTAAGAAAAAGGAAAAGAATTGGGTAATCCAGCCCATAATTTCTGGTCTGCTGTTTGATCACAGCTGATTCCTTAATCGCAGGACTGCAGAGAGTGGTGTGGACAGCCCAGCGCATCTGTAGTTGTGAATTTCCCAATTTCCCATGATTCAGGACGTTTACAAGGACAGGTGTGTAAAAAGGGCCCGAAGGATCATTGGGGACCTGAGTCACCCCAACCACAAACTGTTCTAGCTGCTACCATCCGGGAAACGGTACTGCAGCATAAAAGCCAGGACCAACAGGCTCCAGGACAGCTTCTTCCACCAGGCCATCAGACTGGTGAACTCACACTAACTTGAGTGTATTTCTATGTTGCATTGACTGTTCTATTTATTATAAATTACTGTCATTGCACATTTATACAGAGATGTAATGTGAAGATTTTTTTACTTGTATGTGAAGGATATAAGAAATAAAGTCAATTCAATTATAATCCCTCTCAACCTTGTTCTCCCCATATCCTTTGACACCCTTATTAATCAGGAACTTATCAACCTCTCTTTTAAACATACTCAATAACCTGGTGTCCACAGCCATCTGTGGCAATGAATTCCACAGATTCCCCACCCTCATCTCTATTCCAAAAAGATGTTCTAATCTGAGGATGTGCCATCTGGTACTAGACTCTCCTAGTATTGAAAATGTCTTCTGCACATCTATTCTACCTAGGCCTTTAAGTATGAGAGGTTTCGATGAGATCTCCTTCCTCCCACCCCACCCCCCAAAAAAATTCACCTAAACTCCAAGTACGGTCCCAGAGCCATCAAACACTCCTTGTTCATTAACCCTTTCATTCTGGGAATCATTCTCACAAACCTCCTCTGGAAAGTCTGCAATGCCAGCACATTCTCACAAAAGTACTCACAATACTCCAAGTGCCGTCTGACCAATGCCTTTATAAGCCTCCGCATTACATCCTTGCTTTTATATTCTAGTCTTCAAAAAATGAATGCTAACATTGCATATGCCATACTGCAAGTTAACCTTTTGGGAATCCTGCACGAGGACTCCCAAGTCCCTTTGCACCTCTTAATTTCTGAATTTGGTTTCTATTCAGAAAATAGTCTATGCTTTTATTCCTTATATCAAAATGCATGACCATCCACTTCCCTACACTGTATTCCATCTGTCACTTCTTTGCCCATTCTCCCAAACTGTCCAAGTCATTCTACAGACTCTGTTTCCTCAACACTATCTGCCCCTCCACAAAGGATCATCTGGAAACTTAGCCACAAAGCAATTGATTACCTCATCCAGAATATTAGCATATAACATAAAAAGTAGCAGACCCAACACTGATCCCTGCAGAACATCACTAGTCACCGGTAGCCAACCAGGAAAGGCACCCTTTATTCATAAAGTCATAGACTTTGTGACCAGAGTCATTCCCACTCTTTTAATATCGTCCCTGTAATACCATGAGTCTTGTTTATCAGCCTCATGTGCAGCATGTCAAAGACCTTCTGAATATCCAAAGTAAGCAACATCCACTGATTCTCTTTTGTCTACCTTGCCTGTTGGTTCCTCAAAGAATTCCAACAGATTTGTCAGGCAAGATTTGCCCTTAAAGAAGCCATGCTGACTTTGGCTGAAACCACATTGATGTCAGGAAATCATACTGACTTCTGTCTATTTTACTGTGTGCCTCCAAGGACTCCAACACCTCATCCTTAATAATGGATTCCCAATATCTTGCCAACCACAGAAGTCAGGCGGTTATAATCTCCTGGGTTGTTTTTGCCTCCCTCCCTTCTTAAAAAGATTTTCCGGTCCTCCAGAACCAAAATGTAGTGATTCTTGAAAGACCAATACTAATGCCTCCACAATCTCTTCAGCTAGCTCTTTCAGAACTCTTGGGTGTACACCATCTGACCCAGTTGACATTTCTACCCAAGCATCTTCTCCTTAGACTGCACTCACTTCTGCCCCTGCCACACTCGAATTTCTGGCATACTGCTAGTGTCTTCCACAGTGAAGACTGATGCAAAATAGTTGGAACTGGAACAAGGTGTGGTGAAGTCAAGACGGTTGATGTCCTGTCGGCAGTTAGCAATAAAGAGATCCAGAGCAGACAGAAGCCCAGAGCGGGGTGTCCATGAAAAGGAGGAGGGTTGAAGACGGGAGAGAAGGGGTCATCGGTAGGGGTGTGAGAGTCCTTGCCAAAGAAGTGGGCTCGGAGACGGCGGAAGAAGAGTTCAGCGTCATGGCGTATGCAGAACTCACTGAGGTGTGGGCGAAGGGGGACAAAGGTAAGGCCCTTACTGAGGACAGAGCGCTCTGCCTCAGAGAGTGGAAGGTCGGAGGGGATGGTAAAGACCCGGCACGGATGAGAGCTGGGATCAGAGGGGGGAGGGGAGGGTTGGGGTGAAAGGAAGATGGAGCCTCTGAGGGCCCAGGAGCTGACAGTGGGATCTGAGGGAGACAGGGTTGCAGAGTGATGGTGGGGGAAGGGGAGACGGGAGTCACAACAGCAGCACGTGAAGACCCGGCCTGGAGTTCAAGGATGGAGTCGCAGTTGGTGGTTGCACAATCACTTCAAAGGTGTCCATGGTCGTTGCTGGAGTCCGGGTTTTGAATATGCCCTGGGGTACTGGAGCCGCCGAGATCGATTTCATGCCTGCTAGCGTCGGAGTCAGCAGGCTCTGGGGCCTGCAGATGTAAGATCTTGCGATCCTTGCCGAACATGACAAAGTCCAAGAAACAGCGACTGCACTTATGGATCCGACAGAGGATGAAATAACGAGCAGGTCCATTACAGACGGCGAAGAAAGTGTCCCTGAGGTAGGATAGGGACGCCAAGTACCTCCTCATGGCGGAGAGGGTCACCTTCAGACCTTGACGGGAGAAGTGACAGGAGGCAGAGTCAATAAAATCTGAGTACCTGGGATCCTCAGAAGGTCCAAATTGAGAGGCTTGAAAACTAATCCTGAAGCCAACTTGAGTAAGTTGGCGGTGGAGACACGTTCCAAGGAAGGATATATGGCTGTGATAGCGAGTCTGAGTCAAAATGTAGTTGAAAAGTTGAAAAGGGCCAAAGAAATTATAGATGGGGAGCAGTGAGAGAGGGTTTCACTAAACTCCCGTCGAAGAGAAGATTTAAACTTCTTCAGTGTAGGCATCACTGGAAGAGGCTTCACAGTAGTGAATTTAAAAACGCAGACACGAGGAAATCTGCAGATGCTGGAAATTCAAGCAACACACACAAAAAATGCTGGTGAATGCAGCAGGCCAAGCAGCATCTATAGGAAGAGGTACAGTCGACATTTCGGGCCAGGACAAGGTGTTTTGTGTGTGTTGCTTGAATTTCCAGCATCTGCAGATTTCCTCATGTCTGCAAAATAGTTACTCAGTTCGTTCACCTTTTCTTTGTCCCCATTACTACCTCTCCAGCACCATTTTCCAGCAATCTGATGTCCACTCCTGTCTCTCTTTTGCCCTTTATGTATCTGAAACAACTTTTGGTATCCTCTTTTATATCTTACTTTAGTATTTCATCCTATTTCTCCTCATTCTTAAGGAAAATGTGGTAAATGTGGCTGACAAATGAAAGACAGTGCATACAATATAACATATATGCAATATATATGATACCAGAATGTGAGGTGACACTTGTGGGCTGACCCCAGCACATCCTTGGGTGTGTTGGTTCTTAACGCAAACAATATGTTTTACTGTATGTTTTGAAGGATAGGTGATAAATAAATCTGAATCTGAATTGCTCCCAGACACTCCAGCCATTGCTACTCTACCATCTCCTTCCAATCAACTTTGCCCAGCTTCCCTCTTGTGCTCTGTAGTTCTTTACTCAACCGTTATATTGATACATCCAAATTTAGCTTCTCCATCTCAAACTGCGCAGGGTGAATTCTATCATATGATCATTGCCTCCTTAGGGTTCCTTTACCTTAAGCTCCCTTATCAAACCTGGTTCATTGCACAACACCCAACGCAGAATTGTGTTTTCCCAGTGGCCTCTACCACAGTTGTGGTCTGAAAAGCCATCTCGTAGGCATTCTACAAATTCCCTCTCTTGGGATCCAGCACCAACCTGATTTTCCCAATCTACCTGCCCTTTTTACATACCTTTTCTGTCTCCCATTGTACAAACGTTTGTAATTTGTGCCCCACATCCTGGCTACTGTTTGGAGGCCTGTTAACTTCCATCAGGGTTTGTTTTTTCACCCTTGCAGTTTCTCAGCCCTGTTATTTCTTCGTATGATTTGATTTCATTTTTAACCAACAGAGCCACCCTATCCCCTGTGCCCAACTGCCTTGTTCTTTCGATACAATGTGTATCCTTGGATGTTAAGCTCCCAACTATGATTTTCTTTCAGACAAGACTCATTGATGTCCACACCATATCTGCCAATTTCTAACTGTGCTACAAAATCATCTACCTTATTTCATGTACTGCTTCACCAACCTGATTTAAGTTTTTTCTGAGGATGTAACTAAGAAAATTTTAAGTTATTTGTGATAGTAACAACTTGAATGTGAATGTAGGAGGTATGATTAGTAAGTCTGCAGATGACAAAAAAAAAAGTTGGTGGTATTGTGGATAGTTAGGAAGGCTTTGAAAAGCTACACCAGGATATAGTTCAGCTGAAAAAGCTGGATACAGCGTCAGCAGGTAGAATTTAATCCTGGCAAATATGAGGTGATTATATGCAGTCTGGTCACCACAGTGCAAGCTGAGTCATCTAAAGCTCAACATCAGTAAGATAAAGAGGAGGTGGCAATGGACTTTAGGAAGATTAAGCCTGCACTGCTCCCTGTTACTATTGATGGTGAGGATGTGGATGTGTTGAGGACCTACAAGTACCTGGGGGTGCACCTGGATGACAGACTTGAGTGAAGCACCAATATGGAGGCTGTGTACAAGAAGGGCCAGAGTCACCTCTACTTCCTGAGGAGACTGAGGTCCTTTGGAGTATCCAGGCCTCTCCTTCACATGTTGTATCAGTCTGTTGTCGCCAGTACAATCTTCTATGCAGTGGTGTGCTGGGGCAATGGCATTAACGTGGGCTCAATAAACTAATTAGAAAGGCTGGCTCTGTTATAGATGTCAAACTGGACACACTGGAGGCTGTGGTAGAACAAAGGACCCTATAGAAAATACTGGCAATTCTGGACAATGTTTCTCACCTTCTGCATGCCATCTTGGCTGAACAGTGGAGCACTTGTAATAATAGACTAAGACAACTGTGCTGCTCCAAAGAGCGTGATATACGAGGTCATTCTTACCCTCGGCCATTGGGCTCTATAATGAGTCAACCTATAGCTGGGGAAGTGATGACCCCCCCCCCTCCTGTTAGACTGTTTGTAGTAACTTATTTTTTATTTATCCTTCTTACTTCTCTTCTAATATTTGTGTATCTCTGCACTTGTAATGCTAGTGATTACAATTTGATTACAATAGTGATTTGGAATCAATAAAGTATCTGTCTCTCTGACATGGGCTAAAGAGCCCATTTCTGTGCTGTACAAATCTATGACTCAATAACTATGACTCCCAAACCTTTTGGACCATAATACCCTTTATCTAAAGAATTTGTAATCACAGACTATCTTTACCATCTAAATTTCAATATTACTTATTACACATGTAGCATTGCAATATGTAGTCTTAAACGTACCTTTCAAATGTGAATCTTCTATGACAGCAGGGAATTGTTTTCTTTGTTCAAACCTTAAAAGCAAATGATTATGATTAGAATAAAGGCAACACAAGTCCTTTCAACACCCTCACCAGCATCGCACTGTAAACCATTAACCTGCCATCAAACTGCAAACAACAGGTATAAACTATTAATAAAAACAAGGGATTCTGCAGATGCTGCAAATGTAGGCGAAGGGGAAACCTGCAACTTCCCAGTTTCTCACTTTGATCCCCCCCACTCACCCACCTTCCCCCTCACCTGGTTTCACCTATCCCCTGCAGCTTGAACTCCTTCCCCTTCACCATCTCCTTATTCTGGCCTCTGTCCCCCTTCCTTTCCAGTCCTGATGAAAGGTCTTGGACGGAAATGTCGACTGTTTATTCCCCTCCATAGATGCTGTCGGGTATAAACGACTGACATTTCTGGACATGACGTCACGTTGATTGAATTGTGGCAATCAACACAACAAAGCAGAATAACAGAAAATAAACACTTCTCGGGCTTCCAGCTGGGTACAAGTATCGATTATAACCGACGTTTCATGATGAAGATGGCAGAATTTGTCATCGAAACGCCGCCTAATATCGATACTGGAGCCCGGGAAGAGCTTATTCGTCATATTCTCTGGAAAAGCAGTAGATCCTTTTTCAGTAACAGAAAATGTTTCAACTTCTGGGGGTTCTCAGATAGGGCCAACCCCTCTTTGCTCCAGGCCGCGCTCCGATTACCAACCCACGGCTGCTGCCCGCAGACAGGGTGCCCCAGAGGTTGTAAAGCGGGCGGTAGACCGGGACCAGAGGCTGTGCCAACCTGCACCACGGGCCCAGAGGCTGGTCTACGAGCGACCCGGCAAGGACAAGCAAACGACCGCCGGCGGCTGCTTCAGCAAGCCGGAGGCTGTTCACAGTGAAAGGCAGAGCCCCTGACCCTTGCGCCGTGGTTTTCAGACTCATTTTTACCGAACGGGAGTGCGGCAACGAAGTGCGAGCGGGACCCACCGGAACAGGAAGCGGCTGCTGATTGATAAAGGTCGTGGGAGGGTTCAAACAGTGTCCTCGGTATTTTGTGCCCTCAATAATAAGTATACCGTTTTTGGAATAATAATTATATCGATGAGCGCCGACGTCGATTGAGAGACCGCTTCGCCGAGCACCTACACTCCGTCGACCAGAAAAAGCGGGATCTCCCACTTACCATTCCGACATGTCTATCCACGGTCTCCTATACTGTCGTGACGAATCCACACTCAGGTTGGAGGAACAATACCTGATGTTCTGTTTGGGTGGCCTCCAACCTGATGGCATATGAACATTGATTTCTCAAACATCCAGTAATGTCCCTTCCCCCCAACCTTATCTCATTGCTTGTCCAACACCTCCCTCTCTGGTGCTCCTCCGCCTTCCCTGTGTTCCATGGTCTTCAGTTCCCTCCGATTAGATTCCCCCTTCTCCAGCTTTCTCTCTCTCACCTATCCACTTCCCAGCTCTTTACCTCACCCCTCCCTCTCTCCTGGTTTCACTTATCACCTGTCACATTGTACTTCTTCCTCCCCCCTCCCCCCACCCATCTCTTTTCTCCAGTCCTGATAAAGGGTTTCGGCCCGAAACATCGCTCTTGGCACAAGAGCCTGATTCTTTTCCATAGATGTCGCCTGGCCTGATGAGTTCTTGCAGCATTTTGTGTGTGTTGATAGCATTTCGGATACTGTTGGGGGGGGGGGGGATGGAACGGGGTGGAGGAGCTGTTGAGTCTGACGCTGTGGCTCGGAAGGGAAGGGAGGAGAAGAGGAATGTATTAGTGATAGGAGATTACATAGTTAGAGGAGTAGACACGAGATTCTGTGAACTCGATAGAGACACCCTGATGGTATGACGCCTCCCAGGCATCAGGGTCAGAGATGTCTTGGACTGAGTCCACAGCATTCTAAAGGGGGAGGATGAGCAATCAGAAGTCTTGCTGGCACCAAAAGTTCAAAGTAAATTTATTATTAAAGTATGTATGTGCCAACATATACAACCTAGAGATTCATTTTCTTGCGAACATACTCAATAAATCCATAGAATAATAACATAGTAGAATCAATGAAAGACCATCCAACTTGGGTGTTCACCCAGGGTGCAGAAGACAACGAACTGTACAAATAACAAAATAATAAATAAATAAATAAGCAAGCAAGCAAGCAATAAATATCAAGAACATGAGATGAAAGGTCCTTGAAAGTGAATCCTTAGGTTGTGAGAACATTTCAATGATGTGACAAGTGAAGTTATCCCCCTTGGTACAAGAGCCATTGATGGTTGAGGGGTTGTAACTGTTTCCAAACCTGGTGGTGTGAGTGCTGAGCCTCCTGTACCTACTTCCTAATGGCAGCAGCAGGAGAGCATGGCCTGGGTGCTGGGGGTTCTTGATGATGAATGCTGCTTTTCTGCAACAGCGATTCCAGTAGCTGTGTTTAATGGTGGGTTGTTCCAGGATTGAGTGAAGAGCCAGTGAGATGGCATCTGCTGTGGACCTGATGCTTCAGTAGGTAAATTAGAGCGGATCTAAGTCACTTCTCAGGCAGGACTTGCTATGTTTCATCACCAACCTCTCAAAGCACTTCATCACTGTGGATGTAAGTGCTACTGGACAATAGTCATTTAGGCAGGTCACTATGTTTTCTTGGGCACTGGTATAATGGTTTGTGGACAACACAAACACCTATGTCAGGATGCTGTTCATCAACTATAGCTCAGCATTTAACACCATCATTCCCACAATCCTGATTGATAAGTTACAGAACCTGGGCCTCTGTACCTCCCTCTGCAGTTGGATCCTCGACTTCCTAACCGGAAGACCACAATCTGTGCGGATTGGTGATAACATCTCCTCCCCGCTGACGATCAACACTGGCGCACTTCGGGTGTGTGCTTAGCCCACTGCTCTACTCTCTCTATACACATGACTGTGTGGCTAGGCGTAGCTCAAATACCATCTATAAATTTGCTGACGATATAACCATTGTTGGTAGAATCTCAGATGGTGACAAGGGGGCATACAGGAGTGAGATATGCCAACTAGTGGAATGGTGCTGCAGCAACAACCTGGCACTCAACGCCAGTAAGACCAAAGAGATGATTGTGGATTTCAGGAAGAGTAAGATGAAGGAACACATACCAATCCTCAGAGGGATCAGAAGTAGAGAGAGTGAGCAGTTTCAAGTTCCTGGGTGTCAAGATCTCTGAGGATCTAACCTGGTCCCAACATATTGATGTAGTTATAAAGAAGGCAAGACAGTGACTATACTTTATTAGGAGTTTGAAGAGATTTAGTATGTCAACAAATACTCAAAAACTTCTATAGTTGTACCGTGGAGAGCATTCTGACAGGCTGCATCACTGTCTGGTATGGAGGGGCTACTGCGCAGGATTGAAAGAAGCTGCAGAAGGTTGTAAATCTAGTCAGCTCCATCTTGGGTACTAGCCTACAAAGTACCAGGACATCTTTAGGGAGCAGTGTCTCAGAAAGGCAGCATCCATTATTAAGGACCTCCAGCACCCAGGACATGCCCTTTTCTCACTGTTACCATTAGGTAGGAGGTACAGAAGCCTGAAGGCACACACTCAGCAATTCAGGAACAGCTTCTTCCCCTTTGCCATCCGATTCCTAAATGGACATTGAACCCTTAGACAAAGGAGAATTTGTGGATGTTGTGTACTTGGATTTTCAGAAGAACTTTGACAAGATGCCACACATGAGGCTGCTTAACAGGAGTCTATGGTATTACAGGAATTATACTAACATAGATAGAGGATTGGCTGATTGGCAGGAGGCTAAGAGTGGGAATAAAGGGAGCTTTTTCTGGTTGACTGCCAGTGACCAGTAGTGTTCTGCAGGGGTCAGTATTGGGACCACTTCTTTTTACGTTGTATGTCAATGATTTGAATGACAGAATTGATGGCTTCTAGCCAAGTTTGTGGATGAACTGAAAATAGGTGGCGGGGCAGGTTGTGTTGAAGCAGGGAGGCCTCAGAAGGACTTGGACAGATGAACAGAATAGGCAAAAGGAATACAGTGTCAGGAAATGTATGGTCTACACTTTGATAAAAGAAGTAAAAGCATCAGCTACTTTCTAAATGGAGCAAATTCACAAATCTGAGATGCAAAGGGTTTTGGGAGTCCTTGTGTAGGATTCCCTACAGGTAAACTTGCAAGTTGAGTCTGTGGTGAGGAAGGCAAATGCAATGTTAGCTTTCATTTCAAGAGGACTAGAATATAAAAGCAAGGATGTAATGCTGAGGCTTTGTAAGGCACTGCTGAGGTCTCCCTTGGAGTATTGTGAGCAGTTTTGGGCCTCTTATCTAAGAAAGGATGTGCTGATATTGGAGAGGGTTCAGAGGAGGTACAAATGAAAGGCTTATTGTATGAGAAGTGATTGATGGCTCTGGGCCTTTACTTACTAGAATTTAGAAGAATGGGGGGGGAAGTCTCATTGAAACTTATCGAATGTTGAAAGTCCTCAATAGAGTGGATGTGGAGAAGATGTTTCCTATAATGGGGGAGTCAAGGACCAGAGGGCACAGCCTCAGAATGTCACTTTTGAACAGAGATGAGGAGGAATTTCTTCAGCCAGAGGGTGGTGAATCTGTAGAATTTGTTGCCACAGACAGCTGTGAAGGCCAGGTTAATGGGTGTATTTTAAGGCGGAGGCTGACAGGCTCTTGATTAGTCATGGCATGAAGGGTTATGGGGAGAAGGCAGGAGATTGAGAATGAGGGAAATTGATCAGCCATGATGAAATGGCAGAGCAGACTCGATGGGCTGAATTGCCTAATTCTGTTCCTATATCTTACGGTCCCAATCCTGAGGCATTGAATCTGATTCTCCCTCCTCATATTCAGCAACTGCCACAACTTCCTGTGGCATAGAATTCCACAGCTTCACCAACCCTCTGGATAATGAAATATCTCTGCATGCCCTACTGAATGTCCAGTCTTGTTTCCTGGGGACTGTAAACCCTAGTTCTAGACACCACAGCCATTAAAACAGCCCATATGTCTAGCCTTGTCAGAACAAGACCTCCTTTCATTTTCCTAAGGTCTGGGAACATGGATCTGGCTGGCCCAGCAGGATTGTCATTCCTGGTGAATCTCTGCCCCTCATCCTATGCAATATCTGGGTATTGTGGACTTTTCATGCGAGGGACCATGAGTGAACAGTGGAAAACCATGAATGAGCCAGACCCTGATCTATAAATAGCAAAGATTTACCAGGCTTCACAATCTACCTCGTTGTGATCTTGCATTTTATTGTTTACCTGCACTGCTCCTTTTCAGGAGCTTTTACATTTTATTCAGCATTGTTATTTTTTCACACAACAGCATACAAGATGAACTTTTCACTGTATCTCAGTGCATGTGACTATAATAAACCAATACAAATATGTATCTCAAGCTGCACTTTGTCCTAGAAGAACATGCACAAAATACTGGAGGAAAGCAGGTCAGCATCTATGGAAATGAATAAACAGTTGATATTTTGGGCCAAGACTTTTCTTTGTCTTAGAAAAATTAAGTTTCACTTTTTACAGTTAACCAACTACTAAGTATTTTTAAATAAATGGAATTTATTAAAAAAAAGTAAAAATCAGATGTGTATTAACAGCAGTCAGTGGTGTATTAGCAAGGTAACTCACCTTGTACTCCCTAGCTGAGGGGAATTCGGCGGTGTTTATTGAGAGATCCACAGATCCAGAGACACAGGTTCAATCCTGACCTCATGTGCTGCCTCTGTGGAATTTGCATGATCTTCCTGTTGAATGCATGGGTTCTCCCCCCCCCCAAAAAAAAACCTCGAATGCTCTGGTTCTCTCACACATCCCAAAAACATGCAAGTTTGGGGATTTGAAGGAGTCCTGACGAAGGGTCTCAGCCTGAAACGTCAACTGTACCTCTTCCTAGAGATGCTGCCTGGCCTGCTGCGTTCACCAGCAACTTTGATGTGTGTTGCTTGAAATTCCAGCATCTGCAGATTTCCTCATGGTAAGTTCGAAGATTGATTGGCTGCTGCAAATTGTCCCTAGTGTGTAGCTGAGTGAGAGAATTTGAGGGCAGTTGATGAGAGTGTGGGGAAAAAAACAGGTTATAATGGAACCAGTGTAAATGGAAGATCCAACCTATTCAATTTCTACCTTCAGAACGTCATTGTGATAAATTAACAAATAATGCAAGGAATAAAATTCAGAACACTGAAGCCCTGAGCACCTTCTTGGTATAATGTAACTTTATTTAACTCACAATATATTCTACAGTTGCACTTGCATCACAACACCCGTCACAGCACGATTCAAAGAGGTTCTCTCTTTTAATTGCTTCTTTTTTTTTTAAGAAAGGTTGTTGGTCCTAAAAATATATAGAAAGAAATGAACTTTCAGTCACAAAAAAAACTGTACATTATAAAAGTGGCAACAGCAAATGTCATATAAAAGGGTGCTCCTTTTGGTAAAAGGAATAAAGGAATGGGTTTTTCCTATGCAGACCAGTCTGCTCCCTGTGTAAATGACTGATCCCACTAGACGAATTTCCATCTTGACTATTAAATTAATTTTTTTCAAATATTTTTCACGGGTTTTCTCTGTGAGGATTGATAGTGTTCAAGAACGGGATGGTCCCTTCCCACTTTGCCACTTTGCGTATGTTTGTGCACACAAGTGTAGTACATTTCCATTTATGAAAACACCAGTTAAGGACCCAGGAGATCCAAAAGACAAGAAGCTCAGGTAGATAACCAGGAGTAATGGTGTATTTACCAGGCTGTGGAGCAAAGACTTAATGCTTCTTGTCTGCTACTTGATATCATTTATAAAATGATCAGCTTTCATCATGAGCTACATAAATGTATGGGAGGAGGACGACAAAGATGACATTCCTTAAACAAAGAAAGGTCCATGTTTCCTGTTGCTGTACTGTTACTACCCCCAGTACCCGGAGACAAGCTTTCATTACCTTTCCATTACAAACATTTTGTAGGGTTTAAGTTCTCAAAATATGGCTTAGTGGCCTTTTTCTACATATCCTAAAAATGTTAGCTACTGCAGGGATTGGGTAATGGGCCCTGGGATTGGACAAAGGAATCAAATGCAATAGATCCAAGTTTGGTGATGATGCAAACCTGGGTCACAGTATTGCCTGCTGAGGTGCTCCAGTGCCAAGGTTCCCAATCTTTTCTATGCCATAGACCCCCTACATTAACCAATGGTCTGTGGATCCCAGATTGGGAACCCCTGTCTAGGGGAGATGAATGGGCAAGCGAATGGAAAAGGACATGGTAGTTGGAATATATTGTGGAAAAAGTAGGAGGTTGCCCACTTTGGTGGAAAAAATAGAAAAATGGATTAGCAACACACACACAATAATGAAGGAACTCTGCAGGTCAGGCAGCATCTACGGAAATGAATAAACAGTCGCATTTCGTGCCAATAGATTAAAAAAAAAGATGGATTTTTTTAAAATGATAGACGATTAAAAGGTGTTGGTGTTCAGAGGGACCTGTGCTTCCTTATACACAAATCACTGAAAGTTAACATGCAGGTTCAGCGGGTAGTGGAAAGGCAAGTGACACATCAGCCTTTGTTGCCAGACAATTTGAGTGCAAAAGTACACGCATCTTACTAAAACTATACAGGATCCTAGTGATACCATATCTGAAATATTCCCTACAAGTCTATTCTCCCTACGCAAGAGAAGATATTCTTGTTAAAAACAGAATGCATCAAAACAGGGAAGATTCACCAGACTGATTCCTGCATCTGTCAAGTCCTGTAAGAATTTGTATATTCAATGAGACCATCTCTCATTTTCTTTTTTAATTTGTTCCTTAAAGCAGGGATCATTGAGTAGACTTGAATTTAGTTTCCAATTAGTATTCTTTGGTTGTAGGTCAAAATCAACAGATAAATATATAGGTGCATGGTCACTTAAATCTATTGTCCCAATTCCACAGGTGTTTATTTTGTCTTTGTCTTTTCCAAATGTTATGAAATAGTCTATTCTTGTATGTACAGAATGGGAGGCAGAATAATGAGTGTAATCCCTTCTGTCAGGGAAAAGGTCCCTCCATATATCAATTAGACCAACCTCCTCAAAAAGTGTATTAACTTTCTTATGTAAGGATTTTGTTTCATAGGTTTTTCTATTGGAAAAGTCTAACTTTGGTTCTCCCCCATGTATCAGAAGACCTTCTGTTTCCGTCACCATAATATTTGAAATTTTCTGAAAGGAATTAATATCACTTCCTGGGGGTGCGTATATATTCAATAGAGAAACTGAATTTCCATCTATATTCCCCCTTATCAGAATATATCTGCCCTCCTTATCTCCATCTCTCATTTTCAATAACTCAAGAGCATATGGGCCAAGTCTGCTCAATCTCCTCTGAGAACAATCTCTCTCGATGCTACGAATCAATCTAGTGAATATTTCCTATGCTCCACTACAACACCCTTTATAGCAGGCTTCAGAGCAGATCTCTTATTTAGTAGCTCCCTTATAGAAAGCTTGTTGGTCCTAAAAATACATTGAAACAGATTACCTGTCAATCACAAAACAATTGTACATTATAAAACAGTGACAATGACAAATGTTAAATAGAAAGGTGTTTCCTTTGTTAAAAGGAATAAAAGAATGGGTTCTCCCTATACAGACCAATCTACTCACTCTGTTAACGACTGATTCACTGTCCTAATTTCCATGTTGGCTTAAATTAATGCTTTCAAAATATCATTTTCTATGGGGTTTCTGTGCAACGGTTGATTGTGTTTGAGAATGGGTGATTTCCCTGTCTTTCTGGAACATAGTTCATCCTGAATGCATTGAAGGCTTCCAGGAAGATTCTGATCTCAGATGCTGAGAGGACCCAGAGATCTGAATTCACAGTTCCACTGAAGACTAGCAGGAAGGTGCTCGGAGCCAGAGTAGAGGGACAGCGCAATTGAATACCAAACAACCGCAGATGCTGAAATAAAAACAGAAGCACAGTGGCGGAGGAAAGAGAAACATTTTGGGTCAATAACTTTTCATGAAAACCTTATTCATCAGCTCCAATTAAGTTTCATCAACACTAAATGTTGCATTTACCGGTTTTATTGGAGGGAGAGGAGGCTGCTCAAGGTCAGGTTTGTCCCTCAGGGCTGTTAGAGCTGTTTTCTGTGCTCAAGGCATCATCAGGATGCAGTCCACTGGGTCCACCAACTAGGTACTCCACCTTTCTCTGCCGAGATTTTACCGAATTATTAGTAGGATTATGAGGATATACCTTAGCCCAAAGGTCTCTCCAAACCGCATTTTTCCATTTTGCATGTAACCTGGCTGTGTGAGACGATTAAACTGATGTCAGGTGAAATTACTGAAGGATCATCCAGTGAGGCTTTATGGGTGGAGCTGATAAATAAGGGGATGATCGCATTGTAGGGGGTTGTACAATAAATGACTATTTTCAATCACTTTTTATTGCCACAAATTTGTCTAGCTTAAGCTTAATCATGATAACTGCAAACATGCCTCAGCACAGCAGTCACCTCTTTTGCAGGTTAGATCACCTATGAGGGGCAGTCTGTACAATCTCCAGATGCACACACATTCGCTGCTCCTCCAAAACCAGATTTCTTTTCTGTCACTGTCACTGGTACACAGCATAGCTGGCAACAAGCTGCAGAGTGCCAAAGATAGTTGCATGGAGATACCCTGAAAAGTATACTGAACCTAGAGTAGTGGGTGCTCTGAGGCAACACAAGGCTGTGTGTGATTCAGTACAACAGTCCCAGCAATGAACTGTTCTCTCCTTTAATTAAATTCTGCTCACTTTTAAGAGTGGAGGGAGGGGAGGGGAGGGGGATAGGGTTGGAAGGAAAGTGCATAGAAATGTAGTGACAGAAAATCAAATAGATTTCACTATTTCTGACTGAGTCTGAGGTATGACATTCATATTCATTCCTGGGGAAAAGAATATTATTCTACTGCAACAGAGAAAGCTTGGTGAAAATTTATCTAAGTTTGCAATAGTGGCTATGGTTGGCCCAGGATTTCAGTGGAAAGAGTTTTGCAAGGTGCCATTCCAATGCCCAGATTGGGAATTCATTGTTTCAGACAATCCTTGAACACTTAATACAGTACTGTAGCTCAGTGCAAAACTACGACATAAAACATAAATAATATTATTTACTAAATGACACAAACATAAATAGACAATAATGAAATCAAAGACTACTGGTAAATATATCCCTTTCAACTCTTTGTACTGCTTATCTCACTTGTGAGTGAGGATGTCTGTATCATTTGGGAAGGCTGGGAAGGCTGGGAAGGGAGAGAGTCAGACCAAAAGAAAGAGTTGGCAGGTCTCTGGTATGTTTTGGGTGGGATTTTAGGAGGCTGCTGTTTCAGGAAGGTGGAATGTTTCCTGCAATGACCTCAGGCAACATGAGTTAAGAGTCAAACTATGTCTATGGCACACAACCCTTGGCTGTTACATTCTCTCCATCTCCTGTGTTTCCTCAAATGCAAAAGTTACACAGCTCAGACTGAACAAATGATGCCCCCGATAGTGACACAACGTTGGCTTCACAAGTCATCTTCAACAAAGGTTTTGATGATGCTACGAGTGAATCTCTTGGGTTGTGGAGGGGAGGGAACTAGTATCAAACAATTCAGACAAAGCTCCTGGTATGACAAAGAGACACAAATAGCCAGCCCAGGAGGGAGAGTATGCAGTTTTAAATCCCAATCAGCAAGAATTAATTAATTTGAGGAACTGCAATGAACAATATAATCAATTTGCTATGTTCCTAGTAAAGCATCTTGTTCACCCTTTAGTGAAACTAATGAGTGGTGGTTTACACCAATGCTTAATTAATTGTTGTGATCCCCAGCAAAATCAAGTGTACCGGGAGATCTACAGTACATTCCTCATTGTCATATCCATACACCATATATTCAACCTCGGCATCTAAAAGCTAAGACTGACACATTAAAGATAGGGTTTTATTTTTAAAATACCATGAATTCAAATCCAAAGAAAGTCAAGAGAAACTGCCAAAATATGTCTTGTTTCCAGTCCCAAGTCACATTGAGCTTCAATGGTGAGAGGCAGTGTTATTGGGTTTGATCTTGATCCATAACATTGCCTTTTTCCCTGGCCTCCCAGTGACATTTTAGCTTGAATGATAAAACTCGGCCCATCGACTCTCAAAGAACTTCCTCATCACATTCCCTGCCTGTCCAATCTCGGAGCTGTTTTCGTTGAAGTTCAAGCAGTTATCGAACACCAAATGAGCATCTGCAGCAAATTCCTTGCAGCTCGTGTATCTGTATGGGAGAGGCCAGATTCAAACAGTTAGAACCTTCAAGAAACAGCCATCGATACTCTCTCTATTGCACTCCGTAGTTCTATTTAGTTTGTGGCTTTGTCCACTACTGAGCCACTGTGGCACACAGGCTGCCCAATATATCACAGGCAATTCCCACCCTACCATCCGTAGTATTGACAGGAGACGCTGCCTCAAGAAGGCAACATCCTTCATCAAAGATCCCCACTGTCCGGGCTATGCCATCTCCTCACAGCTCCCATCAGGCAGGAGCTACAGAAGTCTCACACCACAGGTTCAACAGCGACATTCCTTTAACCACTAATTGCTACAGTTTAGCAACACTATGACCACTTTATTCACTTTCCACAAAAACATGACCTTTTTGTTCTAATTGTGGCCTTTCTTGTAAAAATTGTGTATAATTTGTTTCATTTATGTTTTTCTTGTGAATGTTGCTCATCTGATATTACGTGACTTTGATTTACACTGTTGCAATTTCCCCCAATAAGGCACCTCCAGTTATCAGGAAAATCTGACTGAAAATAACTTTCAAGGATTTAAGTAGTCTCACCTTAAAGGGTCTCAAATTGAAATGTCGACCTGTTTATTTCTCTCCATAGATGCTGCCTGACCTGCTGAGTTTCTCTATCATTTTGCATGTGATGCTCAGGATTTCTAGCATCTGCAGAATCTCTTGTGTTTATCACTTTCAAGGTGAAGCTACTTTTCCATATATGGGAGTTAAAAAGTACCCACAGTGGTCAGTAATCCCAGGCAATCACATACAATAAATTCAGAAAAGATGGATGGTAGTCACTCTTTTAAACTGATCTTTATCCTGTTGTGTGCTGGATTTATATGGAACCGAAATATCTCATTTTATAGAGGGTTATGGGCCGTGTAAGAAGAGTTAGGTTGACCATGGAGTACGTATATATCGGTTGATGCAACATTGTAGGCCAAAGGGCCCGTACTGTGCTGTACTGTTCTATGTACAAAGATTTGTTCCATGTAAGTTACTGTTGACTCATTTCAAAATAGCCTCAGAAATACACATTGTTCTCCAAAACTTCTGCCATCTACAATGGGTTCTACCACTAAACACAACTCTCCTTCCCTGCATTCTCTACTTTCCACAAGGGTCAGTCTCTATGTGACTCCCTTGTCCACTTGTTCCAACCCCGACCCCACTGATCTCCCTCCTGATACTTATCCTTGCAAGTCAGACAAGTGCTACACCTCCTCCCTCACTACCATTCAGGACCCCAAACAGTCCTTCCAGGTGAGGCAACACTTCACCTGCAAATCTATCAGGGTCACCTACTGTATCTAGTGCTCCCAGTGTGGCCTCTTCCACATCGGGGAGACCTGTCGGAGACTGGAAGATCGCTTCATCAAGTACCTTCACTACATCCACTGCACATTTCCCAGTGGTCACCCATTTTAATTCCAATTCCCATTCCCATTCTGACATGTCTGTTCATGGCCACCTCTACTGCCACAATGAGGCTACACTCAGGTTGGAGAAACAACACCTCCTATTCCGTCTGCGTAGTCTCCTATCTGTTGGCATGAACAGCAATTCCTCCAACTTCTAGTAATTTCTACCCCCTCTCTTTTTCCATTCCCCATTCTGGTTTCCCTCTCACCCCTTCTCTTCTCCTCAGCTAACCATCACTTCTCTGGTGCCTCTCCTCCTTCTCTTTCTTCCATGGTCCACTTTCCTCTCCTATCCAGTTGCTCCTTCCAGCTCAAACCTCCCAGCTTCTTACTTCATACCCCTCCCCCACCCACTTTTTCACTCACCTGGCCTCATCTTTCACCTGCCAGCTTGTACTCCTTCCTCTCTGCCCACTTTCTTAATTCTTGCTTCGCTCCCTTTCTTTCCAGTCCTGATGAAGGGGCTTGGCCAAAAACGTTGACTGTCTATTCCTCTCCATAGATGCTGCCTGACTTGCTTTGTGCGTGTTGCTCTGGATTTCCAGCATCGGCAGAATCTCGTGTTCAGAAATACAAAACCTGTTTCTACTTTAAAAATATTTGCAACCTCTGACTTAGCACCCAAGGGAGTGGTTGGGAGGGAGGTGAAACTGCCTTGATATAATCGTATTATTGTAAATTATTAAACCCTAGTCTTGCTTGTTACATCATCTTTCGTGGGGCGGAGTCAGTTTTGGGCCAGTTTTTAGCCCATCTGACAGACCCCAGGCTTGGAGGGTGGCCAACTGGTCTGGAAGAAAGCCTCTTTCTGCATGTGGATCTCATCAGGAAAGTAAAATCCAAACACCACACCCAGCCGAGGCCCTGCACTGTCACCAGCATCTGAGAAGCTCTGGCCACAAACATGGACAACGAGAAGCACAAGGGCTTCTTCCTTTTAAACACCACCCATCTTCCCCTTCCCAAGGCTGAAATAAAAGCCCCACCCAGCTCCCTTTCGCTCGAGTGCTTTTTGCCAACCTTCAGCCATCACAGAGCTTTGAGGCAGTGATACTCACTTCCTTTCAATGAGCTTGCCCCTGATGGTAGAAAAGTCCATGGGTTTTTTGATGACCTTTCTATAACCAGGCACCATCCGTGGATTGACAGGGTGTAAGAAGGGCCAGGCGTCCTCGTGGGATTCCATTTCCATGAGGATAACCCTACAGGGAATAATTCTCGGCATTAGTCACGGACAGAGCAGGATACTCAACAGGTACTGTATCACACAGGCATTATAAATAGAGGTACGAAGTACAAATGTCCACTGCACCTCTGTAAAATGCAGGTATTTCTGGTCACCACATTATAGGAAGGATGTTAAGGCCCCAGAGTGAATGCAGAGGAGTTGCAGGTTCCAGGGATCGCATCTCTAAGGTTAGGCTGGAGAAACGAGAGGTTCCTCTCGCTGGAGCAAAGAAAGTTGAGAGGAGATCCTAAAGGAGGTGGACAAGATGAGTAACACGCACAAAATGCTGGAGGAACTCAGCAGGTCAGGCAGCATCTATGGAGAGAAATAAACAGTCGACGCTTCAGACTGAGACCTTTATCAGGATCAATCCTGATGAAGAGTGCCGGCCTGAAAGGTCAACTGCTCTCCATTTGATATGACTTGATATTCTGACCAACTGATACAGAAACGCGAGGGAAAATTGTTATTTATATGCAGAGAGCAGTGATGACCCAGAACTGACTTCTTATATCAGTGGTGGAGATAAGGTCAATCAGACCTTTGGGGGACAGAAGGAGGGTAATCTCTAGGGCCGTGGGTCTCATACAGCGCAATAACTCCATGCTTTGTTTCTAGTCAGAGCACTGGAGTCAGAGTTTGCAAGAGGTCAATGTGCCTCTAAGATTCTGTATTTTGGATCAAAAGCATTGCAAGGCAAGACCTTCAGCAGAGAGGCAAACGTCCGAAGATAATCAGTGTTCTGTTGCCAACACCCAGGAACATAAGCATGGAATCAGTAAAAGCACCAGCAGTGAACCAGGGAGCAGATGGACCACACCAAGGGTCCTTTCTTGATGACACTTACTCGCACAGCGCAAGGTCCTTTGGATCACTTTTGGCTGAGATTTTCCTTTTCTTGGCAGCAGGTGCATTCCCTGGCGATAGAGAATTACTCCTTTTTTTGTTTCTCCTTTTCACAGCGCTATATTCCACACCTTTGGCATTACTGATTTTGTTTTGGGTACGCTTCCTGTATCTTCTCTGCCTGCCTTTGGTCAGAAAGGATCCAGGTTCAGCAGAGTGGCTGTTTGCCTGGAAACAAGACAAAACCAGTCAGAGTCAGACCCTCACACCCACCATGGTGTTCAACACACTGACCACCGCGCCTGCTGTGGTGAGTCCACCTCCCCCCACCCACACTGTGACCACCCTGCCCACCATAAGACCATATGGAGCAGAATTAGACCATTCAACCCCTCAAGTCAATTATGGCTGATATATTTTCTTTCTTGACCCCATTCTCTTGTCTTCTCCCCGTAACCTTTGACACCCTTACTAATTAAGAACCTGCCAACCTCCGCTTTAAACATACCCAATGACCCGGCTTCCACAGATTCACCACCCTCTGGCAAAAGAAATTCCTCCACATCTCTATTCTAAAGGGATGTCCCTCTGTTCCGAGGCTGTGTCCTCTGGTCCTCAACTCTCCCACTGGTGACATCACCAGACCACAGTGACATCAACATTCCTAGGAATGGATAATCTCTCCCTTTCTTCATCATATACTTTCAGAAACAGTGGACGAAACTGTCCATGCCACAGACCTTTCTTGCAAGATGCTTTCTATCTCTTCTCTGCTTGATTTTATTCCGTGACAATCTAGGCCTGGCAGACTGTCTGTTCGCCTGGAAAGAAGACAAAACCCGTCAGTGGCTAGCTCCACAGACAATCAGTTGCAATTGCCTTCTGATGTAGTGGGTCTGTCTCAACATGTTAGATAGTGGGTGGAGAGACTTTAGCTGTGTCCATCACACTGTTGGCTGAAGTTCACCTTGTTGTGTGTCAGAAGGAGCAATGTACAGAAGAGTTGCCAAAAGATATGCAAGCCAGATGTAAAAGAATTACTCTAAGCCCATAAGACATGGGAGCAGAATTAGGCCAATTAGCCTATTGAGTCTACTCCACCATTTCATCATAGCTGATTTATGATCCTTCAACCCCATACTCTTGCCTTCTCCCAATAAACTTTGATACCCTTACTAATCAAGAACCCATCAACCTCCACTTTAAATATACCCAATGACTTGGCCTCCACAGCAATGAATTCCATAGATTCACCACCCTATGGCTATATAAAAAAAATCCACCTCATCTATGTTCTAAAGGAACATCCTTCTTTTCTGAGACTGCACCCTCCATTTTTAGACTCTCCCACTACTAGAAACATCTTCTACACATCCACTCTATCTAGACCTTTCAATATTCGATAGGCTTCAATGAGCTCTCCCTCACTCTTCTAAACTCCAGCAAGTACAGGCTCTGGGCCATCAATCGCTCCTCATACGTTAACCTTTTCATTCCTGGGATCATTCTCGTAAACTTTCTCTGGACCTTCTCCAATGCCAGCACATCCTTTCTTAAATATGGGGCCCAAAATTACTCACAATGCTCCACCTGTAGTCTGAGCAATGCCTTATAAGGCCTCAGCATTGCATCCTTGCTTTTGTATTTTTGCATTCTAGTCCTCTTGAAATGAATGCTAACATTGCATTTCCTTTCCTGACGACTGACTCAACCTGCAAATTAACCCGTAGGGAATCCTGCATGAGGACTCTTATGTTTCTTTGCACCTCTAATTACTGAATTTTCTCCCCATTTAGAAAATTGTCCGTACCTTTATTCCTTCTGCCAAAGCACATGACCACACACTTCCCTACACTGTATTCCATCTGCTACTTCCTTTCCCATTCTCCTAATCTGTCCAAGTCCTTCAAAAGCTCCTTGCTTCCTCAAAACTACCTACCCCTCCACCTATCTTTGTATTATCGGCAAATCTAGCCACAAAGCCATCAATTCTGTCAATTCAAATCATTGACATATAACATGAAAAGGTCCCAACACCAATCCCTTTAGAACACCAATAGTCACCAGCAGCCAAACAGAAAAGGCCCTATTTATTCCCATTCTTTGCTTTCTATCAGTCAGTCAATCTTCTGCCCATGCTAGTAACTTTCCTGTAATACCACAGGCTCTTGTTTAGCAGCCTCATGCAATGTTCCGGCTAATTTTTTTTTTACAGTTGCGTGGTCTAACCGTTGCTCTGAGCAGGAAATTTTTACATAGCTTGAAAACTGCGAGGCACTTTACATGTATTTCTTGGTAATATGCACATCAAACAAACACAAACAAAAACTCTCAACACAAGTAAACGACGTCAGGCAGCCATAACAACTGACAGGCATTGGCAAAATGCTTTGACTAGATGGTATCAGCATTCAGTGGGCCACTGGTTTATTAACAATGAGGTACCGACTTCCTTTCTGTGTTTATTGTTACAATTTGTAATAATGTTGTAATTCGAAACACTAACAATGTAAATATGTTTAAGCTCTAAAATATTTCAAGGTTAAGGTTGTGGTACATTTATTATTTAGAAAAGTTATCGATTATATTCATTAACATTCTGTAATTAATTACAGGGTATTTTACAATTACATTAACATATTAGCATAATTTCAAAATTATATTAACATACAAAAGAAAATACCAGCTGTGTGGCAACAAAGGCTATGTGTGCAAGAGCAGTTATTGTGCAGCCATGCACCCACAGAGCTTTGAGGAAACAGTGGCCTCATGTGCGGCTCCTTGTCACAGGCCTTCAGATCTGTCAGGCAAAATTTCCACTTAAGGAAACCATGCTGACCTTGGCTTACTTTAACATGCACCTTCAAGTACCCCAAACCCATAATCCTTAATAATGGACTCCAACATCTTCCCAACCACTGAAGTCAGAATAACAGGCCCAGAATTTATTTTCTTCTGTCTCTCTCCCTTCTTAGAGTAGAGTGACACATGCAATTTTCCAGTCCTTTGGAATCATTCCAGAATCTACAATGCCTCGCAATCTCTTCAGCCACCTCTTTCAGAGCTCTGGGATGTAGACCATCTGGTCCAGGTGAATTATCTACCTTCAGACCTTTTAGCTTCCCAGGCATCTTCTCTTTAGTGACTACACTCACTTCTGGTCCTTATCACTCAAATTTCTGGCATGCTCCTGGTGTCTTCTACAGTGAAGACTGATGCAAAGTACTTATCAAGTTTGTCTGCCATTTCTTTGTTCCTCATTACTACCTTTCCATTGTAATTTTCCAGCAGTCTGATGTCCCCTTTTGCCTCTTTTTTACTCTATATCTTTTATATTATTGGCTAGCTTACCTTCATATTCCATCTTTTCCCTCCTCAAGGCTTTTTTAGTTGACTTCTGTTGATTTTTAAAAGCTTCCCACTAATTTTTATTACGGGAATTTTATATTATATGCCCTCTCTTTTGCTTTTATGCTGTCTTTGACTTCCTTCGTCAGCCACAGATCCCTCACCCCGCCTTTAGAATACTACTTCTTTTGGATGAACCGATTCAGCGTCTTCCAAAGATTGTAAACTCAGCGAAAGAGGCAGTGGCGTTCTTGTTTCAACAAATGGAGTTTGCTTATACATTGCTCTGCATTCACTAGGAGAGTTGAGACAGTGGAGGATCAGTGCTGGCTAGAATTATAGTGAGATCACATAGTACAAAATTTGCAGCACCTGGGCTGGGTTAACCCCGTCAGTCTTCTTCAGCACTCTTGGCTTGAAGGAGGGGCAATTATTAGCCAGGATATCTCCACAGTCATGGACTAATAATTCAATGCACAGACTTTGGGTTGGAATTTCCTCTGCAGTCACACAACCTACTGTCCAGCCTCTTGTTGAAAATTGTTCCCATGTTTGAGGTTCTGATGATTCCAGGTAACCGTACCTCAGGAGGGCTCAGTGCCTTTAGAAGAGGGCCAAGGATCAAGCCTTTGTGTGGGGCTATTGATTAGGTCAGCTAGGGCAGTGAGTACTGGACTGGATGTTCCAGCAATAAAGAAATCCAGTGATTGTTAGTGCTCTTCAGAAAGACTTTATTAAGAGGCAGTGCCCGATGCTGGGAATATATTCAGAAATGTAGACTGATGCTCCATACCTTACTGATGCAGATAGGACAGAACCAGTCATCCTCAGGGATCTCTTCGATCTTCGGCTTGAGGCAGAAGGTGTGGCAGCCCTGTTCACAGATGTCACACAGAAGCAGCAAATCATCTCTGTTTCCCTTTCGACAGATCTGACATAACTGCAAAATAAAGGCAGAAATGAGCACTGCTTCACTGTTTTCACCTAAGGCTGAGCGTGGGCCTCAAAAGGACTGTTATTATTCTTTGGACTCAGGGGTGAGTATGGAGATAGTGTGTTGCTGCATGCACCCACATTATTCCCACTGATTTGAGAGAGCTTCTAACCAGACCTTTGTATAGAGACACAAGAGATTGATGGCGAAGTACAATGGCCAAACAATTTGCTTTCTCCATCCACTGGCTGCCTCTACTCTATGTCATAGTTTTGGGTCCAGTCCTGATGAAGGGTCGCATTCTGAAACATCCTCTCCATAGATGCTACCTAATCTGTTGGGTTCCTCAAGTATTTTGTGTGGGTTCCTCAAGATTTCCAGCATCTGCAGAATCTCGTGTTTACGATTTTGACTCTCTCTATTGGTTGGGAATGTAATGTCCCACAAAACATAATATGGAAACAAAATGTAATCACCCTCTAACTGCTCCATTAATCCTCCTGCACTTGTCACATCTCGAAGATATCCCCTCTGTTCCATCCATTCCTCCCACACACTCTCTGTAAATTAAAATTACCTTCTCTCTCCTTCCAAGTTCTGATGAAGGGTAGCAGACCATAAGACAATAAGATATAGGAGCAGAGTTAGGCCACTTGGCCCATCGAGTCTGCTCCACCATTTCATCATCCAATTTTTCTCTCAGCCCCAATCTCCTGTCTTCTTCCCATACCCCTTTATGCCCTGACGAATCAAGAATCTATCAACCTCTGCCTTAAATATACCCAATGACGTGGCCTCCACAGCTGCCCGTGGCAAAGTATTCCACAGATTCACTCTCTGGCTAAAGAAATTCCTCTTGATCTCCATTCTAAAAGGACGCCCCTCTATTCTGAGGCTGTGTCCCCTGCTCTTAGATTCCCCTACCATAGGAATTATCCTCTCCACATCCATTCTATCAAGGCCTTTCAACATTCGAAAGGTTTCAATAAGGTTACCCTTCATTCTTCTGAATTCCAGTGAATACAGGCCCAGAGCCATCAAACATCCTTCACGTGACAAGCGAATCAATCCTGGAATCATTTTTGTGAACCTCCTTTGAACCCTCTCCAGTTTCAGTACATCCTTTCTAAGATAAGGGGCCCAAATCTGCTCACAATACTCACCAGTGCTTTATAAATTTTCATCCTTGCTTTTATATTCTAGTCCTCTTGAAATGAGTGCTAATGTTGCACTTACCTTACTCACCACCGACTCAACCTGCAAATTAACCTTTAGGGAATCTTGCACAAGGATTCACAAGACTTTTTGTGCCTCAGTTTTTTATATTTTCTTTTCATTTAGAAAATAGTCAACCCTTTCATTTCTTCTACCAAAGTGCATGACCATACACTTTCCGACACTGTATTCCATCTGCCACTTCTTCCCATTTTCCTAAACTATCTAAGTCCTCCTACTTCCTCTGAACTACCTGCCCCTCCACCCATCTTCATATCATTGCAAACTTTGCAACAAAGCCATCAATTCCATCATCCAAATCATTGACATATAACGTAAAAGTAATCTGTCCCCATGCAAACCCCTGTGGAACACCACTAGTAAACTGGCAGCCAGTCAGAAAAGGCTCCCTCTTTGCCAATCAACCACTGCTTTATCCATGCTAGAATCTTTCTTGTAATACTATGGGCTCATAGCTTGTCAAGCAAGGTGTGCCACCTTGTCAAAGGCCTTCTGAAAATCCAAGTACACATCATCAACCAATTCTTCATTGTCTATCCTGCTCATTGCTTCAAAGAATTCCAACAGATTTGTCAGGCAAGATTTTCCCTTGAGGAAAACATGCTGACTACAGCCAATTTTACCATGTGTCTCCAAGTACCCTGAGACCTCATCCTTAATAATCAACTCCAACATTTTCCCAACCACTGAGGTCAGACTAGCTGGCCTATAGTTTGCTTTCTTCTGCCTCTCTCCCTTCTTAAGAGTGGAGTGACATTTGCAATTTTCCAGTCCTCAGGAATCATTCCAGAATCCAGTGATTCTTGAAAGATCATTACTAATGCCTCCAGAATCTCTTCAACCACCTTTTTCAGAACTTATCTACCTTCAGACCTTTCAGTTCCCCAAGAACCTCCTCTCTAGTTATGGTAACTTAACACAATTCATGCCCCCTAACACCTGGAACTTCTACAGTGCTGATAGTGTCTTCCAAAGTGAAGGCTGATACAAAATGCTTACTCAGTTTGTCCGACATTTCCTTGTTCCCCATTACTACCTCTCCAGCATTGTTTTCCAGCAGTCCAATATCCACTCTTGCCTCTCTTTTACACTTTATGTATCTGAAGAAACTTTTGGTGTCCTCTTCAATATTATTGACTAGCTAACTTTCGTATTCCATTCTTTACCTTCTTAATGAATTTTTTAGTTGCCTTCTGTTGGTTTGTAAAAGCTTCCCAATCCTCTAACTTACCACTCATCTTTGCTCTGTTACATGCCCTCTCTTTGTCTTTTATGTTGGCTTTGACTTCCCTTGTCAGCCGCGGTTGTGTCATCCTGCCTTTTAGAGTACCATTTCTTTGGGTTGTATCTATCCTGTGCCTTCTGAATTACTCCTAGAAATCCCAGCCATTGCTACTCTGTTGTCGTCCCTGCTCGTGTCCCCTTCCAATCAATTTTGGCCAGCTTCCCTCTCATACCTCTGTAATTCACTTTACTCCACTGTTAATACTGATACATCTGACTTTAGCTTCTCCTTCTCAAATTGCACAGGGGAGACTATCATTTTATGATCATGGTTGTGTCATGTTGCCTTTAGAATTCTTCTTCCTCTTCAGAATGTATATATCCTGAGCCTTCTGAATTGCTTCCAGAAATTCCAGCCATTGCTGCTCTGCCATCATCCCTGCCAGTGTCTTTTCCAATCAATTCTGGCCAACTCTTCTCTCATGTCTCTGTAATTCCCTTTACTCCACTGTAATACTGATATATCTGACTTTAACTCCTCCTTCTCAAATTTCAGGGTAAATTCGATCATATTGTGATCATTTGTCCCTAAGGGTTCTTTTACCTTAAGCTCTCTAATCGATTCTGGTTCTTTGTATAACACCCAATCCGGAGTTGCTGATCCCCTCATGGGCTCAACGATGAGCTGCCCTAAAGTGCCATCTCATAAGCTTACTACAAATTCCCCCTCTTGGAATCCAGTACCAACCATATTTTTCCAATCTACCTGCATATTGAGATCCCCCATGACATTGTCCTTCTGGCATGCACCTTCTATTGTAATTTGTAGGCAACATCCTTACTACTGTTTGAGAGTCTATACAGCTCCCAGCAGGGTCTTTTTACCCTTGCAGATCCTTAGCTCTATCCACAACAATTCAACTCCCTCTGACCCTATGTCACCTCTTTCTAGTGATTTTATTCCTTACTTTTTTTTTTAAAACCAACAGAGCAATGCTGCCCCCTCTGCTTTCCCGCTTATCCTTTCAATACAACGTGTACCCTTGGACATTACCTGAACCTGAAACAGTGAACTGTTTCTCTCTCCACAGATGCTGCTTGACCTGGTG
This sequence comes from Mobula hypostoma, assembly GCF_963921235.1. Taxonomy (NCBI): domain Eukaryota; kingdom Metazoa; phylum Chordata; class Chondrichthyes; order Myliobatiformes; family Myliobatidae; genus Mobula; species Mobula hypostoma. Next base: position 11,827,255 of record NC_086128.1, on the reverse strand, counting down.
AATGTTTCCAGTGTTTTCAGTTTTTGTTTCAACTGCAACAGTGACAGGACACTTATGGTTGGGAAATGAGAGCACATAGCACAGCCTCCCAGGGAGCCCTACTGATGGAGTGTGCATGCACCGGGCTAAAGAGAGGGTCAGGCACGAATTAATCAAACCCTCTCCTCTCAGATCAAGCACTCGGTCCAAGGCCACACCAACTGCCGAGACATGATAGATGGATAGCAAAACAAAAAGAGGTAAAACACGAGCAAACACCAGCAGCTAATACATTCAGCCTGTATTAGATTCACCACAGCAGAACATCGTTCAATGCAGTGTGCAGAGGAAGATTCCAACCAGCCCTGGAGATCTGTCCTATTGAGTGTTTGTATCAGCCAGAAGGAAGAGTTCAGTGGATTTTGTTGGATTAAAATGTAACCACTTTTATCGGCCTGAAATGTCAACTGTTTATTCCCCTCCATAGATGCTGTCTGACTTGAGTTTCTCTTATCAGTGGAACATACTTTATTCCTCTAGTGAACTAGTTTTTGTACAAGACCACTACAACTTTGCTGTTTCTTTGTGTTTTCTTTGCTCTCCTCCTTTGCTTTCTCTCTCTCCCTTACAGTAGAGTTGGTTACCGTTATTTTTTTATTGTTATGTATTAGGGAGATATTTAGACAGATTGCATGTACTTTGAGACTTACCACTTTTAGAACAGACTTCTCCCAAGCAATGGAGTTCTCCAGCCGCTGGATGCACATGAATACCTGAGCAGCATTTGAGCATTTCAGTAAGGTTTCTCGCCACAAGCTCAGCCCAGGAGGGACACCAACTTCATTACTGTGTGACAAATACAAAGAAAGCCCCTCAAGAGATGACTGTTCACAGTCTGCTGCCTAGAGTGTGATCATCACAGCGTACAACCAATTGGAAGATACAGAGATGGCAGGTTAATGATTCCCCCTTTACTGACTCTCGTGAACACAAGGCAGCACAGTAGCGCAGAGGGTAGGGCGCTGCATTGCAGTGCCGGAGTCCTGGGTTCAATCCCGACCTCTGGCACTGTGCATTCTCTCTGTGACTGTGTGGGTTTCCTCAAGTTTCCATTGGTGGATTAGTTCCTCCCACATTCTCCATTACCACCTCCTCCCTGGAGTGGTGCCGGGTGTAGTTGATGGGGAATGTGGGCAATATGGGATTAGTGTAAATGTGTGCTTGAACAACATAAACCTGGTGGGCTGAGGCGCCCATTTCCATGCTCTAAGACCCTATGACATCTCTGCAACATTATGCCTTCACCATAACCAGTTCTATATTCAATGGGAGAGTCTAGGACCAGAGGGCACAGCCTCAGAATAGAAAGACATCCCTTCAGATGAGGAGGAATTTCATTAGCTAGAGGGTGGTGAATCTGTGGAATTCATTGGCACAGATGAATGTGGAGGCCAAGTCATTGGGTATATTTAAAGCGAAGGTTGGTAGGTATTAATTAGTAACGGCATCAAAGGTTACGGGGAGAAGACAAGAGAATGGGGTTGAGAAGGATAATAAATCAGCCATGATTGAGTGGCGGAGAAGACTTGATGGACCGAATGGCCTAATTCTGTTCCTGTGTTTTATGGTATTATGTTGACTGCACATATTCCAGAATCAAGTAGTAAATAAACTTTCACCTCGAGGTGAACGGAAACCATGAGATTTACATTTTGCCAGGCAATTTGTTAGCCTTGTTGGCATGGGTGGGGTACTGAGCTCTTCACACAGGGTATAGTTGGCTGCTTGTCTCCAGGTAGAATGGGCATCAGATGCTCAGGGTTAGTGAGAGAGAAAGGAAGAAATCAGGGTCACCAGTCCAGGTCGACATCCGATGTGGGAAGCGGATAGTGTACCTCAGGGAGGCACGACTCAGTTCCAGCTTGGAGCTTTCCTGCACCAACAAAATATCACATGCAATCAAAGGCAAATTTCCCTTTCAAAGATTAGCTTTATTTGTCACATACACATTGAAACATCAAAACACACACTGACATTTGTTGTTTGTGTCAATGCACAGCACGCTAGTACAGAGCCAGCCATCAATCAGGGTTCAATCCCTGCCGCTGTCTGTATGGAGTTTGTATGTTATCCCCATGACCGTGTGGGTTTCCTCTTTCCCTCTGGGTGCTCTTGTTTCCCCTCTCCCCCCACCCCCCCAAATTCCAAAGATGTGCAGGTTAGGGCTAGTAAGTTGTGGGCATGCTATGTTGGCACCAGAAGGGTAGCAACATTTTTGGAGTGCCCATAGCACATCGTCAGACTGTGTTGGTTGTTGATGCAAACGATGCACTTCACAATGTATTTTGATGTTTCAATGTACATGTGACAAATAAAGCTAATCTTAGAATCTTTGAAAGAGAAATTTATCTTTGATTGCATTTGGCAGGGCTGGGGTAGTAGATCTCAGCTGGTGAGGGAGACAATTCAGCAGTGGTACATTCCCCCTCTGCAATGATCCAAAAGACTGATCTGCTGAAAATTTCAGTGTTCATTGAAGGCCTAGGGTCATGGTTTACGATTGGCATAGAATGCTTCAAACTATAGCCAGCATTAGGTAAGGAGAAACTGCAAATACAAGAGATTCTGCAGATGCTGGAAATCAAGTGTACATGCACCAGACATGCACTCACATCATATCACCCCACGAGCCTCTGCATCCAGCACATCATTCTCTGGAACTTCTGCCATCTAGAATGGGATCCACCACTAAGCAACTATTTTGCTGTTCCACCCCTACCCCCCAACCGCCAACCCTCCACTTTCTGCAGGAACCACTCTCTACATGACTCCCTTATCTACTTGGCACTCCTCACTAATCTCCCTCCTGGCACTTATCCCTGTAAGTGTGATGTGCTACACCTGCCCAGTCCATCACAGGTAAAACCCTCTCCACATCATGGAGTGCTGTTGCAGAAAAACAGCATCCACCATGAAGGACCCCCCACCATCCAGACCATGCTCTCTTCTTATCAGGTAGAAAGTACAGGAGCCTCAGGATTCACACCACCAGGTTCAGGAACAGTTATTACCACTTAACCATCAGGCTCTTGAACCAGGGGGAATAACTTCACTCGACCCATCACTGAACTGTTGTCACAACTAATTGACTCACTTTCAAGGACTCTTTATCTCATGTTCTTGATATTTATTATGTCTTTTCTTTCTCTGCTTTTTATGCACTTTGGTTGTTTGTCTGCCCTACTGGGTGTGGTCTTTCATTGATTCTATTGTATTTCTTGTAGTTACTGTGATTACCCACAAGAAAATAAACCTCCGGGTTGTATATGGTGTCCTGCATGTACTTTGGTTATAGATTTACTTTGAACTTTGAACCTCCTCCACTGAGTCTGTCAGGGTCATCAACTGTGGCTGGTGTGCTCCCAGTGTGGCTTCCTCTAAATCAGTGAGGCCCAATGTAGATTGAGGGACCACTTTGTTGAGCATCTTCACTCCGTCCTGCCAACACACCACAGCAAATTCCTAATACACGGAAATGTATATGGTGAATAAAGTTGATCATTGCTCCTTGAAAAGGCAGCATTTCCCAGAGGCTACCCATTTCAATTTGATTTCCCATTCTGACATATATGTCCATGACATCACTGTGATGGTAAAGGAGGACACTCTCAGGTTATATTTTGTCTGGTAATGTCCAACTTGATGGCATGAACATTGATTTCTCTAACTTCTCCCCTTCTCCCTCCTTCCCCATTCTGGCTCCCCTCTTAACCCTTCTCTTCTCCTCACCTGACCGTCACCTCCCTCTGTTGCCCTTCCTCATTCCCTTTCTCCCATGGTCCACTCTCCTCTCCTTCTAGATTCCTTCTTCAGATCTTTTCCTCTTCCACCCATTATCTCCCAGCTTCTTAATTCATCTTCTCTTCCCCCACCCACGCTCCTTCCCCCTCGCCTGATTTTACCTATCACCTGCCAACTTGTGCTTCCCCTCTCCGCACCTTCTTATTCCAGCTGCTTTCCCCTTCCTTTCCGGTCCTGATGAAGGGTCTCAGCCTGGAATGTCTTCTGCTTATTCCTCTCATTAGATGCTGCCTGACCTGCTGAGTTCCTCCAGCATTTGTGTGCGTTGCTCTTCATTTCCAGCATCTGCAGAATCTCTTGCGTTTAAGCTCCAGGGTGAAAAGTCAAAAGGGATATTGGTGCAAATAGCGGTGAGTATACAGAATGAGCTGCCAGTGGAAGTGGCTGAGGCAAGTACAGTACATTAACGCTTTTAGAAGACATTTGGACAAGTACACGGAAAGGAAAGTTTTAGAGGGATACGGGCCAGACATGGATTGAATGGACTAAATTGGATGCAAACCTTGGTTAGTATTGATAAGTTAGGCAAAAAGACCTGTTTCGATTCTTTATTACCCTATGGCTCCATTATAGCCAGCTTCACCAAGAGCACCATCAAGGACATCTTCAAAATGCGGTGCCTCAAGATGGCAGCATCCATTGGGAAGGACTCTCACCATTCAGGACACATTTTCTTCTCATTACTACCATTGGAGAGGAGAGGAGGTACAGGAACCTGAAGATCCTCACTCAACATCCTAAGAACAGTTTCTTCCCCTCCACCATCAGATATCTGAATGGTCCATCAACACTACTTCACTTTTTTTTGCACTACACATTTGTTTTTAAATTTTTACATTCTTATTGTATCTTATAGTAATTTATTATCTATTGCGCTGTGCTACTGCCACAAAGTAACACATTTCACAACACGTCAGTGATAATAAACCCGATTCGGATTCCAGTTCTGACTGTAAGTAATGACAGTGTAAGTTACCTGTTTATTTCAGTCTCCAAGCCACCCTTGACAGGAGCTTTACTTGCTGCTGCTTTGGGCTCCAGTTTCCTTGCAGTGGGGGCACTGAATGGTTCCCTCAGATACCGCCGCTCTATGTTCAGCTCCAATGTCGCCAGGCGGCTCACAGCTAGATCCAGAGGGTTGTTATTTCTCCGCATGAGCTCCATCTCTTCCTCGCCTTTCACTTTGCCTTCACTGGAGGTCAGGCACTTCTGATCAAAGTACACCAGGTCATCACGGGTAGAGTCAGTGTCTGGACAAGTCCAGCCCTGGACAAAGCAAAGACAATGCTTATACACTGCTTGAAAATAAGTTTACAGTTGTCCACAATCCTAGTCCCATTCAACTGTGAGTGCTGGCCATTAGGCACAGCGTGTGCACTTAAAGCCCACACAGTGTGACAAAGAGTAGCTTTGCTGCCCCACTCCATTCTCTCATTTCCAGAAGTGACAAGATGCCAAAATCACAGTCGGTCGAGCAGCATCTGTTGGGGCAGGGGGTTGTGAAAGGGAATTGTTGATCATTCAGTCCCAAAACATCAGTAATTCCTTTTCTCCCTACAGCTGCTGCTCGACCTACTGAGTTCCTCCAGCAGATTGTGCGCCACTCTAGATTCCAGCATCTGCAGTTGCTTGGGTCTCCAGTTGCCAGATCCAAACACACAATACAGTGCAGTTTTGTAAAATAAATATATTGTAGCATTGAAGGCTGTTCAAAGGAGATCCACCAAAGTAATGACCGGGTTGAGAGGGATGTCCTATCAAGAGTGGCTGTACAATTCATGTCCGTATTCCTTGGAGTTTAGAAGAATGAGAGACAACATTCAAACATATTGTAAGATCCTAAGGGGGCTGGGCAGGGGAGATATTGGGATGTTTTGACTCATGGGAGAGCACTGGCAAGAGGACATAGTTAGTTACAAGACAAGGGGCCAGTCATTTAAAACTGAGGTGCATAAAAATTTCTTATTGCAGAGTGTGGTGAACCTCTGAGGATGGTGGAGGGTGAATCATTAGAAGTATTTAAGGGGAAGATGTTTGAAAGATCAATTTTTGACGGCTACAGGGAAGTGGCAGAGCAGAGGAGCTGAGACCAATGCAGATCAGCTATAATCACATTGAATGGTAGGACAGGCTTGAAGGGATGAGTGGCGAACCCCTGCTTCTAGTCCTCATGTTCCTGTGGGTCCTGATTACATTGAGCATCATCTGGTTTAATAAATTCTTCCCCAGGGCTGCTGAACCATGAAATTCTGACTCCCTCATCATCCCTACTTTCCACAGGCTGTTAAAACCCTTGCTGGGGTCAGCTTACCACTATACTGCCATTTAACTTCTCTCTTGCTTCTTTTTTTTTATATAAAACCATCGGCACTGATCTTGGCCCTTCCAACAGGTCACCAAGTTTCTTGTCCCTTTTAAATGGACTGTGAAGCTGGTCAGTGACCATGCAAATGTCTCGAACAGTCTTGATCTATCAGTTGGTGGCAACATGTTCACCAAGAGCCCTTTAACAAAGGCCACAAGTGGCCTAAGCCCTTCTCCTTTCCAAAGAATTTGACCTTCCAAGTTCCTGTAGACCACTGATCTGAGTCAGATTCAATGTGCCCAGCTTCTGGACGTGGCCTGGTTGAAGGTGAACTTCCTGCAGTTCATCTCAGGTGAACCTGACGTCACCTTGCAGGATTCTTCCTCTGTCTCGTCCACCCTTCCCCTCTGACCCAGCAGCAGTTTCTCCTTGTCACAACTTGCTCATCTTGCTCCTGGGATCACCTCAATGTTGTCAAGTCCCCTGTCCATGTCACTGCAATCATCAGCAGTCCTCCTGAACAGTATCCTAACTGCTTGACCTATGGACAACCTTAGAGCCAGCCCTGTTCACCCTGTGCTTTACTGCACACCAATGCTCGCTTGAAGATCTATCCTGGGTCCAACGTGTTCATGCAATTACGAAGACATAATAGTGGCTATACTTCATTAGGAGTATGAGAAGACCTTGTACATCACCAAAGACTCTTGCAAATTTGGAGAGCATTCGAACTGGTTGCATCACTTTCTGGTATGGAGGGGCCACTGCACAGGGTCAGAAAAAGTTGCAGAAAGTTGTAAATTCAGCCAGCTCCATCATGGACATAGGCCTCACCAGCATCAAAGACATCTTGAAATCGCAATGCCTCAAAAAGGCAGTATCTGTTGTTAAGGATCCCCACCACCCAGGACATGCCCTACTCTCATTGCTACCATCAAGGAGGTGGTACAGCAGCCTGAAGGCATGCACACACACATTTCAGCAACAGCTTCTTCCCCTCTGCTATAGGATTCAGAATGAGATTGAACCCATGCACACTACCTCACTATATTGTTTTTGCTCTCTACTTACTTGTTTATATATATATTTCTTATTGTATTTTACAGTTTTAAAAAAATGATTATGTATTGTAATGTGCTGCTGCAGCAAAACAGGGCAGAGACCAGTGATTTTGTTTCTAATCATCCCTCCTACTCCTCATTCAGTCACTCTGGGTGCTCAGGAACTCTCTTCCACATGGGCCTCTCTCATCTCACCTTCAAAATTCTCCTGAAGACCTCCTGGTGACCATGCTTGCAGCCACATCTCTGCTCCCCCTTCTGCCGAAATCCAGCATTCAAATGGGAAGTTCCACAGGACACTTTGCCACATCAAAAAAAAGGGAAGTTGCGGCTGTGGTGGAAGTGATGGAATCTTACAGCATGAGAACAGGCCCTTCAGCCTACTGAATCTGTGCTGACCATCAACCACACATTTACACTGCTCCCAGTTTATTCTCACCACCCCCAATCCCCCCCTAAATTCTCCCAAGATTCTACCACTCATCCAAACACTGGGGGAATTTACAGAGGCCAATTAACCCACCAACCCATACATCATGGGCAAGTGGGAGGGAACCAGAGCACCCGGGGGAAACCCATGCAGTCACAGAGAGAACATGCAAACTTCACACACGCAGACAGTGCCAGAGGTCGGGATTGAAGCCGGTTCATAGGAATTCTACCAGCTACATCACTGTAACAATGATGTAACTTTGATCGTGGAAGAGGGATTTCTGAATTCATCAAGTCTCTGCTGGTGTAAGGGATGGACGAGGGCAGTGTGAGCTTGACCAGTATCAGTCAATAAGTGACTGGTTTGTCTCGATTTGGTACTGTGTAGTGTTTGTCAGTACCTCCACATGCAGACTGGCAGATATCACCCTCTGTTCCAGTTCCTCAAGATACTGCAGGACCTCGAGGTCAGCTAACATCGCCCACTTTTCTGGTTTCCAGTTCTCCACCATTTCCTTTGTAATTATCTGTTCCTCACTATTGTTACTAAAGAGGATATCTGAACAGGAAAAGAAAACAGCAACATAAACCATGTTAACAAACTTGAGGCAGGACTACAGTTGCACTCAACATTTAGATCGAGAGGAAATCAAACATGCACTTAGCTTTTGATTACTTCCTAGTAATCCTGGCTGGCAAACACATAGTGGGCCTGACTACTATGTTCAGGACTGGGCTCAGTTGTGACGCTCTCTCTGGTCAAATACTAACATTCAATATACAGGTCTTCATATATAAAGCTAGATGGGCGACTAACCCAATGAATTTCAGTTGGGACGTCTGTGATCAGTACTGATTTCTCTGTTGTTTCTGGTTGTATATCAATAATTTGGATGAAAGTGTAGGTGGTCTGTTTAGTAAGCTTGCAGGTGACTTGAAAATTAGTGGTGTTGAGGAGCGAAGAAGGTTGTGAAAGGATACAGCAGATCAGTTGCAAATCTGAGTGGAGAAATGGCAGATGGAGTTTAATCTGGACAAATGAAAAATGGGCTGAAAAATCTGCAGACAGAATTTAATGTGAGGTGTTGCACTTTGATAGGACAAACCAGACTAGGACTTACACAGTGAATGCTAGAACACTGAGGAGTGTGGTAGAACAGAGGGATCTGGGAATACAGGTACATAATTCATTGAAAGTGGCATCACAGATAGATAGGGTAATAAAGAAAGCTTTTGGCACATTGGCCTTCGTAAATCAAAAATTTGAGTACAGGAGTTGGGATGTTATGTTGCAGTTGCATAAGACATTGGTGAGGTGTGCAGTTCTGGTCATCTACCTACAGGAAAGATATCATTAAGATTGAATGAGTGCAGAGAAAGTTTACAGGGAAGTTGCCAGGGCTTGAGGATATGAGTTATAGGTCAAGGTTGAACAGGTTAGAACTTTATTCCCTGGAGTGTAGAAGAATGTGGAGAGATTTGATAGAGATATACAAAATTATGAGGGGGATAGATAGGGTAAATGCAGGCCGGCTTTTTCCACTGAGGTTGGTTGAGAGTAGAATTAGAGGTCATAGGCTAAGAGTTAAAGGTGAAATATTTAAGGGGAACTCGAGGGGGAAACTTCTTTGCCCAGAGAATGGTGAAAGTGTGGACCGAGCTGCCGGGGAAGTGGTTGATGCAGGTTTAATCGCAACATTTAAGAGAAGTTTGGTTAAGTACGTGGATGGAGGGCTATGGTTAAGGTGTGGATCAATGAGATTAGGTAGACTAACAGTTTGGCATGGACTAGAAGGGCCTGTTTTGTTGCTGCAGTGCTCAATGATTCTCTGATTCTAAGTGTGTGGTGACACATTTGGGTGGTGGTGGGGGGGTTCAAATACAGGAAGAAAGCATCAGCAAATGGTAGAACTCTTAGGAACACTGATGTACAGAGAGATCTTGGGATGCAAGTCCGCAGCTCCCTGAAAGAGGATAGGGTAGTAAAGAAAGCATATGGCATACTTGCCTTTATCATCAGGATGTTGAGTATAAAAGTCAGGAAATCATGTTGCAGCTATACAAAATTCTGTTTAAATTAGCATCATGGTTAGCATAGACATGGTAGACTGAAGGCCCCATTCCCATGCTGTACTGTTCTATGCTCTACGTTCTCTCCTTGAAAATAATGTCACCTTGTTTACTGTCAAGAGTAAATCTCTCCGTTTGTATGAATTATTTTGGTACAGATTTGTACGATCTTCTACAGCATTCACAGCCACAGAGCCCTACCCCTTTTGTCTCTCATGCAGGCTTGATTAACGTAGTCCATGTGCTTGAGGAGCTGTTTGTGTAAGGCCTTTTCTCGGATACCCCGTGGATGAAGCGCTTTGAGCAGGCAGTTCAGTTCCTCAGGGCTGTCAATGTGCCACCAGCCTTTCTGCATCTCTACAAAAGACATAAGATCACATGTGATTAGTGAACAAGTGCAGCTCCAGACCTGTGCTCCTCTGATCATGGCATGGGCATTGAGATGCAACCGTCCTACTCCAAAGCTTAAACGGTAAGCAAACTGGCTTTCAAACCAAAAGCAGCTGTCCAGGCATGTGACAGGCTGACACTGCAAGCTAATGTCTTCCCATATGGGGCTGATTAAGTTGTGCCAATTCTTAAGTAGTTTGATTATTGACTGTTACCAGCTAGAGAAATAAGGACCTTGCTGGAGCTAATATATTTTCTTTTTTTTTTAATTTTATTTTTATTTGGATAAGGAGTTCACAATTATCATGTACTTTTTTCCACACATATAACCTTTTCCAATTTTTTTATATGTATAAAACTACAATTATTTATACATTCTTAAGTACACATTGAGATGATATAAAAGGAAAATAAACATTTAAATAGATAATTATGTACTGTGGTAAATCTAACCTATTAGGCTAAGTAATGAAATTAGTTGTTAAGAAAAATGGTAATAATAGTTTCCATACAACCCTTCCAGACCATTTCCACTGGTCCAAAATGTTGCATACAAGCCTATATACCAACCATTGTAGGTGTTTATATCCCAATTTGTTCGTGCTTGTTCCTGCCCGCAGACATAATTATCCAATCCCTATGTACTTATTTACTTAAATTTTTTCTTTTTTTTTTAATCCCGTTCCCAAATCTTTCCCTTTACTTGTGTTAATTCTCTATTTTCCAAAAAAAAAACAACAAACATTTAGACTAGGGGTGCTTACGTTAGCAATATTACTGTGTTGATGAGAAGAGCAATATAAATCATTAGGAGAGTCATCTAAAGTCTGCTCGCATTGGGGTTATATATTCAATCCATTTATTCCAGATTTGATAAAATGTTTCTTTTTGAGTTCTCAGGGAGTAAGTCAACTTTTCCATTTTAAATATTTCCAAGATAATTTCGTACCAATCTTCTAATGTAGGTGGTATTGGATTTAGCCATTTTCTAGTGATTGATTTCTTACTTGCCGCTAAGAGGGCCTGCAGCAACTTTATATCTTCCTTCTGTTCAAGGAACAATACATGCCCCAAATAGAGCGGCTCAAAGTTCAGAGGTATCTGGGACCTAAGTACCTTAACTAATGTTCTATGAATACCTTCCCAAAATAGACTTAATTTAGGGCAATCCCAGAAAATATGAAAATGATTTGCCTCCTTGGAGCCGCACCTTCTCCAACACATCACATTTGTATCTTTATATTTTTCCTGATATGGGGTCTTGAAGTATCTTATAATGTTTTTCCAACAATGTTCTCTCCAAGTCAAAGAATTAGTCGAGGACCATTGAAAGCTGCAGATTTTCCCCCAAGCCTCCTCTGAAAGTACCAACCCCGCTTCTTTCTCCCACTTCTCTTTAATATACAGTGTATTTACATTTTTAGCATGGGAGAGTGCATTATATAGGCGAGAAACTGATTTACTAGGTATTGAACTGCAAGCCGAATTCAGAATCTTGAAAAATTCTAATTCTATTGTTGATAGGTCTGTATATCTACAACTCTGGTTAACATAGTTTCGTATTTGAAGGTACCTAAAAAAGTCATTATGTTCTAGGCCATGTTTGTCCTGCAGGATTTGGAAACTTTGTAATACTCTTTTATCTATAAATGAGAGGTAGGTTGTAAGACCTTTCTTTATCCATAGCTCAAATCTTTTATCTCCTCTGTTGGGAAGGAATTCGGTATCATATGCACACCATCTAAAGAGTTTTAGCATGTTATTAACTCCACATGAATTAACCACCTTCTGCCATACTTTTAATGTAAGATTTATCCAAGCATTATTAAATTTTTCCAACTGGGCCATCAATCCTTTGTCAGCTATTGAGGCCTGAAGAGGAAATCTGTCAACTAATCCAAATTCTATTTCCTTCCATCTAGCCTTATATTCCCTATTACACCAATATAACAGAGGGGTTATCTGTGAGGCATAAAAATAATTTCTCAGGCAAGGAAGAACCATACCTCCTCTTTCCTTCCCTAACTGTAAGGTGTTATATCGAATTCTAGGTTTCCTTCCTTGCCAAATGAAGCGGGAAATCCATTTGTCCCATTCCCTGAATTGATTATCATCCACCTCCACTGGTAAAGTACGGAAAAGATATAATAACCGAGGAAGAATATTCATTTTTATAGTATTTATCCTTGAATTTAAACTTAAAAAGGGGATAAGATTCCACCTATGCATATCTGCTTTTATCTCTGAGATTAATGGCCCATAATTTACCTGTGACAGTGTTGAAAGATCCTTCGGCAGGGTTATTCCTAAATATTTTAATGATTTAGCTTCCCACTTAAGATCGTATGTATCCTGCAATTTTTTGGATGGTGTATAATTTAGGGACATAACCTGCGTTTTCTTTATATTTATTTTATAACCTGATATTTTCCCAAAGTCATCCAACAGTGTAAACAATCCTATAAATGATTTTTCTGGTTCACTCAGATAGACCAAAACATCATCTGCGAATAATGCCACTTTCTGTTCAATCCCTGCCACCTTGATACCTTTTATGATTTCGCTCTGTCTTATTAGTTGGGCAAGCGGTTCAATATATAGCGCAAAAAGGAGAGGAGAAATTGGGCATCCCTCTCTAGTGCCTCTCTCTAAAATGAAGGAGTCAGAGAGGTCCCCATTTATCTTAATTCGGGCTGTTGGGCTGTCATACAGAGTCTGAATTACTTTAATAAACCTTTCTTGAAAGCCGAATCTTCCTAACACTCTGTATAGGAATGCCCAACTAACCGAATCAAAAGCTTTCTCAGCGTCCAGTCCTACTACCATTGTCTCTGTCTCGTTCTTATTAACCTGTTCTAATATGTGCAGAGTTCTCCTTATGTTGTCCTGTGTTTGTCTTTGTTGAATAAATCCAGTCTGGTCTAAATGGATTAGGCCAGGTAAAAGCTTTTCCAATCTCCGCGCTAATATAGATGTAAATAGTTTGTAATCTAAATTAAGAACACTAATTGGCTGATAATTGCCACATTCTAGTTTATCTTTACCCTCTTTAGGAATAACTGAAATAATCGCTTCTCTCCAGGAAGGTGGAGTTTCTCCTCTCTGCAAGATCCAATTAAAGGTGTTAAGTAGTAATGGGGCTAACTGTGTCTTCAGGGACTTGTACCACTCTGAGGTAAACCCATCAGAACCCGGGGACTTTCCAGCCTTTAACCTAGAGATGGCCACGTTCAGTTCTTTGACAGTTACTGGTTCTAATAAACTTTCCTTTTGTAAATCTGTAAGTCTAGGTAGATCTAAAAAATTCAATACACTGTCTATATAGGGCTCATTGGGGGCCCGGGGTTGGGAGTACAGCTCTCGATAATACGTTTCAAAACTCTCTTGAATTTTCCCTATTGTACTCTCCACAAGCTTTGTCTTTGGATTCTTTATTTTATGAACTGTATTGTCTGCTTGTTGTTTTCGTAATTTATATGCTAATAATCTAGCTGATTTACCTCGTACTTCATAATTCTTTTGTCTCAGGTAAAGAAAATTTCTTTGAGTTTCCAACGTATAAATATCATCAATTTCACTTTGCAATTTCCTAATTTCCTGTTTTCGATTTGAATTACTTTTGTTGCTATCTCTAACTTGAAGTTGTTTTAATTTTCCTTGAAGGTCTGCTAATTTTTGTGCATTGATTTTTTTCATGTGAGTAGTAATGGAAATAATTTTCCCTTTCAGTACAGCTTTCAATGTATCCCATAAAATCACTGGTGATGTTTCTCCCGTGTCATTAAGGTCTAGATATTCTTTGATTTCTCCCCTTAATCTCTCCATTACTTTTGGGTTATTAAGTATATGTGAGTTTAGCCTCCACAGTGTTTTCCTCATTTTCCTTTCCAGGATTAGAGACATAGAGACTGGGCTATGATCCGACAGATCAATTGTTGCAATATTACAGTTTTTTATCCTGAGTCTATCTGTATTAAAGATAAAGAAATAGTCTATCCTTGAATAGGCTGAATGAGGGAAAGAGTAATATGTATAATCTTTACTAGTAGGGTGTAATTCCCTCCAGACATCTATAATTCCCAACTCCTCCATCAATGAATTCACTTTCCGAGTCAGAGGTTTATTCTGAGTAACTATTCTTGAAGAATCTAATATAGGATTTAATCTAATATTAAAATCCCCTCCACAAATTACTACCCCTCGAGAACTGACCATTAGGTCAAAAATGTGTCTATAAAATGACCATTCACTACCTGGAGGAGCATAAACATTCAGCAATGTTATTTCTGTACCTTCTATTCTTCCTGTGATTTTTACAAACCGTCCTTCTTTGTCTCTAGTCTCTGAAATATGTTCATAATTAAGAGTACTTGATATTAAAGTAGCTACCCCTCTTTTGTGACTCAATTTATATGATGAATAAAATACATGCTTAAAGCCCATTCTTTTTAATTTTCCATGTTCAGATTGGCTCATATGTGTTTCCTGGAGGAAAGCTATTTGTGCCCTCTCTTTTTTCAATTTAGACATAATCTTATTTCTTTTAATTGGATTCAAAACCCCATTAACATTATAGGAAATTATTTTTACCAATTCAGTTTGCATTTTTCTCTAGTAGAAAAAAAGCACTCTCCTTTTCTAACCAAACAGTAAGCAATCCCTTCTCAACAGTAAACCAAGACATATAACCACACCCTAGACATTTCTGAACGTATAACATTTGAAAATTTTCCCCGACTTCCCACAGTGAGGCCTGAGCACCGACCCGCCTCAGTTCAGAGGGATAACCTCTATCTTCACCCTGTGTTAGAGGGCCCTCAGCAGTTCGAATAATCATAGAGAATTTTCTCCTATTTATGTCTCGACCATATTGCTATCATTCAAGTTATTCCGCCTAGATTATTTTCAGTTACCAGTTTTCATTTTACTTTTAAGTCCGATTTACTCTTTTCAGTCATTTCTCTTAATTAATCTGTATTCTCTGTACATTCACGTCTGAATATTTGCAGCTTTTCCTTGTAGTTTGACACTCTGGTTCGAGTGGAGCGTCCTCGCCCCACTAACTGCCACGACTTCTGCCGAATCCTCTCCAGTAGCGACTCCGGTTGGGTGATAACTTTAATAGGTAGTCCCCGGTCTGCCAGGTCCGACGTTGCCTCCTCCACCGTAGCGTAAGTTTTTGTCCCTTCGTCGTAAAAGACTCTCAGCCGAGCTGGATACAGGGTCTGGAATCTGATGTTGTTTTCCTTCAGGACTCTCCGTGTTTCCGTATATTCCTTCCGTCTGGCAAGAATCCCCGGTGCGTAGTCGTGGTCTAAACTGATTTTACAGTTGTTCCACATGAAACCTTTCTTTTGCCATGCTCTTTTAAGCACCTCTTCCTTCGTTCTGTAACTGAGAAATCTGATCAGAATCGATCTGGGCTGGGTGCCTGCCGGAGGCTGTGGTGCCAACGCGCGGTGAGCCCTTTCTATCTGTAGGTCTTTTGCGGCCGGTATATCAAGGTTCTCTCTAAGCAGCTTCTCCACGAAGGGAATCATCAATCCGGGTTTACCTTCGGTTCCTTCGGGAACTCCGTAGATCCTCACATTTTCCCTTCTCGAGCGGCCTTCTTGATCTATTAGTTTCCACTGGAGTTGGTCTTGTAGCTTCAGCATTTCTGCTATCACTTCCTCGGCGTTTTGTAGCTTCTCTTCAATTCCAACAATCCTCGCTTCGGCTTCGTCTATCCGCGAGTTAGTTTTTACTATTTCTCCTTTAATATCTTCCAGCTGTTTGCTGTTATTTTGTCAGAACTCGCGAATCTCTCCGAGAATCAAAGACAGAGTCACCGATTCCCCCTCATTATCTCCGTCCTGGCTTGCCGTGGGAGAGCTAGGCCCGTCGCCTTGCTGCATCTCTTTATGTTTATCAGCCTTCGAAGCGGACTTTTTATTCTTGTTCTTAGACATCATTTTTGCCCCTTTTATTAATATAGTTATGCAATATTAAGTATTTGTCTAAATTCGATTTTGGGGCAGTTTACCTTCTTTTTTGTCAAGAGACCTTTTCCTTACGCCGCCATTCCCTTGATGACCCGGAAGTCCTCCTCGGAGCTAATATATTTTCAAGTGAGATTAGGAATGACAACCTCATTGTTACAGGCAGTTCGGACATCAGAAACAAACTAAGTTTTGTTGGCTGCAGGAGAGACGATCTTGCACACATATAATTTAGACAGCTTTGGAGAAGGGTATTCAACTCATTGTGCCAGTTCTGGCTCCTTGAGTTGACAAACAAATCCTTATCCCAAATCGCTCACCAACAGTCCTACATGCTAGGGCTTTTCCCTTTGGAGCAAAGTGGGATGACAGGTGGCTTGATAGAGGTGGATAAGACGATAAGAGGCAGAGATCCTGCTGTTGTCTGTAAGGAGTTTGTACATTCTCCCTGTGACCACATAGGTCTCCTCCAGGTGCTCCGGTTTCCTCCCAAGTTCCAAAGACACACAGATTAGGGTTAGTAGGTTGTGAGCATGCTATTTTGGCGTCAGAAGTGTGGCAACACTTATGAGCTGCCACTAGCACATCCTTGCATTGTGTTGGTCGCTGATGCAAATGACACATTTCACTCTTATGTTTCAATGTACGTGTGACATGTGTTAGATAGAGTGGACATCCAGCACCTTTTTCCCAGGGCAGCAATGGCTAATATGAGAGGACATACTTTTAATGTCGGCTTAGGAGAGATGTCAGAGGCAATTTTTTTTTTAAATATACACACACACACCCACACCCACCCACAGAGTATGTGCATGCAATGCACTGTTGGGGGTGGTAGAGGCAGATACGTTAGGAACACTTTAGAAGACTTAGATAGGCACATGAACAAAAACAAAATGGAGGGCTCTGTGGGAGGGAAGGGTTAGACTGACCTTGGAGTAGGTTAAAAGATCAGCACAACATCGTGGGCCGAATAGTCTGTATCATGCTGCACTTTTCTATGTTCTATTGACTACCCCTGGCTAAGCATTTATCCAGTTTTTAATCCAGCTAAAGTGGCATTTCAGAGAGACATGAAAACCTATTTCTGGCACAGAAAAGTGTTCACAGAGACTCTAAATGGATGTTTGATATTACATCTACAGTGCCTTCATTTTTTTCTGGTTTAGTGTTGATGCTTCAATGTGTTTAAATGAGACACAAATACTGCTGAGTGTTCAGCCAGAAATAGTGATATTCCACATGGTCCTACTGTGGTTTCTAAGAACACTAAGTATTTATTTCTGTTAGAAATAACCTTCTAAAAGCCAAAGCCACATTTTACTTGATAGGGAATACTAAGTGGATATTAAGTGGGTGGATCTACCACACAAATATACCTGGCAGCATGTTGGAGCGCTGCATTACCACTGACATCCAATAGAGTGAGTTCTAACAACATTCTAACAATGGTGGGCATTATGCATAGCTTTGAGTTTGGCTGCTTTAGAGAATGAAGCTAAATCATTCAAATCAAAGTGGAGTAAAAAAAAGACCATATTTGCTGTGTAAAAAGTGCCTGCTGGAATGGGATGAGACCAAAGTGGAAATTTTTGTCCTCAACACCAAGACCATAAGACACAGGAGCAGAATTAGGCCATCTGACCCATCGAGTCTGCTCCGCCATTCCATCATGGCTGATCCTTTTTTTTTAATCTCCTCCTCAACCCCAGCTCCCGGCTTTCTCCCCGTAACCTTTGATGTCATGTCCAATCAAGAACCTTTCCATCTCTGCTTTAAATACACCCAACAACCTGGCCTCCACAACTGAATGTGGAAACAAATTCCACAAATTCACCACCCTTTGGCTAAAGAAATTTCTCCGCATCTCTGTTTTGAAAGGGCACCCTCTATCCTGAAGCTGTGCCCTCTTGCGGTACATGTGGCATAAATCTAATACTACACATCAGCTAGGTAACACCATCTCCACTGTAAAGTTTGGTGAAAGTAACATCATGCAATGGGGGTGCTTTTCAGCAGCAGGCACTGGAAATCTGGTCAGAACTGATGGGAAGATGAATGCTGCCATATACAGAGAGAGCCTGGATAAAACCCTGCTAGCCTCTGCTAGAAAGCTTAAACTTGGGAGGAAGTTCATCTTTCAGCAGGACAACAACCCAAAACACACTGCCAGAGCAACCATGGAGTGGCTTCAAAAGAAGAAAATTGATGTCCTTGAGTGGCTCAGAGGCCCCAAATGAACATCTAACCTGGCACACAAATAAACTCTTCTTGGACTTCCAGCCAGGTACAACTATCAATTTTAGCCAAGGTTTTGATGAAAAACTCTGCCATCTTCATGAAACGTCAAAATATTGGTTAAAATCGATACCTGTACCCGGCTGGAAGCCAGAGAAGTGTTTATTTGTCATATACGCAGGGAAAGCACCAGATCCTTTTTTAATACAAACCTGGCACAGCTTAAGCAATTTTGCAAGGAGGAATGGGAAAATCTTGCTCCATCACATTGCGCAAAGCTAATAGAGACTTATCCGAAAAGACTATTGGCTGTAATAGCTGTGAGAGGTGGTTCAACCAATTACTGAGCAAGGGTGGGGGGGGGGGGGAAGAGAATACTTTTTGAACTGCTGACATCTCAGTTTTTGAATTTGTATTTTTTCATGCTTTACAATTTCCACCATTTTTTGGGTTCTACTATGAAAAAAGGAGCACAAATATAAATTCTCAGCTAAATTGATCAAAATCCCTGGTTGTAATAATCACTTATGTGAACAACGGGTTGGGAGGGGGGCTGAATATTTTTCCCAAGGCACTGTATATAAAAGAAACATAAGCAACAATTTATGAAAGTGAACTGGGAATTGCATACAAAGTTGTTGAAAAAGAACCTTTGATTTAAATCCCACTGCAGAGGTTAAGAGGTCAAATCCCCTGCTAAGGTTAGTGGGCGAAGGCTGTTAGAGGGACTATGTTTCAGATGAGATACTAAACTGTGAGGAAGAGATGAGGGAGTGCAAAACATTATTTCCAAGGCAGGCATTAGAGTTCATCCCAGTGTCCTGGGGCCAACATCAACATCAGAGAAATGGAAAGTGAAAAAAACAAGCTGGAACACTGAACAGCTCAGGTATTGTCACTGACCTTAATTGTTGATTTTCTCTCCACAGATGCTGCCTGACCTGCTGAGCTTTTACTTCAGATTCAAGCTGCTGCAATATTTTGCATTTCAATCACTAAAACTGATTACCATCATGGTGCTGTTTGTGAGAGTTTGATGTACACCAGTTGGCTGCTGCATTTCTGACACTACAACACTGACAACAATTCAAAAAGTGCTTCCTCGCCTGTGAGATGCTTTGGGAATTCCTGTGGTGGTGCTACATGCTCAAGGTATTTAAGTAATTTGATTAACACTGATGGCTACAATCAGATTGTAAGTTTCAACTTCAGCCTGCAACCTTGACCTCAATAGTGGTAAGTGCAGATAACAGTTCCACTGCCTTTGTCCCATTCTCCTGATAATGTTACAATTGAGACATGGAAAATTACACCTATCATATGGACTCATTAGCCAAAGAGTGTGGCTTAATAGCAGCATTTTATCATATCGATTGATTGGTTAATGACTATCTGGTACTGTAGCTTTTTGGTCCTCAGCACATTTTCTGTCATTTTAGGGAAACTAAGATTTATTTTCATCGACAAGTGACTGCAAGTAAGTAAAGGCTGTAATTTAATGTCAAGAGTCATCCACAGATCAATCAACAGATAGCTCAGTGTTCATGACACTGCTTCTGCAGCAAAATTAAATTGCACCTTAACTATTCTTCACTTGCACAAACAGAGCCAGCTTGGGTTGAGTTAAAGAGAGAGAATAGTTGTGGGGGCATCTTGATGGATGTGGGTAATACTGACGTATTCACAGGTAGATGGGTTCAACTTACGTTAATACAAGACTCATAACTTGTAGAAATGATGAAACTTGGTAATGTTGTGGGAATATAATCACTTTTTATAAAACAGCTTTGTGGGATTTTTTTGACTGTGGATTTTCTTGTTAAAGGTTAGATGAAGAACAAGAACAAAAAGGTTTCCCGAGCTATTTTCCACACCTGGAGTAGTGTGACATTTCTCTCCTAACATACCTTAACAGGTGGGAGTGCCAATATTCCCAAGCAATCTCACCTGCTGGAATTGGTTTCAATTGACACTGATTAGACTCCTTCTGCAATTTTGATGGCCGCCCACGACGTTTAGATATCCATTGCCGTGTACTCTCAGCCAGAGGAAGGCCTTCAGCTGGATGAGGTTTAGTCACGGGGGTGTTAGTTTGTGGAAAAGCAGATTCCGAGGTCCCAGAAGCAAGGTCAAGGATCAGAGAGTCTATGAACTGTGTGTCAAATGGAGTCTCCATAGATGGCTACAAAACAGAGGAAAGATGAATGAGATGAGCAACAAATAGACCCAAAACATGAATCAAAATGTTATGGTCCCAGACCTGAAACATTAACTGTTTCGCTTCCCACAGACGCTGCCTGACATGCTAAGTGTTTCCAGCATTTTCCATTTTGATTCACATTTCAGCTGGATACCACAGAGAAATCTTTAGCCTGAAGTGTCTCTCTGTCTCCACAGATGCTGACTGACCTGCCGAGTCTTTACACCCTTTTCTGTTTTTATTTCAGGTTTTCAGAACCTGCAGTTGTTGCAATTCTTATACCATGCTGACGTCCGGGCACGTCTCTAACTGGATTGAGGCAGCCTACATCTGGCACATTGACAGATATCTGCCAAGATTCAGGGTGCAGAATGCAGCCAACCCGACCACGCGGATGATTCCAATATCTGAGTTTAAGATCCACCTCGCTCCTTGCCTCCCCCATCGAAGACACGTACCTGTGTAGCGGCAGTTGGCCCCAGTGGACCATGGTCCAGTCCATTCGGATCAGAGGCCACTAACTGGCACTGATGCTGCAGTGTTGGCTGTGGAGAAGCTGGGAGTTGGATAACAGAAGAGGTATCACAGGGAACCCTAGGGAGAAGGCTGAACCACTGCCCTTGCTTCTCAGCACAGTCCTTGACCCTCTGCTCTGAGTTTGGGACACTAAGGTCGAACAGCTTGCGGTTGCTGGCTAGCAGGACCTCGGGGGAGAAGACAGCCAGTCTGTCTTTGCTAGTGCTACATTGAGGATTCGAGACGGAGAGGTCAGACACAGAATTCTGCAGGACGCCCAGCCACGCTAAAAACACAGTCAGGTGCTCAAGGTTCGAGTGAGGCTGGCCAGTGGGAGGTACCTCCTGCTGTAAACCACTGCAGTGTTTGACATTGGCCCGCTGCTGCTCCAGGCTCTCTGGGGCAGCCACATTGGCCTCGCACTTGCTCCGCTGTTCATCCTTTGGCGTAACCAGAGTGCTGGCCTTCACACTCAGTGCATCTGCCCCCTGCACTTTAACTGGGGCAGTCTCGAGAGACTGGCGCTGGTTTTTTTCCAGGTCTCCCTCTTCAGCGGCTGGTGGAGAGCAACAACAAGGCTTCATCAGCATTAGAATGGGTTTCATAGTACTTAATATCCACATTAACATTAACATGTTGAACCATATCAAAAACAGAAAATGCTGGAAGGACTTAACCAGTTAAGCAACATCTGTGCAGAAAAGAGGACAGTTAACACTTCAGATCAGGGACCTTTCCTGAGTTTTGAGGGTCTCTGACCTGAAACATTGACTAATTTCTGTTTCCACAGAACATGTCTGACTAGCTGAGTTTTTCCAGCATTTACATTTATGTTTCAGCTCAGCGTTTGCAGTTTTATTTGTTTCCCATTAACACTGAACTGTCTGTCTTTCTGGACTATTAGCATGATTCACCTATTACAGGTGACTGGGATTAGGGATGTGGTGGGCTGAACGGCCTGTTTCTGTTAAGACTGTAACTCTATCGGGCTCCCTGAAGTTTCAGGGTCACCATTACTAACACAAGCATTTCACTCCAGATTTATTTCAGTACTTGAATTTACACTTCCCAGCTGGTCAATGATCCAGGCCTCTGGATTATCGGAACAGTATCATAGCACTTTCACGCCTGGCTCTCTCCCAAGCCGGGGGGGACCTGGTTATACGTGTCAGATTCAGGTCAGGTTAAGAAAAAATAAGTGCTCACTTTTGAGCAAGGCTCTGAATAGCTGTGGTTGGGTCATATTTTAATTTTATTTCCAAGCAGACTTCTGAACTGTGCCCCTAACTCTGCTTCAGAGTCACTGAGCAATACCAGCACTGATACAGGACCTTCAGCCCAACTAGTCCATGCCAAACATACAACCATAAGATATAGGAGCAGAAGTAGGCCATTCGGCCCATCGAGCCAGCTCCGCCATTCAATCATGGTTTGATCCAATTCTTCCAGTCATCCCCACTCCCCACCTTCTCTCCATACCCTTTAATGCCCTGGCTAATCAAGAACCTGTCTATCTCTGCCTTAAATGCACCCAATGACTTGGCCTCCACACCTACTCGTGGCAACAAATTCCACAGATTTACCACCCTCTGACTAAAGTCATTTCTCCGCATTTCCGTTCTAAAAGGATGTCCTTCAATCCTGAAGTCATGCCCTCTTGTCCTAGACTCCCCTACCATGGGAAATAACTTTGCCATATCTAATCTGTTCAGGCCTTTTAACATTCAGAATGTTTCTATGAGATTCTCCCCTCATTCTCCTGAACTCCAGGGAATACAGCCCAAGAGCTGCCAGACGTTCTTCATACCGTAACCCTTTCATTCCTGAAATCACTCTCATGAACCTTCTCTGAACCCTCTCCAATGTCAGTACATCCACAAGGACTCCCAAGTCCCTTTGCATCTCTGCATTTTGAATTCTCTCCCCACCTAATTAATAGTCTGCCCGTTTATCTTCCACCAAAGTGCATGACCACACCCTTTCCAACATCGTATTTCATTTGCCACTTCTTTGCCCATTCCCCTAAACTATCTAAGTCTCTCTGCAGGCTCTCTGTTTCCCCAACACTACCCGCTCCTCCACCTATCTTTGTATCATTGGCAAATTTAGCCACAAATCCATTAATCCCATAGTCCAAATCATTGACATATATCGTAAAAAGCAATGGTCCCAACACCGACCCCTGTGGAACTCCACTGGTAACCGGCAGCCAGCCAGAATAGGATCCCTTTATTCCCACTTTCTGTTTTCTGCCGACCAGCCAATGATCCACCCACGCCAGTAACTTCCCTGTAATTCCATGGGATCTTATTTTGCTAAGTAGCCTCATGTGCAGCACCTTGTCAAAGGCCTTCTGAAAATCCAAGTACACCATATCTACTGCATCGCCTTTGTCTACCCTGCTTGAAATCTCCTCAAAAAAATTGCAGGAGGTTAGTCAGGCAGAATTTTCTTTTCAGAAAACCATGCTGGCTTTGGCCTATCTTGTTATGTGCCTCCAAGTATTCTGTAATCTCATCCCTAACAATTGATTCCAACAACTTCCCAACCAGTGATGTAAGGCTAATAGGTCTATAATTTCCTTTCTGCTGCCTCCCACCCTTCTTAAATAGTGGAGTAACATTTGCAATTTTCCAGTCATCCGGTACAATGCCAGAATCTATCGATTCTTGAAAGATCATCGTTAATGCCTCCAGATGCTACTAGCTTCTGAGGCAACCACCCATATCATTAGTGGGGGAACAAGGGAAAAGACTAGTCAACAGGACTAATGCAATTATGGATTTTGGTGGGAAAATTATAGAGAGCATTGCCCAGTATTGTGTGATTGGAAATTATTAATTTATGATTTAGTGGTTAAGGGAATAGTGATCATAATGATATAAAAAGAGAAAATGCTGGAAAAACTCAGCACATAAAGCAGCATCTGAGGAAAGGGGAACAGTTAATGTAGACTGTTTCTTTTTCCATAGATGCTTCCTGACCAGCTGAACTCTCTCACCATTTTCTGGTTTTATTTTAGATTTCCAGCATTTGCACATTTTTTATTATAATAATTCAATAGGGATTTCTATAAAGACTGAAAATGGCTTAGGAGATACAGATGGATTAAGTGAATAGACAAGAACTTGGCAAATGCAAGACAGTATGGAATTGAGATTCATTTTGGTAGAAAAAAACAGAAACTAAGTACCTTTTTTAATAGTGAGAAATTGAAAGGTGTTGGTGTTCATAGGGACCTGGGTTTTCCTACACACATTTCACTGAAAGTTAATATGCAAGTACAGAAAGACAGTAGGAAGGAGAAAAAGGTGAAAGTGACTTAATGGCATTCTTTGCTTCCAGTGTTCTGAGTGGAACTCTGGGACTGGACCATTTTCACAGAAGAGTTGGGATTGTGAGCCTTACCCACTGATTCCTCAGAGCCTTCCACGAACACGCCACTAAGGTGAGGAAAAACCCAGTAGCGACGTCTGAAGCGGTCCCGCCCCAATAACAAGGCACGTAGTTTCTGGGAGAATTGAAGCAGCTTCCGTGCAAAATAGATTTGTCGCTATGGAAACAAGCAATGAAGCAATGGTTACTAAACATCAATGACAAACAGTGCTATTGAGCTCCAACATACTCAAAGGCAATATAACTGAACACTTCACAAGGTGGAGAGAGCGGTCCGGAGGCAAAAGTGATCAAATTCAAGGGGTGCACGTCTGGGGAACATTGGCGGACACCTGCTGAATACATGCAGAAGGCAAAAGCTTTTAGGAGGCTCTTGAATATGGTACATGAAATCTGTACTCTCAGTAAACTCAAATCTCCCATATTCTACTGCCTGTGGCTTAGCTCAACTGTCACCATCAGCTCTGTGCTTGTTAACCTACATTTGCTCCTTTAAGCCGGAATTTTAAAAACTCTCAGCCTTGCTTAAAATGTCCTCTGTGCCTTTGGCCAACCCTTTCTGCAGTCCTGCCAGCATCCTTCTCCTCATGTGTAAGATCTCTTTCTTCCACCCGGTGTTTGATAACCTTCCTGAATAAATCTCAGTTTGTTAGTGAAGCATCCTGTGGCTTATTACCATGTTATACATTGTTCAGAAACACAAAGTAAATAGCTGCTTGAAAGAGATAGATGGTCAGTGTGCTAAAAGCGAAATAGAGGGATAAAGGCAAATGCCTGAGCCTGGGGCGATATTGTGAGCAGTGTTTTACATGGTCATGTGTCAGGTGTGCTCTCATTCACCTTAATACCCAAATGATCTGGATTGACAATCGAGTGGAAAAAAAAAGTTGCTTATGATTTGACATCGCAGTAATGAGCATGAGATATAGGAAGACAGCTTGAACATCAATTTCTCAAATTTCCATTAATTTCTTTCCCCCCCTCCCCTTCTCTTTTTCTATTTCTCATTCTGGTTTCCCTCTCCCCCCTTTTCTTCTTCTCACCTGCCAAACACCTCCTCTGGTGCCCCTCCTTCCCTTTCTTCCATGGTCCACTGTCCTCTCCAATCAGACTCCTTCTTCAGTCCTTTAAATCTTCCACTCATCATCTCCCAGCTTCTTAGTTCATCCTCCCTGCCCCACCCCCACCCCTCCCCCGGTTTCACCTATCACCTGCCAGTTTGTACTCTTTCCCCTCTCCCACCTCCTATACTGGCGTCTGCCCCCTTCCTCTTCAGTCCTGATTAAACATCTCAGCTCAGAACATCAACTGTTTATTCCTCTCCATAGATCAGGGGTTCCCAAATGTTTCTATACCATGGAGCCTTACCATTAACCGAGGGATCCATGGACCCCAGGTTGGGAACCCCTGCCACAGATGCTGCCTGACTTGCTGAGTTCCTCCAGCATTTTGTATGCGTTGCTCAGATTTCCAGCATCTGCAGAATCTCTTGTGTTTATTACAAGAAGCTGGGCGGCAGCGTTAGCTGTGAGGAGGATGCTAAGAGGATGCAGGGTAACTTGGATAGGTTAGGTGAGTGGGCAAGTTCATGGCAGATGCAATTTAATGTAGATAAATGTGAAGTTATCCACTTTGGTGGCAAGAACAGGAAAACAGATTATTATCTGAATGGTGGCCGATTAGGAAAAGGGGAGGTGCAACGAGACCTGGGTGTCATTGTACACCAGTCATTGAAAGTGGGCATGCAGGTACAGCAGGCGGTGAAAAAGGTGAATGGTATGCTGGCATTTATAGCGAGAGGATTCGAGTACAGGAGCAGGGAGGTACTACTGCAGTTGTACAAGGCCTTGGTGAGACCACACCTGGAGTATTGTGTGCAGTTTTGATCCCCTAATCTGAGGAAAGACATCCTTGCCATAGAGGGAGTACAAAGAAGGTTCACCAGATTGATGGCAGGACTTTCATATGATGAAAGACTGGATCGACTAGGCTTATGCTCGCTGGAATTTAGAATATTGAGAGGGGATCTTATTGAAACGTATAGGAGACTTCCGGTAGAGCTCATGGAGTGAAGTCGTGTTCTTGACTCGCTCCATTACCTCTTGAGTTTTTCTTCTTATGATCAGCTATATTTTAACTAACCATTAAGGCATCGACTTTTACAATACTTTGAAACAAATTGGGCTCTTTGATAATCGGATGCTTTTAAGGTCTGCTATGTCTAAGAATGGGAAAAATGGGAAAGATGGCAAACCTCTGGTTAGACCGAAAGGTACCGATCTTCCTCCGACTGAACCACCAGTGACTTTGAAAGCTATATCGGATCTAATTCAAAGGGAAATTTCAACCTCTGTCACGGAGCTGATTGGTGTGGAAATTTCAATTAATTTCCAGAAAATTGCCAATTCAATCGATAAAATACAAACATCTATCACGGAACATCAGTCGGCTATATCTAATCTTCAAAAATCCACGCAACAAAATGAACTCAAGATGGGGAAAATTGAAGAAACAATTACTATAATGAAGAAAAAACTTGACTTTCTGACCTTTAAAAACTCTGACTTAGAATCCAGAATGCAACGGCAGAATCTTCGAATGATTGGTGTGCGTGAAGCTGTTGAATCTGACAACCCTATGAAGTTTTTTTCTCAACTTTTAAAAGATGCATTTCCTACTGTATTTCCTGACCAACCACCGTTATTGGATCGTGTTCACAGAGTTCCATCATACTCGTCTAAGTCAGATAAACCTCGACATGTCATCTTACGTTTTCATTACTTTCAAGACAAGGAGAAACTGTTTCGATCCGTTTGATCTAAAGGTTACATTGATTTTTTGGATCTTTATTTCCGGTTCGTGGAGGATTTCAGCAAACAAATTCGGGATCAACGGGTTCGTCACAGATCTGTGATGTCGGAACTCTACAAGATGGATTTAAAACCAGCGCTGCTTTACCCAGCACGTCTAAGGATCCGTACGTTGGATGGAGCCCTCCGTTTTTTTTGAATCTCCATCGGATGCCCAGAGTTATCTGGATCAATTTTCATCTTCAACATCTTAATCGTAATTTTTAACTATCTCCGTTTGATCGGAGGTTGTGAATCTGTCGGCCTTAATTATTTTTTGCCTTATATGGGCAGAAAAGTTTATTTTTGATTAATTAATATGGTTGCTAAACTTTCTTTCTATCTGCATCATTCCTTTCTTTTTCCCTGGGGATTCTGGGTGGTTATTTCCTCAGCGTCATTCTACGTATTTCCTTTGAGACCTTAAATTTTGTAGTCTTTAAATCTACTTTTTTTGTAGGTTTTCATAACTAGTTTATGTTAATAATTTCATTTCTTTTTTTTTGTTTATTCATAGGGTCTGGGGTTTGTTGCAGTTTTTTTATATTTTCTGGCTTTTTCTCTGTTATATTAAGTGCTTGTTTTAATTGATTTACTTTTTTTTATTCTTTTACTGTTTTATAACTAGCTGATCTTTTTTATATTTACACTTTTTTTTAGTGAGCGTCTATCGGAAGTCATGGGGGTAGTTTTAGTGCTTGCTCCTTTCCGGCTGGTCTGTTTTAGATTTAGCCTTGGGGTCATGGGGTGGGGGGTGGTGGGAGGGGCTTCACGTTTTAGTTTTTTTCTTCTTGGGCTATATATATTATTGAAGTATTGGTTGCGTTCTCCTTCCCGGTATCTCTTGTTTGTTCTGTTCCCTTTCCGGGTTCGTGGGTCGAGCCTATCGTCAATCCTCCTTTTTGCGGGTTGACTTTAGAGTTTATGGAGTCTATTATTAATTTTGTCTCCTGGAATACTAATGGTCTTAACCATCCTATTAAAAGGAAAAAAGTTTTTAAAGTGTTCCAGAGACTTAAAGCACAAATTCTATTTTTACAAGAGACCCATGTGCGGAGGGGGGACAGACTACGTTTTTTAAATTCTGGAAGGAACAACAGTTTCATTCGAACTCTAACGCTAAGATTCGAGGCGTCTCTATTTTTATAGACTCCTCAGTTACTTTTATACAACATGATATTATCTCTGATCCGAATGGTAGATTTCTACTGGTTAGTGGTCTACTATTTAATAAAAAGGTAGTTTTGGTTAATGTTTATGCTCCCAATATGGACTGTCTGGAATTTTATAAATCATTATTCAATCAGTTCCCGAATTTGAATGAGTTTTCATTGATCTGGGGCGGAGATCTTAATACCTGTTTATCTCCAGCTTTGGACCGTTCGGCTCCTTTACGGACCTTACCTAATAAATCTGCAACTTTGATTAATTCATTCCTCTCTGATTCTGGGTGGACGGACATTTGGCGTTTTTTGCATCCTCAGGAAAAAGGTTTTTCTTTTTTTTCACATGTTCACCATTCCTATTCAAGAATTGATTATTTCTTTATTGACTCTCGTCTTATTTCTTCAGTGATTAAATGTGATTATGACTCTATAACCATTTCGGATCAAGCTCCACTTAAGCTTTCTATTAAAATTCAGGCCAATACACAAAATAATAGACAATGGCGTTTTAATTCGCTGTTGCTTCAGGACTCGGACTTTGTTAACTTTATGAATGAACAGATTGATCTTTTTTTTTACAATCAACTATACAGAGGATATTTCTGTGAACATTCTTTGGGATACTTTTAAAGCTTATATTCGTGGTCAGATTATCTCGGATTCTGCTGCTTTCAGGAAGAAGCTGAAGCAGGAGGAGTTGGTAATTGTGGACAAGATTAAGGAAATTGATAAGAAATATGTTACAGCTCCCTCTGAGGAGTTATATAAACAAAGAACTGAACTTCAAATGGAACACTGTTTATTAATTTCGTCCTCGATTGTAAACCAATTAAAGAAAACAAGAAGTGAATTTTATGTACACAGTGACAAAATTGGCTAACTGTTGGCTAACCATTTGAAGTCTAATTATGCTAAATCTCAAATTAATCAGATTTATAATCAAAATGATCGACTGATACTTGATCATGTGGGGATTAATCAAACCTTCTTTGATTTTTATTCTTCCTTATATCAATCAGAGTCTCCTCGAGATTCTAAATATATGAATGATTTTTTAGATAACCTAGATCTCCCTGAGATTTCACAGGATATGTCTTCTATGCTAGATACTCCCATTACCACTGATGAGATTAAGAATGTTATTTCCTCTATGAACCTGGGGAAAGCTCCTGGCCCTGATGGGTTTACCGCAGAATTTTATAAATGTTTTGCACCTTCATTAATTCCTTGGTTCTGTAGGGTTTTCGAGGCTTCATTAAAACTTGGTAAACTTCCCGAATCTTTCAATAGAGCGTCAATCTCTCTAATATTAAAGAAGGATAAAGGTCCTGCTCAATGTGCATCTTATAGACCAATATCTTTATTAAAAGTTGATTCTAAAATTTTTTCTAAATTATTAGCAAACAGATTAGAAAAAGTACTTCCTTTTATTATTTCGGAAGACCAAACGGGTTTTATTAAAGGTCGTTACTCTTTTTATAACATTCGCACACTATTAAATATTGTTTATACCCCCTCACAAAATGCTTCTGAGTGTGTTATCTCTTTAGATGCTGAGAAAGCTTTTGATAGAGTAGAATGGCCTTACTTATTTAAGGTGCTTGAAATGTTTAATTTTAGCTCGAAATTTATATTCTGGATCAAACTGTTATATCATTCTCCTGTGGCCTCGGTCCGTACTAACTCTTTAAGCTCACCTTTTTTCCCTCTTTTTCGAGGTACTCGACAAGGTTGTCCTCTTAGTCCTTTATTATTTGATATTGCATTAGAACCTCTTGCAATTGCCATTCGAGAATCTCCAAATATTACTGGGATAACTCGGGGCTTAAAGTCCCATAAAATATCACTCTATGCTGATGACTTACTTTTATATATTTCTAATCCTTAAAAATCCATCCCTGCTGTTTTAGATTTATTAGCACAATTTCGTCTTTTTTCAGGTTATAAATTAAATCTTAGTAAGAGTGAACTTTTCCCGATTAATAAACAACTTCCCTTATATCATAACTTTCCGTTTAAATTGATTAATAATTATTTTTCATATCTTGGGATTAAAATTACTTGTAAACACAAAGATTTATTTAAGATTAATTTTTTACCCTTAATTGACCATATTATTCAACTTTCATCTAAATGGTTTCCATTATATTTAACTTTGATTGGTCGTATTAATGCAGTTAAGATGTTTTTTCTGCCAAAATTTTTATATATATTTCAGGCATTACCGATTTTTGTTCCAAAATCTTTTTTTGATAAAGTTGACTCAAAAATTTCATTTATTTGGCAAAATAAAAACCCGAGACTGGGTAAAATACATTTACAGAAAGCTAAGAGAGATGGAGGTTTAGCATTACCTAACTTTAGATTCTATTATTGGGCAATTAATATTCGACATATGAAATTTTGGTTACTTGACCAGGATATACTATCCATTCCTAAATGGGTAGCAGTGGAACTACAATCTGTTCAGGGCTATACACTTGGCTCTATTTTAGGTTCCTCTTTTCCCTTTGATTTGAAACGCCTCAAACAGGTCTCTAACCCGATAGTTAAATATACCTTACGTATTTGGTTTCAATTCAGAAAATTTTTTGATCTTAACCAATTTGGGCTAGCGATTCCTATTTTAGGTAACATATTTTTTCCTCCCTCTTTTACGGATCGTGCTTTTCAAATTTGGAAGACCAAGGGTATTTCACGGTTTTTTGGATTTATTTTTAGATGGTTCCCTTATGTCTTTTGAACAATTATCTAATAAATATAATTTATTAAGAATACATTTTTTTTAGATATCTACAAGTTAGAAATTTCCTAAGTACTATATTTTCTTCCTTTCCAATGCTTCCTCCTACATATATTTTAGATACTATAATTAACCTTAATCCATGTCAGAAAGGTGCATCGGCTATGATTTATAATATTATTATGAAATTTAGGAAAGCTCCATTTGATAAGATTAGGGCAGATTGGGAACAGGAATTGGGGTCTATCATTTCCGTGGATGACTGGGGGCTGATTTTACAATTAGTCAATACTTCCTCTATCTGTGCTAAACATTCCCTAATTCAATTTAAAGTTGTTCATAGAGCACATATGTCCAAAGATAAATTAGCTCGTTTTTATTCTCATATTAATCCTTTTTGTGATAGAAGTCCGGGGCAGATAGCCTCTTTAACTCATATGTTTTGGTCTTGTCCTACTCTGGAAACTTTTTGAAGAGACATTTTTAATATTATCTCAAAGGTATTGAATATAGATATCTCTCCTCACCCTATTACTGCTATCTTTGGATTACGTAAAATTTCCAGTAATCTTTCTCCTTCAGCCCGTAGAATGATTGCATTTCTTACTTTAATGGCGAAAAGATGTATCTTACAACATTGGAAAGAGCTTAATGCTCCAACTACCTTTTTTTGGTTTTCTCAGACGATATTATGCTTGAATTTGGAGAAAATTAGAAGCAATCTTTATGATTCCCCACTTAAATTTGAACAGACCTGGAAATCTTTTATTCAATATTTTCATTTAATGTAATTTTTTTTCCTTCTCTTTTTTGCTCCATATTTATATTCCCTTCTTGTTTTTTTTTACTGTTTTTAATGGAGGTCGGGTTTGAGGACATGATTTTAAGTTCTTTAACTCTACTTGGTTCCAAGTTAGCCCATTGCTTTGCTTTGCTTTTAGTTTAGTTGCACGGTGGGGTTTTTTTGGGTTTTTTTTTTCCTTTTCTCTATTGATACATACATATAAAAATTAGTATACTATTATGTTACCTTATTATGTAATGTTTAAATTACATTGTTTGTATCATTTTTTTTCTGTATTAATATCTCCTGTAATTTTATTATATTCTGACGGTGTATTAGTGCCTATATGGCTTACCTTTTATACTTATTCAATAAAAAGATTTAAAAAGAAAGAAAGAAAGAAACGTATAAAATTCTAAAGGGATTGGACAGGCTAGATGTAGGAAGATTGTTCCCGATGTTGGGGAAGTCCAGAATGAGGGGTCACAGTTTGAGGATAAAGGGGAAGCCTTTCAGGACCGAGATTAGGAAAAACTTCTTCACACAGAGAGTGGTGAATCTGTGGAATTCTCTGCCACAGGAAACTGTTGAGGCCAGTTCATTGGCTATATTTAAGAGGGAGTTAGATATGGCCCTTGTGGCTAAAGGGATCGGGGGTATGGAGAGAAGGCTGGTGCAGGGTTCTGAGTTGGATGATCAGTCATGATCATACTGAATGGCGGTGCAGGCTCGAAGGGCCGAATGGCCTACTCCTGCACCTATTTTCTATATTTCTATTAAACTTACAAGGCAGAGAGGAAAAGGAACAAACTTCAGTTTTAGGTCCAAGGAATAAAAAAAATGCACAAGTGATATTTAGCTTGTCCCAAAGCCTAGGGCTGCAGCTGGGATACTGGGTAAACTTTTGAGGCCCCCATTATAAGGATGCAGAATCAATGGAGGAAAACCTGGTCATTATCAGGGGTGGTAGATTACTGCTACAAAGGGCAGCTTTGCTGAAAAACTCTGCCTTTTGAAGGCTGACAGTTGACCTGAAACTTCAGCAAGATCAACAAACAATAAACATTAATGTTAGTTCCACTGGCTGGGATCTTAGGATCTAGAATGCTCAAGTCAGCAAAGAAGAGTCTGTAAGCAGTTTCATGAGCAAATTACATGTGTTCTTGATGAATATTATATAAGATGGAGCAAGCAAGAGTTTGAGATTAAATCACATTGCTCATATGAAAACTGTGGAATAGAGACACAAATTGATTTACTTATTTAGCAATATCGTGTGAAGCAAGCCCTTCTAGCCCTTCGAGCCACGCCACCCCACCCCAGCAATCTCCGACAACCCCAATTTAACCCCAACCTAACCACGTGACAATTTACAATGACCAATTAACCTAACCAGTACGTCTTTGGAGTGTGGAAGGAAACCGGAGCACCCGGGGAAAACCCGGACATTCTATGGCGAGGACATACAGAGACTCCTCACAGAACAGCACCAGAATTGAATTCCAAACTCTGAAACATCTATAGCTTTAATATCATTGCGCTAACTGCTACGCTACCGTAAAAGAGACAACTGATCCAGTGCTAAGCTGCTACATTCTATGTTCACGTACCTTACTGAGCTTCTCAATCTGACAGCTTAGTTCAGACACACTGGTAGACGGCTGTTCGTACTCCTGGGACAGGGAACACAGACATTTAAGCAGGAATAAGTATTCACACCATTATATGCATAGCTTTGAGAAGCAATTACAGTGCTAAAGGTTTGTGTTTCTTTACCTTCAGCCCTTCTTCTTCTCTATACCATATGAAATTTATGTCCAGGAGCCCAAGCCATTCACCATCCACACTGCCCAACTCTGAGTGTCAAAGGAAGGAGGGGGAGGCACGAAGGGATGTGGGAGTCCTAGTGCAGGATTCCCTGAAGGTTAACTTGCAGGTTGAGTCAGTGGTGAGGAAGGCAAATGCAATGTTAGCATTCATTTCAAGAGGAATAGAATACGAAAGCAAGAATGTACTGCCGACGCTGTATAAGCACTGGTGAGGCCTCACTTGGAGTATTATGGGCAGTTTTGGGTCCCTTATCTAAGGAAGGGTATGCTGGCATTGGAGAAGGTCCAGGAGGTTTACAAGAATGATCCGGGAATGAAAGAGTTACCTATGAAGAGTGTTTGATGACTCAGAGTCTGTACTCACTGGAGTTTAGAAGAATGAGGGAGGAATCTCAATGAAAGGCCTAGATAGTGTGGATGTAGAAAGGATGTTTCCAGTAGCGGGAGAGTCCAGGACCAGAGGGCACAGCCTCAGAATGGAAGGACGTCCCTTTAGAACAGAGATGAGAAGGAATCTCTTTAGCCGGGGTGTGGGGGGTGAGTCTGTGGAGTTCATTACCACAGATACCACAGACAGATGTGCAGGCCAAGTCTTTGGGTATATTTAAAGTGGAGGTTGATAGTTTGTTGATTAGTAAGGATGTCAAAGGTTATGGAGAGGAGGCAGGAGAATGGGTTTGAGGGGGGAAATAAATCAGCCATGATCAAATTGTGGAGCAGACTTGATGGGCCGAATGCCCTAATTCTGTTCTTATGTCTTATACTCTTTTGGTCTAAAGGCAATTTATGAAGCACAAAGGATAACGGTCCAAGTGGGAAAATTATAGCATAGGTCCAACTAGGAATGTCCTAAAAGTTTGTGTCGACAACGTAGGGAGAGTTTTTATACCATATTGAGACTGTGCTGTCCCTGCCTTGTAATTGTACAATGTTACAGTGTGAGGGAGCTTCACTTTGTCCCATACTTAACCTGCACTTGCAATATTTGATGTGAAGGTACAGAGGGAGCTTTATTCTGCATCCGATCTGTGTTATCTCTGCCCTGGGAGAGTACGGTAGAACTCAGTGTGGGGGCTTTACTTTGTGTCAAATCTCTACTGTCCCTGCCCTGGGAATCTGTGATGGAACAAGGTAGACAGGGTTTTGCAGTATCTAAAACATGTCCTGGGTGTGTGTGGGACTAGGGAGGCGAGCTGAACTTGGACCTTGGGATGGCCATTTGCAAAGAACGCAGATGCTCTACAAATTGATATATAGGTCACATTGGGAGCACCCGTAGATGAAGCTGGAGGAGGTGCATGTGAATATTTGCCTCACCTAGAAGGGCTTTCAGGTCCCCAAGTGGAGGTAACGAAGAGGTGTAAGAACAAGTGTTGCACCTCCTGTGGTTGCAGGGAAAAGTGCCAGGGGACAGGAAGGGATGAGTGCACCACACAGAGAGAGTGATCCCAGCAGAAGGCAGAAAGGGAAAGGCTGGTGGTGTGGTCTCATTGCAGCTGGAAAAAGTGGTGAAGGATGAGGTGCTGCATGCAGATGCTCAGCTGAAAGGCAAGGACCAAGGAAACTTATTTTTGCTGTCTGGAGAGGCAGTGGGGTAATAGCAGAATGTGCAGGAAATAGAGGAGCAGCAAGTGAGAGCTCCTTCAATCACAGTTGAAGGGAGGATATGTTTCTTGGAAAGGATGACATTTCAGATGTCCTGGAATGGAGGCCTCATCTTCACGGCATTTGTGGCAGAGACAGAGAAACTGGATGGAGGGGATGGCATCCTTACAGGAAGGATGTGTAATCCCTTGTTTTTTCTCCAGAGCCCAGCATCTGCAGTTTTTTGTGTCTCCACTGTAGTAGGATATCAGTCTGTGTTTGACACTAGGACTGTGTGATGGGACGGTGTATAGAGTGTTTTATCTGTGTCTAACCCCAGGAGAATGTGATAGGATAGTTCAGAGGTTGTCACTGTGTCTGGCCCCAGGGGTGTGTGATAGGACCGTATTGAGTGAGATTCACTGTATCTGACCCCGGGCGTGTGTGATGGGACGGTGTGGAGGGAGCTTCACTTAATACCTGATCCCGGGAGTGTGTGATGCTAAGACTTCGTGCACTAAACAGGTAATTTACCGTTACTAGTCCTGATGTCGTTATATCTTGAAGAGCAGAAATACATTTTCATAAATATTGCAATTTAATTAAATGAATTGACCCATTTTAATATGAATATCATAAGCAGCCCACGTGACACATGGTTGTCAAGACTGTTTGCCAATTTCAAGTAACTGGAGGCATCGGTGTTCCAGTGCACATTAGTCACCGCGTCCTCTCCAATACACTTAATCAGTTTAGTGGGAAAAAATAATGTTAATAAGGCTTTTAATAAACAATTTTCCAGTCTGTGAGAGCTGAGGCTCCAACAAATTGTCACGACGTGACAGAGCCAGTGCCTGTTCATCTCTCTCTTTCCCTCTCCCTCCTCTTTTAAGAAGGCCCTTAAAACCTACTGCATTGACCAAGCTGAAGGTCATCTACACTGGCAGCTCTTTATATGGTGTGGCGCCAACTTTTTTGTTTGACAAATGCTACTGTGAAGTCCCACGGGGACATTGTGTTACATTAAATACTCAACAAGAATGGATATTGCTTCCAGTTAATGGATTACATGTGTTGGAGAGGATGCAGGGACTAATGAGGACAGGAACACTGCTATCTCTCTTACACAATGCCAGCTAAAAGTCCTGACAATTACACTTTATACGTTCTGTTATATGTCAGAGTCATGAAGACATACAACATGGAATCAGGCCCTTTGGCCCACTGAGTCCATCCCGGCCAACTCTACTCATCCTGTACCAATTCCATTTATTCCCCCCACATTCCCACTGCATGACGGGCGATTTACACTGAACAATTAACCCACCAACTTACACATCTTTGGGATGTGGGAAGAAACCAGAGCACCCTGGGGAAACCCATATGTTCAAGGGAGAACGTGCAAACTCCACACAGATGATTGAACTGGGGTCTCTGAAGCTGGGAGGCAGCTGCATCACTGTGTCCCTCTGTTGGAGTATACGTGACACAGAAGGGAAGTTATACAAAGGGGAGTAGAAGAGCCTGAAACATCATTTACCATCTTATTTCCTTCCGTCTTCTTCCCTGAAAATTTCCCTCTGGTACCTTCCTTCACCCGCTCTTCATCGCCGTTTCTCATAGATGTGCCATTGTAGTCAACTTCAAAACTGAATTCTGGTTTCCGTCGCCTGTCTTCCATGATGGTTTTGAGCTTTTCAAATCCTTTCTTCTTTGCCAGAGTTCTCTGTAACCTGCCAATCACCAGGAGAAACTCAGACCAAAGAGAAAAGCCTTCACTTCAGTCTGTGCCCTGTTAACAATCTACCACTTTCAGCAACTTAGCAGAGCTAAGCAAGCTTGGCAAGGCAACTCAGTCTGATGCATGCAGAGAAATCTAAAAAACCCTCACCTTCTACTTTTTCATCTCACATCCTGCAACCTCAGGCCAGACACAGGTCCAAATAATCCACATCTGGTGAATGTGGAGGCCATCACAGCCAAGGCCAATGTAATGTGGTCACATGCACATAGACAAAGAGACGGACTATAGACTTGTCCTCACTATTTTGTGTCTCCTACTTTAAGTTACATTTATTTTACTTCAGAATGAGGTCTTACCTCCTGAGTTTGCCATCCACAATCCACTTGTTTTTCCGAATGTTGGCTCTTTGGTACAGGTTTTTATCAATTTCCCTGCAGCAAGTTAAAACAGAGAGGCGTGATTTAATAGCAAAGCAATTTGAATGTGTGTTAATCCAATCACAAACAAGAGAAAATCTGCAGATGCTGGAAATGCTAGATATGGCAAAGTTATTTCCCATGGTAGGGGAGTCTAGGACAAGAGGGCATGACTTCAGGATTGAAGGATGTCCATTTAGAACAGAGATGTGGAGAAATTACTTTAGTCAGAGGGTGGTAAATCGGTGGAATTTGTTGCCATGAGCAGCTGTAGAGGCCAAGTCATTGGGTGCATTTAAAGGTACAGATAGATAGGTTCTTGATTAGCCAGGGTATCAAAGGGTATGGGGAGAAGGCAGGGGAGTGGGGATGACTGAAAGAATTGGATCAGCTCACGATTGAATGGCAGAGCAAACTCAATGGGCTGAATGGCCTGCTCCTGCTCCTATATCTTATGATCTTATGAAATCTAAGCAACACACACAAAATGCTGGAGGAACTCAGCAGGCCAGGCAGCATCTGTGAAAAAGAGTACAGTCGATGTTTCAGGCCAAGACCCTTCAGCAGGACTAGAGATAAAAAGCTGAGGAGCAGATTTAAAAGATGGGGGGAGGAGAGGGAGAAACACAAGGTGACAGGTGAAACCGGAAGGGGGAGGGGTGAAGTGAAGAGATATGAAGTTGACTGGTGAAAGAGATACAGGGGTGGGGGTGGGGGAATCTGAAAGGAGAAGACAGAAGGCTGTGGAAGAAAGAAACGGTGGGGGGGGGGGAGGAGCACCCAAGGGAGGCGATGGGCAGGCAAGTAGGTAAGGTGAGAGTGGGGAAAGGGGACGGGGAATGGTGAAGGGCCGGGGGAGGGAAACACATTACCAGAAGTTCAAAGAATCTATATTCACACCATCAGGTTGGAGGCTACCCGTTGTTCCTCCAACCTGAGTGTGGCCTCATCTTGGCACCAGTGGAGGCCATGGATTGACATATCAGAATGGGAACGGGAAGTGGAATTAAAATGTGCGGCCACTGGGAGATCCTGCTTCTTCTGGCAAATGGAGTGTAGGTGCTCAGCAAAGCAGTCTCCCAATCTACATTGGGTTGTAGCCCCACCCCCCCTTCACCATTCCCCATTCCCTTTTCCCTCTCTCACCATATCTCCTTGCCTGCCCATTGCCTCCCTCTGGTGCTCCCTTCTTGGCCTGAAATGTCGACTGTCCTTTTTTCTATAGATGCTGCCTGGCCTGCTGAGTTCTTCCAGCATTTTGTGTTGAATGTGTGTTATACATGTTGTCTCTGAATTCCCCTTTACTTAATTATGTATTTTCTTTCAGTTTGATCATTCCATTCACTGGTTCAGAGGGCAAGGCACTTGACAAAGCTGCTCCCTAACCAAGACTATAGCTCATGCCGGCTCAGCCCTTCCTGTCTCACCAGAGACAGATCAACTCTTTTGATATCCTGCTCGGATCAGTTCTTCATCTCAAATATCTTTGCACCATCTCTCAGACAGAGGAAAATGAGGGGAGATTTGATAGAGACATACAATAGATTGGGTAAATGCAAGCATGCTTTTCCCACTGAGGTTGGGTGAGACTGGAACTAGAGGTCAGAGGTTAATGGTGAAAGGTGAAATATTTAAGGGGAATCTAAGAGGAACTTCACTCAGATGATGGAGCATGTGTGGCACGAGCTGCCAGTGGAAGTGGTAAATATGGGTTCAATTGCAACATTTCAGAGGAGTTTGCATAAGTACAGTGGTGCTAGAAAGTTTGTGAACCCTGTAGAATTTTCACTATTTCTGCTTAACTATGACCTAAACTGTGATCAGATCTTCACACAAGTCCCAAAACTAGATAAAGAGAGCCCAATTAAATAAATAACACAAAAAAACATTATTATTTGCTCACTTATTTATTGAGAACAATGATCCAATATTACATTTATTTGTTCAAAAAAGTATGCAAACCTTTGCTTTCAGTAACTGGTGTGACCCCCTTGTACAGCAACAA
The DNA here is from genome assembly GCF_963921235.1 of Mobula hypostoma. NCBI lineage: Eukaryota > Metazoa > Chordata > Chondrichthyes > Myliobatiformes > Myliobatidae > Mobula > Mobula hypostoma. The sequence continues at coordinate 11,787,706 of NC_086128.1, read as the reverse complement.
CTTTAACCAAATGTTTCCGGTAACTGTTGATCAGTCCTGCACATTAGCTTGGAGAAACTTTAGGCCATTCCTCCTTACAAAACTGCTTCAACTCTGGGATGTTGGTGGGCTTCCTTGCATGAACTGCTTGCTTCAGGTCCTTCCACAACATTTTTCTATAGGATTAAGGTCAGGACTTTAACTTGGCCATTCCAAAACATGAATTTTCTTCTCTTTAAACCATTCTGGTGTTGATTTACTCTTGCCTTTCGGATCATTGTCTTGTTGCATTATCCAACTTCTATTAAGCTTCAGGTAACGGACCGCTACCCTGACATTCTCCTGTAAAATATCTTGATACAATTTTGAATTCATTGTTCCCTCAATGATTGCAAGCCGTCCAGACCCTGAGGCAGCAAAGCAGCCTCAAACCACAATGCTCCTTCCACTATGCTTCACAGTTGGAATGAGGTTTTGGTGTTGGTGTGCAGTGCCCTTCTTCCTCCAAACATAGCAACGTGCATTTCTGCCAAAAAGTTCAACTTTTGTCGCATCTGTCCACAGAACATTGTCCCAGAAGCATTGTAGAACATCCAGGTGGTCTTTTGCAAACTTGAGACATGCAGCCATATTTTTTTGGGAGAACATTTGTTTCCTCCATGGTGTCCTTCCATGAACACCATTCTTGTTCAGTGTTTTTCTTATAGTGTACACATGAACAAAGACTTTAGCAAGTTCTAGAGATTTCTGCAGGTCTTTTGCTATTACTCTTGGGTTCATTTTCACCTCCTTTAGCATGGCATGTTGTGGTCTTGGTGTGATCTTTGCAGGATGTCCACTCCTAGGGAGAGTAGCAACAGTACTGAGTTTCCTCCATTTGTAGAGAATTTCTTTTACTGTGGACTGATGAACACTCAGGTCTTTATAAATGCTTTTGCAGTCTTTTCCAGCTTCATGCATCTCTACAATTCTTCTTCTAAGGTCCTCTGAAAGTTGTTTTGATCGAGGCATGGTGTACATAAACAGATCTTTCTTGAGAAGAGCAGGCTCTGTCAGTAATCTGACTTTGTCTGCCTTTTTATAAGGCAGAGGCTCTACAACCCACACCTCCAATCTCATCTCATTGATTGGAATACCTGACTCCAAATAGCTTTTGTAGAAGGCATTACCCCAGAGGGTCACATACTTTTTTCAACAAATACATGTAATATTGCACCATTTTTCTTAATAAATAAAAGTATAATGTTTTTATTGTTATTTATTTAATTGGTTTCTCTCTATCTAGATTTAGGACTTGTGTGAAGATCTGATCACATTTTAGGTCATATTTATATAGAAATAGAGAAAACTCTACAGGGTTCACAAACTTCCTAGCACCACTGTACATGGATGGGAGGGATATGGAGGGCTATTGTCTAGGTGCAGATCGATGGGATGGGACAAGGCAGGATAGCACTTCGGCATGGACTAGATGGGCCAAAAGGCCTGTTTCTGTGTACAACTATCAAGCAACTGGTAGGTTGACAGGCCACTGCAAATTACCACTAATGTGTAGGTGAGTGGCAGATCTGAGTCAATGGAATATGCAAAGAATAATACAGGATTATTGTTGGATAAATGTAAATAGGTGGTTGATAGTCGGCATAGAATTGGTGGGCTGAAGGGCCTGTTTCTCTGCTGCATCTCCATACAGCTAACCAGCTGGGCTTTTGGTTTTGCTGCTGGAAGGGAAGCTCACTTACCTTACGACAAAGCTGTTCTCCAACAACTCATTGACCAGGAAGGCCAGCACCGAAGCCTTTTTCTCAGAAGAGTGCGCCTGGAAAGATTTGCTCTTCAGACCTCTACATAACTCTGCTTCCACACCATAAGCTTCCAGGAAAATCCGCAGCACTTCTGACACATTATTCCTGGTGATTTGAATGTCACGGATTCGCTCCCTTAGAAGTGTAACTGACTAGTAAAGAAATAGATTAGTTATTATTTGCTGTGAACTATAGAGCCGTAGAAAGAAACAGCAGATGAAGGTAACATACTTTATTTATAAATCAAGGTATTTGCCAGTCCAACATCACAACAGTGTAACAAGGTTCTACTATGAAGGGTTTACACAGAGGGATAACACATGGGGTGCATGAAAGGCAGGGAAAATGGGTGACATGGAGAATAACAACATTTGGAGAGTGCTATATACAGGACTGCACATACACTAGCACTGGACCATACACAGAATAAAGTCTGCTTCCGACAGATTGTAGTATTTAGTATACATTATGGGTAAAGACAGAGACAAAGGAATGTTTATGTTCCATATTATGACATGTCGGTCCATGGCCTCCATGATGAGGCCACTCTCAGGCTGGAGGAGCAAAACCTCATATTCCAGCTAAGTAGCCTCCAACCTGATGGCATGAACATTGATTTCTCTAACTTCCAGTGATTTCTCCTCCCTCCCCTTTTCTCTTTTTCCATTTCACATTCTGCTTACACTCGCACCCACTCTCTTCTCCTCACCTACCCATCACCTCCCTCTGGTTCCTCTCCTCCTTCCCTTTCTTCCACAGTCTACTGTCCTCTCCTATCAGAATCCTTCTTCTTCAGTCCTTCAACTCCTCCACCTATTACCTCCCAGCTTCTTACCTCATCCCCCCTCCCACACCCACCCACCTTCTCTCTCATCTATCATCTGCCAACTTGTACTCCTTCCCCTCCCACCAACTGGCTTCTACCCCTCTTCTTTCCAGTCCTAATGAAAGGTCTCAGCCCATAATGTGGACTGTTCATTCCCCTCCACAGATGCTGCCTGACCTGCTGCATTCCTCCAGCATTTCCTGTGTGTGTTGCTCCTTCCTCCCCCTCTTCTCAGGATTTCCAGCATCTGCAGATTTATTTCCTGTGGGGTTCTAACCTCCTCACAGCCAACGTGCTGGTTAGTGTTGAGCACGTCTGCTGCTATGTTCACAGTCCCACACTGAGGTGCTGTTGCTCTGAAACAATCTTCCAGCCCCTTCTCATGTTTCTAATGTTGAAGTTGATGAAAGGTGCCAATCCATTCCATTGCCTCCTTCCTCTGGAGGGGCTTTGTGAGTGCTGACTCATGCAAGAACACCTCTCGTAAATGAAAATTTCTCAAGGTGCTTCAGAGAAGTGTTATTGGTAACAGGACAATTCAGAAAATGTCAGGGGCATATGTGACAATTCAAATCAGACTGCTTTTGGGGTTTATATTTGACACTCACACATCATTACATCATATGTCTGTATTTTTAACCTCCTTAACCTGGGAGCAGGGATCAACAGTTTCATCAGAGGTAGGTTTTAAAGAGAAGTGGACTGAAGCACACCCAGGGGAGGAAGCATGGCATTGCAGGGAAAGGGGGTGGGTGTTGCATTTAAGGCCAGTGTTAAAGGAACAGAGAGTTTGCTTGCAAAGTGGGAGAACTGTGGGGCTGGCTATTACAGAGCTGGCAAGATTTGATGCTGTGATCTGGAAATTACCGGAAAGAATAAGCATTGCCTTTTCTTTTCAATACCCTTCATCATTTAAAAACTCCACCAAATCCCCTCATAGCCTTCTCTGCGTCTGTGCAAATCAATGTCTCAAGCCCTTTCCAGAAAGGGCCAAAACTGCACACAGCATTCCAGCTGTGGCCTAACCATCATCTTCTGCAGACCCATTCTTTTTTATCACTGACTCTCATGCCTCCCTTTCTAAACTGCAAAATGACTGTACCTGCCCACACCCCGTCAGAGAATGATGCCTCTGAATGTCTAGGTCTCTCTGCTCATTCAGATGATCCACCCACCTCATAGTGAGTGTACATTCCTTGTCCAAATACATTATCTGAGATTCCTCTACACAAAACAGATGGGCCACAAGTCAAGCAACACACACAAAATGCTGGAGGAACTCAGCAGGCCAGGCAGTTATCTATGGAAAAGAGTGAACAGTTGACATTTTGGGTCAAGGCCCTTCATCAGAACCCTGTTGAAGGGTCTCTGCCCGGAACGTCGACTGCTTACTCTTTTCCATAGATATTGTCTGGCCTGCTGAGTTCCTCCAACATTTTGTGTGCGTTGCTTGGATTTCCAGCATCTGCAGATTTTCTCTTGTTTGTGATAGGGCCCCATGTCTATGAACTGAACTCTTTCTCCTTGAATTTCAAGCCCTCTGAGCTACAACCATCAGTCCATTTTTCCTGTCCATCAACTAATGTTCTATCTGCACCACTATACTTCCCCTTGTGTGACTGTGGTGCACAGATTGCAAGGCATTCAGCAGTGCTTCAGGCTCCATACCTGGTACTGATTAGGCAATCCTGGATTAACTATTGCAATGTGGAGTAATTTAATAAGCAGGTCCTGGATAATGCCCACTGCATCTCCGACATTCAGCAGGCCTTCCTGGAGTGTTTTCAGGGTGGGCATGTCTTTGAGAACATTGAAGCCTAACACCTTGCCATAGGTGTGCAAAAACTCAAACACCGTGAGACAGTCCGAAAAGGCACGGCCTGAAAGAACCAGGCCTGCGATGCGCTTAAACTCTGGCAGAGGCTGCAAACAGAAAAATGCCAGGAGTGAGGATATTTTACTGGAGTTGCACACACTCTGTAGCAAAGTCATTAAGCACCTGTTGCCATACTAATAGTTACTTGGAGCAAAATTAAACAGGTATCTTCCTTCAACATGATTCTTCCACCCCTGAATCTCCCACAGCGCGACACCCCCTCGGTACCGCCCTTCCCACAGTGTGACACTCCCTCTGTACTGCATGGAATAGAACTTGGAGTTCAAATCCCTGAAGTGGGACTTGAGTTCAAACCTCCTAACTTGTAAGTTAGTACTGTCGACTGGGCATCACTTATACTGTCTGGTGTGATACTCACCTGGATCAAGCTGAATGGCAGCAATTTCATGCCATGGTCTTTAATCAAACTAAAGGAACCAGATGAGCATAAGAGCAGGCCTTGGGTATCCCCTCACACATTTCATGGACAATACACCAGGATTCACCCTCTGCCTTTTTATGCACGTGTCAGATCCCTATACGGTGAAATGGTTCCATGACACTGACTACCTGAGGGACACATTTTGGAAACGTGACCTTTGTGGGGAAACCGTATATATGGTGTTTTAAGATTGCTAGCATGGACCTTTCCTTTGACAGTTACTTTGTGATCCCTCTTTGCTTTGAATCCCTACCTTGAGATCTCTCAGATACAGATCCTCAGTGGGTTTCTTCATCTCATGCAGGAGCTGCAGTCTCTGCTGCTTCACTTTCTGCTGCCTTTTTATCACCTTCTCCTCTTTCATCCTCTTTGCCTTCTGCACCTTACCTGGCCCCTGCTGGAAAGGAGGCAAAATTGGCAGGATTTTTCACTTTGCTGAGGGTGCTCATGTTGCACACACGTGGAGAATATTAGCCAACTGTACTGCCCTCCTGTTGTTACCCCATTTGAGATCAGCAGAGGACCTGGAAGCTCCAGAATTCTGGAGCTTTGCTGCAGGCTGCACTTACTAACTGAACTATTAAGTGAATCAGATAGCAAAGTTGCACTTCCTCATGTGTGCTTAATTGGATAGCCTTTTACCAATGTGCAATATCACATGCCATGCTACTTGCCAATTTACTGGCACAAGACCATGAGACATAAGGAGCAGAGTTAGGCCATCTGGCCCATCGAGTCTGCTCCGCCATTCAATCATGGCTGATCCTTTTTTTCTATCTCCTCCTCAACCCCAGTTCCCGGCTTTCTCCCTGTAACCTTTGATGCCATGTCCAATCAAGAACCTATCAATCTCTGCCTTAAATACACCCAACAACCTGGCCTCCACAACTGAACGTGGAAACAAATTCCACAAATTCACCACCCTTGGGCTAAAGTAATTTCTCCACATCTCTGTTTTGAGTGGATGCACCTCTATTCTGAGGCTGTGTCCTCTTGTCCTAGACTCCCCCACCATGGGAAACATCCTTTCCACATCTGTCCAGGCCTTTCAACATTCGAAAGGTTTCAGTGAGATCCCCCCTCATCCTTCTAAATTCCAGCGAGTACAGACCCAAAGCCATCAAACGTTCTTCGTATGATAACCCTTTCATTCCTGGAATCATCCTTGTGAAACTCCTCTGGACACTCTCAAATGCCAGCACATCTCTGCTAAGATGAGGAGCTGTTAGAACTGTTCACAATTCTCAAGGTGAGGCCTCGTTAGTGCCTTATAAAGCCTCAGCATTGTCTCCCTGCACAGCTAGGGGCAGCAAGGGACATGAGTGATCAGTGGTATAGACCAATCACAGCCTAATTAAGCAGGGCCAATGGGGCTGAATAGCCTCATTCTGTTCCCCTTCAAAGCTTTCAAGGGGAATGAAAACCAACAGATTTAAATTTTACCACTTTAAACTCCGTGTCAGGACCTGGCCAACACAGGTTCGATTCTAGTAAGAGTTTTCTGTGACTCAGTAAAGGGCAGATATATTCTGATGTCAGTTTGGCAGTTCACCTCACTGCACAGGTTGGCTTTGCAGCCTCCCTGTAAACTCAGCCTATTACCGTCCATTACCATTAAATTAGTTACATTTCCAACACAGTCAGGTCTCCAGGCAACTGCATTGAAAACCCACACAAACACATTTCATGCAGGGCTTTTAGCAGCTGTTCAAATGGGAGAAGGCCCATACTCCCAGTTGGTTGAGCTACACTTAAAACTACCACCAGACCCCTGCACCTCCTATCCCCCTGCTGACTAAACACTAATAAGGCTTTGACGATGGTTCCGGTTTCAAATACCTTTTGCTTCAATTTATTCATCAGTGCTTTCAGTATCTGTGTCTCTTTCGGATTCAGAACAGCTAAAAGTTAAATCACAAAGAGAACTGGATTAATCAATCAATTTCCATCATCATGCAACCAAACTAACCATAAAATAGGATGGCTGGTTTAGCAAATTCAGCTCTAGCATGGTGGAGTTGGGGGTTCGGGTGGGGTGTGTGGATCAGCCACCCATATAAATTGGGTAACATGCCCTTGAACTGACAGGCAAACTGCTCCCAATGGCAAGATGCAACAGGTCTGTATGGGGTACAGGAACGGGGAAAGACTGGCCTTCATTGCTCGGGTGGGTACTTAACCTGCTGCCAGCCCTCGAACAGTGTCTCCCTGTGACCAGCTTATAAAGATAAGCTCAAAGGGAGGAGATGCTACGTCCAATAGTTTCTCCTTCCAGCAACATCCTATTAACATCATGAAAAATCAGAATGCAGATGAATGCAATAAAATGTGAGTAATGTTTTAACAAGAACATAGCATATAAGCCTAATTATGGAATAATCTATTTATGGGGTAAAATGCTGCATGGACAGTAGAAAGGTCCATTATTGAAAGTCCTGAGGGATCTTCTCTGCAGTCATTCCTTTAGCCTCATAAATGAGCAGAAATCCAAGAGGATTAACCAGAATCAGACCTATGACTGGCATGTTAAAGCCCTATTTCACAGGAGTTTATGGACCAGCAAGCAGGACACCAGAAAACAGGAATCAGTTGGCGTCACTAGGGGTAATATTGAGGCAGACAGCCATGCACTCCCAGTGTGGTGGCTTACAGAGGGATTTGTGATTGAAGATGACATAAATACTCAGGACTTCCATCAACAGATGGGGGTCACGTGGGATCTTTAGAGGAATTCTCCAACGAAAGGGCCAAAAAAAAAAAAAAACTCTTTTGCCACCAAAATATCCTTGCTTACCATTCCCCCCACCCCCAATAGTAATGAGCAGTTTGTAAATTAAAAGCTCCAAATCTTGCCATGTACCTGTAGGTGTCCCTGTCAAACCTGCATCCGAGATCACACATGAATAGGACACGTTCTCTTCAATTGCTCCACTGAACTCAAAGGGGTGAAGTGGATGAAGAGATGTTTGACACACCCCATTATCCGGTACAAGGATATAATCAGGAGCCACAGTGGTGGAGATTCAGTGACCCAGGTTCAACCATGACCCCCTGTGGCACTCCCGTGGTACTGTGCTGTGTGCGCCCTGAAGTACAACATAACCCAGCATGCAGTGTTATCGTCTCCCAGTCAGTTTGCTGAAGGACAAGGTGAAGTGGTGCAGCCTGTTGCTCTACTCAAGGTGGCAAAAGCTTGGGAATAAGATGTTTCCCTGTGCTCTTGAATGGGGAATGGGAAGCGGAGACACCAGGAAGAGGACATAGCCCCGTAGTTCAGCGAACAACCTCTCGTGCTACTGAACCTCAGCCTGCTAGCAACAGGAGTATGCATCGACCCTTGTGCAAGCAAGAAGCAAGAAATCAGGATGCCCAGTGCACCAGTTACTTTGATGCACATTGGTGTGGTAGTGTGATGAAGATAAAATCCATAGTGTAAGCATACAAACAAATAACAACCAGGAGGGCACAAGGACCCTGCAGCTGCCCAGAACATGGGTTAAGGAGCTTCATGAGCAGAAAGGACAAAAATGGGGAATTAAAATGGGAATGGTGTGGAAAGTAGTGAAATTACAAAGAATGCCAGTGAATAAAAGTGTGAAGGAGGACCTCACAAAGGGTGTTGTTATTTTCAGAAAAGGGATAGAATCAGGTTGTACCCTGCTGTTCAAGCTTTTTCATGAGTTTGGCATCACTGCTGTCAAGGAGGGTCACGGTCCTGGTCTTTCGTGATTTTCCTTTACCCTGGTTGAGCACAGATAGCTTCTGAACCCGCTGCTTGCTGGAATTTGGTGGCCGTCCCCGTCTGCTCATCATTGCTTGAATCCGCAGAGGGGCTTCTTCAGCTGTGAGCTTATACCAGTGGTTGCCCTGAAGAAATCAGAGAGAGATCGCTGATTCACATGGACACATGGAGGGAGGAAGCAGACTTTTGTCTGTGCATAAAATACAACTTGCTGAAGGTTTGATCTACAGGTGAAAGATGGGAGTGGTTTGTAATGTCAATGGGCTAGGCAGAGACGGGAAGGGTCTGGGTACACTCCCAAGTGCTCACACATTCCTTTCTCTTAATCCTGACAGTTGCGGGTGAAAGATGAACAGTTCGACATAAGGAGAGAGGGGCAGCCAGCAGTAACTATCCCCCACTGTTTTCCAAGTCGCCCAAGCAAAATCGCATGGGTCTATCAGGCTGAAACTTGAGTGAAGCCTCCTCTGATCATACCAAAAACACTGGGGGACAATGGTGGTGTGAAAGCTCTTTTCCCAGCAGATTGTTCTAATCTCAAATTTTAGTTAGAATTGGAAGCAGACACTGTGACACAGGTGAAATTTGTTTGCCTAGAAATTGCTGTGGTATGGTAGTGACAGTGCTTGTACTCTGCTCCCAGAATTGATTCCATGGACACCAGTAGAGCCAGATTTCGGGGGCAGTGTTCTAGCACCAATGCCAGACAGTGTGTTTAGCCCTGCTGACTAGGGATGGTTCGAGGCAATACTTCCTGTTCTGGACCAAGAGCTGATACAAACCTCAGGAGATTCTTTCATTTCAAAAAATTCTCCAACGTTCATTCTAGGACTGAAGCTGAAATGTTCACGACTGAGTTCTGTTATCCCGTTTCGGATCAGGTACTGAAAAACAAATATGATCCTCTTATAAGTTTCCAATCGAATGCTTGTGTGAGTTGACTTAAGGTCATAGGTGTCTCTTAATCAGACTTCTCTCAAGTGCTGATAGGATTTTCACATGAAAAAGCACAAGATTTCTACTTTGTAAAATGCTTAAACCCCAAGAGGTTTAAAATATCTTGCCTCATTACATTTAAAATTACAAGACCATGTGACCTCCCTGACTGAAATGAGTGGAAACTTTTCCATCACTAATAGAGTTTGAACACCCTTAGTGAAGCACATGATGGAAGAAGGGAATCCAAGACTTCAAAGCCACATGATGCCAAACTTATTAAAAGATCTCGGTCAACTGTCAGCCACCAAACACGGCAGCCTCTTAGAAAATTCTCACTGATCTTTGTCACCACCATTATACAAGGGTACCTTCACAGTCACTGCCAAGAACGGCTGCACCACTGAAGGTGAAACGGTATGCTGTAGTTTGCCCAATGAACCTGGGGGACCTAGAACAGGTGACCCCCCCCATTCATAAACATAAACTGACACACTTTGCAACAAAAACAGCAGTATCTGTTTGCCAGCTAAAAAAAAATTGGAAGAATTCAAAAGAAGGGTGAAAACTAATGGCCTTCGGACCTATTGTAGAACAATGTTCTCTGAAATGAAACAGCCTTATTATAAACCAAGTCCACCTGTACATACACAGGTATACCTCATTGTATATAGTTCAAGATTATCTGCACTATTGTTTTGTTTGCTTTTTGATTCTGTACAGCGAGAGCTCAGGGAAACCGCCATCAAATTCCCTGTATGTGTCCACATACTTGGCAATAATAAAGAATTCTGATTCTTTTTTGTTTAAAAAAAATATATTTTCCAACAATTTTTCTGGCAGCTCTGTGGCCAGTGTTATATCCAAGCACAATGGGATATTAAAGCTGTCCAGCGCTCTCCTCACTCCACACCTTGCGGTCTGTGTATCCAAGCCAATTTTCCTCTTGCCAACACCAAGGGCAGAGCTTGGTGGTTGGGAGATAGACAGTGTGGAGGCCTGTCCACAAGGCCTCAGCTGAATGCAGCTAGCTTAGGGCAAGGGCCATATCAGAGTTTTTCAGTCCTAGGCTACACACCCTCTATTTTGTTAAGGGCACAAGTGACTGAAGTCAACAACAACCTTGCACTCAACGTCAGAAAGACTAAGGAACTGATTGTGGTTTTCAGGAGAACAAACACCTGTCCTCATTGCGAGGTCAATGGTGGAAAGGTGAGCAATTTCAAGTTCCTGGATGTCAACATCTCAGAGAATCTATCCCGGGCCCAACGTATCGATATAATTACAAAAAAGGACATGTCAATGATTATATTGCATTTGGAGTTTGAGATTTTACCTGTCACCAAAACCTCTAGCAAATTTCTACAGATGTACCATGGACAGCATTCTAACTGGCTGCATCACTGTCTGAGGTGGAGGGGCCACCACATAGGATCGGAAAAGGCTGCAGAGGGTTGTAAACTCAGCCAGCTCCATCACGGGAACTAGCCTTCCCACCATTGAAGGCATCTTCAAAAGACGATGCCTCAAGAACGCAGCTTTGAGAACGTATGCTCTTCTCACTATTACCATCAGCACACCCAGCACCACTGAGCCAGTTGCCAGAGCCAAGCTGGTGCAACAATCCAAGTGATGTGATTCCTAAGCCTCGGAGGAGGGAAATCTCTCCCCTGTCCCTGCTTCCAAATACCAAACAGTGACCTCAGGAGGTTTGGAGTCATTGGGTGAGGTAGCATCCAAGCTTGGGCACACTCCCTAAAACCTACCATCTTCAAATAGCCACCACCCTCCTCTGCCCCAGGATTGACGCTGGCAAGAATTACCAAGGGGCAGCACCCCATTCTAATCAGAAGGCACTGTCCTCAGGAGAAGGGAGGTAGATCTACAGGAATAAAAGTCTTTACAGTGGTACCTCCCAAAGGCAATTTAAGATATTATAACAGCAGATAGCTAATTGCATTATACAGTAGGTTTTTTTTTAAGGTAATTACCTTTATAACATCAGGGAACTGACGCAATTTCTTTCCACAGGGGGCATAATAGGTGGTCTCTCCATGCAGACGATTTCCTACAGTCTTTATTCTGATCTCACGTTTCCACCTGACAGAAACAATATCTTCATTAATTGAAAGTCAAACATTTAAAGTGATTATTATTTTCATAAAAGGCGTTCATCATTTTCTTTCCTTCACCGTGACATGTCTCTGAATCATGCAGTGTTCCTAGCTGAGGGGATTGAACAAGCAGGCTGTCTTCTGGCCTCTGCCCAGGACCCCTACACTTCACAGAAACAGATGGTCTGGAAGAAGGCTACTCAGCCAATCGTGCTCATGCTAGCAGATAAGTGGCAGGTGAAATTCAATAGAAAAATCTGCTGCACTTATTCCAAAAGGAATGGAGTGAGAGAATGCAGATCAAATAGTATGGCGTTTATAGACGTGCAGGAATGTACAGTTTACAGTACATATGTTGAGAGGGTAGCTAATAAAGCACAGGGATCGTAGGTGTGACTAGAGAAGAAGAGTACAAAAGCAGAGAAGTTATATTGAACCTTTACACAACACTGCCGTCGCTGCATTTGGGGTTTCATGCCCAATTCATCAGCACATTTGAGAAAGGACAAGGACCTTGGAGAAGGTGCATTAAAGATTTCCACTGCAAATTCAAGCTGAAGAAACTGGGATTATTCTCCTTAAAGCAAAGAAAATTTGAGAGGAGGTTTGATAGAGAGGAGGAGATTATGACTGGTTTAGATCAGATAATCACAGAAATGTTCTCATTAGCAGAGAGCACAGATTTTAAATGAAGAGCAAAGGATAAGGTGGGGAATGCAAAGAAGAAGTCATCTTATAGAGCAGCAATGATTGGACACTCGCTGCCTGAAAGGAGGGAGCAAAATAGAGTCAATCTAGGCCATCAGAAGAGGATTGGTCAGGGGCTAGAGAGAGGACAATGTTAGGGCTGTCAGGAAATGATACTGATAGGATTGCTCTAGCAGGGGCTGGCACTGACTCGATGAGCTTTCTACCTATGGGGCCTTTACTATTCCCCTGGAAGTGAGGTTTTACCAGCACTGCCTCCTACATTGCTCCAGCACTCTCCCAGTTCATTCTGTTACGGGGGAGGGGGGGCTGCACAATGAAAAATGAAGGAAGGCAGAAAGAAAAGTCAAACACAGGGTTTTATCCAGGCTTTTTGGGGGGGGGGGGGAAGCAGGACAGGTGGATTCAGGGTCAAGTTCAGGTAGATAAAGGTTTACAGAGTAACCACTCAGTGGTATACAGTAACCAGTTCATGCAAGTGCAGAGGGAGGGCATTTGGCCAGGGTAAAACACTCTGCAAAAGTAGAACAAGATGTGGGGCACCACAGCAGCATAGAGCTTGGCACAGCGCTATTACAGCTCGGGGCTTCAGAGTACAAAGTTCAATTCCGGCGTCCTCTGTACGTTCTCCCTGTGTCTGAGTGGGATTCCTCCGGGTACTCCGGTTCCTCCCACCGTTCAAAGGCGTACCGGTTGGTAGGTTAATTGGTCATTGTAAATTGTCCCGTGATTAGGCCAGGGTTAAATCGGGGGTTGCTGGGCGGCAAGGGCCTGTTCCACACACTCTCTCTAAATAATAAAATAAAGACCATGACAGTTGGGGTAACCCAAGATTCAAGAGCCAGTGGATCTAAGCAAAGATCTTAGAGATTTCCAGACCTTGTGCAGGGGGATACTGGCCACAGAAATCTGGGTGAGCTAAGGCTTCTGGAGGATGTAGGGCGAGTCTCAAAGGGACAGTATTGCAAAAAGTCTTAATCCCACTCAGGTAGTTTGAGAGACCTAGGCTACTAGGAACTCGAAACTCTCAACTCTCTCCATCTCCTGGAGCAAAGGGGGCTATGGTGACATGACAGAGCTATATAACATTATGAGGGGCACAAATAGGAGAGGTAGCCAGCATCTCTTTCCCAGAGTAAGGTAGTCTAAATTTATTTTCATAACTTTAGACTTTACAGGGAGGAGGTTTAACATGGATCAAAGGGGTTTCTGGAATGAGCTGCTAGAGGAGGTGTTGGAGGCAGGAACAACATTTTGCAGGCATCTGGACAGATAACTGAATCAGCAGGGCACAGAGCAGGGAATTAATGCAGGTCAGTGGGATTAGTATAGATGGTTGTGATGGTTGGCAGAGACCTGGTGGGCCAAAAGGCCTGTTTCTGTGCTGTACAACTCTATGTCGATGAATTAGGAGTTACAAGGAGAACGGTGTTGAAGGCAACGAAGGAGATCAAACAGTCACTCTTGACTTGAGCCTGGAAAGCTGATGATCTTCGGCAGGGACAAGTGGGAATACATTTCCAAGATATTAATATATTCAAAGACCTTGCAAACAAGTGAGGAGAAAGGGCAGTTGTTGGAGAAAGTGGAGCAACAAGGGGCAGTGACAAAGGGTGAGTTCGGAAAGTTAAGAGGAGGATCAAGGAAGCAGGGAGAGGATTTTGTGGTCAAGCCGACAGGTGGAGCGGGCATCCAGTGTGTGGAGGGACCAGGTCAAGGGAGCGCACAAACTCCTCCAGTTTAAATGCTAAATATGAGGATGGAGATGGTGCAGACACAGAGTTTGGGTCCTTCCTGTTCTGCAAGATGACCTTAGATCAGTATGAGGGCTTGCCCTTGGATCCCCACGATTGAAGGTGATGATCATGAGGGAGAGGAATAGAATGATGGCATGGGGTCATGATGGCGAGATGGATTTGATGCCCAAAGGACACAATATTAGCAGACAGGAAGGACACTGTTGGAGATGCATTGAGCTGTGGAGACTCGGCTATTAAATACTGTATAATTAAAACAGAGATGGAGAGAGTTCCTGTTCTTGCTTCTTATGTTTTTACTAATAACAACAACATTATTTATAGAGCACTTTTCATACTGATAGTTCAAAGTGCTTTACAATGGGATAAAAGTACAAACGCAAGGTAAAAATAAACATGAAAACAAAAGACAAAAAGATGTTCGTTAAAAGCAAAGTTAGATAAATAAGTTTTGAGTTGCCATTTAAAAGTATCAGCTAAGTCTACATCCCTTATAGTTTTAGATATTGAAATCCACAGTTTCAGAGTGTAGTTCAAAAAAGCGGACTTGCTGACTATTGTTTGAGGGAGATTATTTAAATTTAAGAGACCGGCGGAAGAAGACCTGAGAGCTCAAGCAGGATTATAAAACCAAAACAATTCTGTGATGTACTCCGGTCCCAGACCATTAAGACCTTTAAAAGACTGGTAAGAGAACTTTAAAATCAATTCTAAAAGAAACAGAAAGTCAATTCTTAGAAGGACATAACAATCAGGTGAAAAGCATGAAGAGGGCAAGGCACATTAGGGTAGGGATGGGGGGAGAGAAGTGGAGAACAGTGTTTAAAAGTACCGACACGATGTGTGCAGGGGAAAAGGGTAAGATATCAGGGACAATCAGAGATTGGGGGGGTTGTGGAGAGGGAAGGGTGCAGGGGGATATAGTGACCGATCCTTCCAGTTAAATGGAAAATAAATGAAGTCTATTGAGAGGTTTAAGTCTAAGAGTTGACCCGAGGAGAATTCAGGCACAACTGCAAATGCCACGATCAGACTGAGGTCAAAGTGAAGAGTTTAATACAAACCATAAAAATAAGTTGAATGGAGCTTCAAAGCCATTTCACTGTCCCGAGGCAGACCAAAGGTTGGTCTGGCCCTCAAGGTCCAGGGGGTGACTAAGCCACTGGAGTGCATGCTGGGATCAGCCCAAGAGGTGGTTTAGTATTGACTGGTGACTGGGGATGCAGATCTAGACATGGGCTGAAGCCCAGCAATGTCTGGGCTTAGACCTGGGAAAGGGAGGGACATCTGAAAGGTCTCGGCTTCACACGAGTTGGACCACCTGGGTTTTGCAATGGAAGCTAGGCAGCAGGGAGACACGGCCACAGGCACCAGCAGTATGAATGGAAAGCAGTTTTCGATGCAGACTACTTGCAATTATAAAGGCAAAAGTTTTCTTCTTTATCGTCCCCACTGGGGTCTTGCAGGCAGAGATTCCACTGGGAGTTTGGGGGTTGACGACTGGTTAAATCACTGACTTTGGAGCCAGCTTTGCCGTTGGCAGGGACATACTGAGAGATGCTGGAAGATAAGTAGCAGTCTGAAGATGTGCCTTCCAGTTCCATTGGGACTGCTGCCAGGAGAGATGACTGAGCCTGGCACTGAGGAACAGCAGGGGCAATGCCATCAAATCCCTTCCAAAGCCGTGCAGGGCACGGCAATATGAAAACTGTGAGCTAATGTACCTTTATTTTAGGCAACAGACAGCAAAGGATCATCCAAGGAATGCTGCCTCTAAGAAGTGCTAAGCACAACGTGATACCAGTTCAGCGATGGTATCTGGTCTGTGCCAAAGTAGCTAATCACAGTGCTGAACCATGGGGACAAACACCAAAAGCAGGTGTGTGCGTGCCTAAGAAGTACAATTAAAACACAGCAGTTTTATTGGGAACAGAAATGCTCAGGCATTGGTTAGACCTCAGGAGAAGCTCCAGCTCCCTGAAACAAGAAAATCATTGAAGGGGGCATCATCGTATGGACAGACCACAAGATCTTGTAAAGGCCACAAGTAGAATTGGCTCCATAGTAATAAGTACCTAAGATAAATTTGCGCTGAATTATCTAGTCATGGCTCAGGGAGGTAGTAACCCCTCAGCACCCTTGGGTTAGGGAAGGAAAGAAAGGTATCATCTAGGAGGCCGCTCTTGAGCATTGTTGAGAGAGCTTCAGTGGTAAGCATACTTGGGTAAAGATCTGGTGAGAACAGTGCTGAGCTCAGCAATAATGGATCATACACTATTGGTCAGACATGAAAGATGGTCTTTCGCAGGTGAGAGAAATGTCTCTACAAGATGGCGCCAGCGAACAACGTGTCCAACAGTGACGTCCTGCATTTTGATGGTGTGTGTGTTTGGGCCAACTGAGGATCTGGCGTTTTGCTGTCTCTGAGGGAGTTCAGTGAGGTTGGGAGCAGAGTGTGCAGCCTGGAGGCGTGGGGTGAGCCCATGATCGACTCCATTGCTTCTCTCTGATTGAGGCATTGAGCAAGATCGAAGTCGACGAGGACAAGAGCAGAAGACGGGTGTGTGTTCAGCGCTGCCTGCCTGCATTTGATCAGCCTTCCTCTCCTTTTCACGATTTGCTGATGGAGGAAAGTGCAAGAGTCTAGGTATCTATGTTGCAAGGATTGATCAGCGAGGCTGTGGACTCGTTTTGGGGGACTTTGAGGTTCACGTAGCATGTGTTTCTGGATTCTGGTTACTCTTTGCTTTCTGTATTTTGAGCAGTTTGATTGGGGTGACTGATGCGGACTGGGGCGCTTTGGTGAAGACCGACTCTGCAGCCCTCTGTCAGCTCGTGGTGCTGAACTGAACCAAACTGAACACTCCTGGTTTGATATTTGATTGTCTGTGGTGTTCGCTCACTTTTTGCCATTTGCGCAATTTGTTCTTTTTTGCGCGTTTGGTATTTGATGTTTTCTTTTAACAGGTTCCATTGTGTTTCTTTGTTTCAGGGCTGCTTGACAGAGAACGAATCTCAGAATTGTATTCATATATATACTTTGATAATCAATGTACTTTAAATCTTTGAGCTACTGCTGGCTAGAATCCTGAGGTGTGGCAGAGCATTTTAGGGGTTTTACTTAAGAATGGAGAAAGACAAAGGAAGGTGGGGCTCACTGCTAATATTTAGTATTCGCTTACTTTGATACAGAAGCACTTCTTTAGACAAGAAGCAAGCTCCTTGGATGGAGTCCACTTACTTCAGATCTGCAACTGTGGTAGAGGGGAAATTTCACTGTTAACGGGTTGGCTTTCAGTAGACTTCAAACAAAAAAAAACAGACAGGAGTTTTGTGCATTGGTGTCAATCGATGCTCTAAATTTAGCGCAGACGAAATCAGAGAGAAAATTTGCATTTATATAGCGCCACAGCACAAATTGCCTCAAAGCGCTTCATACAGTGAACTACCTTGAAGTGCAGGATAGTTTTTACAGCAAGACTTGAGAAAGGCACATCTTCTGAATGATGCCAGCAAAAATATGTTAATAATGCAGATTTAAGAACAAGATAAGGATTTGCAGGTGAGACCTCAGGTAATGATGGAAAGACTTGGATGATAAGGAAAAGCTGAAGTTACACAGTGTCAGGCAGATGAAGCATACTGTATCATTTCCATTTGCTGGCAAGGCCAGCATTTCTTGCCCAAGCCTAAAATGGAGTGTGAAGAGAGGTGTAGAAATAAGACCAATCAAATTCAAGACCATAGTGCCATGCATTACATTCCACAGCCAAGGAACAAAAGCTCGCTACTTTTGATCAGAGACTGGGTTGCATTAGCGAGCCAAAAATAATGTTATCTCAATGTCCCAATTAAACAAGCTTAAGGACCTGGCTTAGTTCGTTATGTGGCCAAGACTTCCTTAGGAGGTCTATCAAGGAAATGTAACAAAATTTAACATGAGGAAGACAACAGAGTGGTTACAGGGATAAAGCCAGCTAAAGGCAATATTAAAGAAAATATTGAGCTGCAAGAGTTACAAAATTGAGAAAGAGACCATGACATTTACAGTTGGGGATTTCAATTTGTCTAAGACCAAGACCTGGTAGAGATGATGATCCAGGCAGTGGTCAGATTTAAGGCCTGAAGCTGGAGCTCCCTGTGCTTTCAGCAAATGTGGTTCTTGCTTCTGTATCTAACAGCCTTAATAAACATCAGAGAAAATTACCCGTATTGCAGTGGAATGCGCAACTCGCTTTCGTCAGTTACTCTTCTACGCATGTATTTGCCTGTGGAGGAGAAAAGCAAGAGGACATTTTACTTCCACATACAAGCCGTACTATTGCTAGCACGTGGTTTTTATGACAAACCCTGTCAGAATCCTAGCCTTTTATGCTCTGCTCTAAGAAACACACACACACACACACACACACACACACACACACACACACACACACCCCCCCCCCCCTATATTTTATTGGCAGGAGACATCAAAAGTCTGAAAATTGCCAGTTCCCTTCCTTCTGAGTGTCCCTTTCCACGCCTCATCCACACTATTTCTCTTCCATTGACTTGGTCTTGAGGGAGTCCCGGTGGAAAGTGCAACTACTGAAGGTGGTTCCCCAGGAAACACAGAAACCAAAAGGGAAATTCTGTTCAAATTTCCCCTCCCCCTCTGCCATGGTAAGGTTACCACAACAAGATGCACACCAACCCATTTGCTTTACAGCTCTAAGGCTCATTGAGGCACTAGGAAAAGGGTGATGACTATTTTGTGGTGGATGTGACTTGGTTTCTCTCTCTTTTGAAAGGTACTTTACCTTCTGACTCCTCTTTGCCACCCTTACACTATGGCCCCAGCCAAATGGACAAACGTGCACCTTGTGCAGCCATCATTAATTACTGTGAAGCTGTACAAGAGAGGCGTACAAGTCCCCTATGACTCTCATAGCTGTGTAATTAACACCAGGATCAAACATGCCAACCCATCACTCTCTGGCCCAGCAGTTTAACACCATTCCTTTATATGCTAAACTACTCAGACAGCCCATTCACTGCAGTAGACACAGTGGAGCTATTATTTTTGCCCTTATATTAATAGCGCTCTTGCAGTAACAAGAAAGAGACACTTAAGGTGGATTTTAGTTACAGTGGACGCAAAGCGTACACAAGGCTCCTGGCTGCAGTGGGAGTTCCCCAGATGCCTGAACTCAGTACTACTGTATTACCTCACTCAAATCTACTTGCCTGTGTGCAGATTACCAGTGAGAACAAAGGGTGCTCATGGAACACTCCCCCCCCGCCCCCCAATCCCTCTATCAGCTCAAGATGACACTAAAATATTAGCAAATAAGCTTGTTGACACTTCCAAATGGAATTCCTTTGACTGTTTCCACAAGGATTCCCACAAAGGTGAGTTGGTCAACATTCTTGACAAGACAGGAGGCTAAGGGGATTTTCACACATCCTTTCTTCCATTAACATTGCAACCTCAACTTTACCTCTACCACAGCCTTAGCCATGAGAGAACTGCAAGTCTAGATTAACTCAACACAAGAGATTCTGCAGATGCTGGAAATCTTGAGCAAGATACAAACAAAACCCTTCAGGGTCTCTGTCAGAAACGCCCTGCACAGATGCTGTCTGACTTGCTGACTCCCTTCAGCATTTTGTATGTGTTGCTCAAGATGAACTAAACCCCTTTCTCTTCTCCTATCCTCCTACATTTAAGGTTGTCCTTCTCATAAAGATTTTCTTTTCCATAAATTGCCCTATAATGTCTTTCACATATTTGTCCTCACTGTGGTGTAAAGGTAGAAAGTCCACAAGATTAGTACAACAAACACATTGGTTAGGATGTTAAGGGTTAGCCTAGTTGTTTTAAAAACAGTGATAAATATCTTGCAAATGGTACTTCAAATTCTAGGAAGCACTTGATGGTGTATTTGAGATAGAGGAATTTTTTCTCCTTCCTCTTGGCTGTTGAGATGCCATGTTCCATCCTGTCCACAGGGGCTGAAAGGCCACTAAAGGATGTTGTCCACAATGACTCTCTTCCAAATTTTGCTTCCGCCTCAGGGTGCAGCTGCCCTCTGGACAGGCACAAACCAGTCCACCTGGATGCTGTATGTGGGACAGCAGTGCAACCCAGAATTTAAACTGGTCAAAAAACTTACACACCAAGAAAAAAGAAAGTTCATCTTTAGCAGTAATTTAGGCTGCTGACTGTCCAGGGTGCTACTGGAAGAAATATCACTTGGGATTGGAAAAAGCTTCCTCAGACCCTTTTACTTAAGAAGTTCAGAGACATTGGACAAAAAGCTGTTGATGGACAGTAACAAATTGTCCAGTCAGTTCAGGAAGAGTCCATTCCCTCTCCAATTAGCCAAGGGAGGTGGTACTTCTTGACAATGGATGTAACAAATGGTAGGGCTGTATTGGCTGGAGGCAAGAGCTTATGTGATGTAACCTTGGGAGTTGGCCTAGCTTGAGTTAAAGCTACTGACCTCCACAACAAACTGCTAATGACCTGTTGTTGGGGGGGGGGGGGGGAAGAGAGGTGGGAAGGAGCAGGGAGGGGGTGGGGAAGTCAGAGGGGTTGGAGGGGGAAACTGTCCCTTTGATGGGAAGTGATGAGGGCCCCTAGAGCTCTGTGATTCCATGGCTTAACAAAATGCCCCAGAATTTCCCATGCTGCTGCTTGTTTCCTTGCCCGTGGAGATTCTCCCAATTACAAGTGCAATGAAGGTAATACCTGAGGTATACAATTACCAACAACTACTTATTCACCTGATTTTCTCAGGGGAATTGGACATCATTGGCAACTTCAAGCCCATTCCTAAAACTGCATCATTTCAGAGTCAGGAGAAGTAATATTAAAAACAGAAAATACTGGAAGCATCCTGTGGGGAGGGGGAGAAATGGGGGCAAGATTTCAGGTGGGTGATCCTTCAACGTTTCTTATGCAAAACCTGAAATGTTACCTCTTGTTTTTCTCTCCACGGTTGCTCCCTTGCCCACTGACAAGCATTTTCTCCATTTATTGTCTGAGTCTGAGTCAGACTGGTATCAATTTACACAGCTAATCCTATGTCAGCAATTGCCATCATTTATCATCTTACACTCCACTTGATGCTGAAGTGGTCAAAGTACAAAATGAATAATCCCATTACTCTCAACTCACTAATAAACTCAAAATGGGGTGAGCAGGGTTCAAAGTGTGAAACAGATCAGGATTCGCAACCAGATGTCACTGAGGTTTGCAAACAAACTGATACACAGAGGGAAGAAGAAACCGAAGAGTTTGCATTTATATTGCGCTTTATTCATGTTTGAATCTTAAAGTGCTTCACGTACAATGAATTATTTTGAAGAGCAGTGCCTGTTGCATTGTAGGTAAACGCAGCAGCCATTTTGCGCACAGCAAGATCCTACAAGCAGCAGTGAAATAAATAAGCGGTTACTGTTATTTAGTGATACTGGTTGAGGGAGCAATATTTGCTAGGACACTGGTGGGGGGAGAGGGGGATTTTCTCGCTCTTCTTCCATCGGTGCCAAGGGATCTTTAATGTTCACCTGAACTGTATCTTGTGGATCACTAATGCAGCCTCAGTAATTGCAGCATGGTGACTGTATTACCAGACTAGTAATACACAGGCCTGAACTAATGACAGGTACGTTCAACAATGACTGGGGAATTTAAAGTTCCGCTAAATAAATATCTGCAACGAAAGAGTAAACCACATATACTGGAAGTCACAAATAAAAACAGAAAACTGGAACTACTAAACAGGTACTCAGCATCTGCAAGCAGAAGCAGAATTAACGCAGGTTAATGGCAGCTCTGATAACAAAAGTCAGCTAGCTGACATTAACTTTGCTTTTCTTGCCATAGATGATGCCTCATCTGTTGAGTATTTCCAACTTTTTCAGTTTTTATATCAAAAATGAAAAGCAAAGGTCAGTAGCCGTGACCAAAATGTTGCTGGATTGTTGGAAAACCCACCTTGTTCACTGGGGTTCAATAAAAAAAAATGTTGCCATCCCTAACTGGTCTGATTCACTGGCTTTGGAGTTCTCAACATTGCTCCAGACCCCATGTAGTCTCTTGGTATTCAGGCAAACATGAGCATAGAAATATTCTTCTGACTACTAACTCCTGCCCTCATTCAGTAGATGAACCAGTGTTTCTTCACATTGAACAACACTTGGAAGAAATTCTGAAAGTAGCAAGGGCACAATGTCTTCTGCATGGGGACGTCAATGTCCATCACTAAGAATGGCTTGGTTACACCGCCATAGAGTGAGTGGATCGAGTCCTGAGGGAAGGGACATCACTGCCAGACTGGGTCTGCAGCCCAGTCTGTGTGAACTAACACAAGAGATACACCTACTTGAGCTGTGGTACACGCTGTTGTCCAGGAAAGTACTGCCAGAACTGACCACTGTGCACCTTTGAAGACCACATCAGAAACACCCTTCATCATGTCCTGTAAAACCACACACATGCTGGGTGAGATGGACTCAAATCGATCAAAACTGCATTGATGAGACTCAGTGGAATCTCAGCAGCTGCAGAAATGTTCACCACCACAACTTGTAACCTCACAACCTGGCATATCCCTCACTCCACAGGGGTTTGAATCCCTGGTTCAATGAGAAAACTCAAAGAGCAAGGCAGGAGCATCATGAGTGTAGCTCAAAATTAAGGGACTGCTTGGTGAAGCTGTAACACAGGGCTATTTCTGTGCTAAAGAATATGCAACAAATACGGCTAAGAGACCCACAACCATAAGATCAGATAAAACCTCATCGGTCCTGGAACTTTTCATCATGAATCACAGCTCCAAGAATGTCAGTGATGGTGGAGTTCAAAAGATTAGTATCAAAGGAAAGGCTGAAAAAAAGTGGCAGATGGAATACAGTGTCAGGAAGTATATGCTCATGCACTTTGGCAGAAGCAATAAAAGCATAGACTATTTTCTAAATGGAGAGAAAATATAAATCTCTGAGATGCAAAGGGACTTCGAAGTCCTTGTGGAGAATTCCCTAAGGGTTAATTTGCAGGTTGAGTCTGAGGTGAGGAAGGCAAATACAATATTAGCATTAATTTCAAGAGGACTAGATATAAAAACAAGGATGTAATGTGAAGGCACTGGTGAGGCCTCACTTGGAGTATTGTGAGCAGTTTTGGGCCCCTTATCTTAAAAAGGATGTGCTGAAACTGGAGAGGGTTCAAAGGAAGTTCACGAAAATGATTCCAGGATTGAACGGCTTGTCATACAAAGAGTGTTTTGATGGCTCTGGGCCTGTATTCACTGGAATTCAGAAGAATGGGGGGTGACCTCATTTAAACCTAACGAATGGTGAAAGGCCTCAATAGTGTGGACGTGGAGAGGATGTTTCCCATAGTGGGAGAGTCCAGGTGACACAGCCTCAGAATAAAGGAGCGTCCTGTTAGAACGGAGATGAAGAGTAACTTCTTGAGCCAGAGAGTGGTAAATATGTGGAATTCATTGCCACAGGCAACTGTGGAGGCAAAGTCATTATTTATATTTAAGTCACGAGGTTGATAGGGTATGAAGGAATACAAGGAGAAGGCAGGAGGTTGGTGAGAGGAAAAATGGATCAGCCATGATGAAATAGCCCAATCCTGCTCCTATATCTTACGGAAATATTCATAACTACATCTTGCCAAAAGTGTCAGGTGTCAGGTCCTTCTCTTCTTCCTAGCATTATACAGCCATTTTTCAGTGTTTTCAGTTCTCTCCCAACGCTGGCCCCCTAGGCCTGAGTCGCCGTAATAGTAGTAGTTCTCTCCATATTACATCATGAAATAGCTGAGCACACTGGATCTAACAAAGGCTATGGGGCCAAACAACATCCCAGATGTAGTCTTCATCCTGGTTGAAGACTTCTTTTCCAGAACTAGCAGCTCTGCCTCCAGCCAAGTAGAAAATTAGGGTTAGGGTATGCTCTCTTCACTAAACACAGGACAAAGTCAATCTGGCTCATTACTGCTCAGTCAGTCCACTCTCAGCAAAGTGATGGAAGATGTTGTTAGCAGTGCAGTCAGCACTGCCTCATCAATAGCCTTCTCTCCATGTCCAGCTTGGGTTTCTACTAAGATCATTCAGCTCCAGACATCATCACAACCTTGGTCAAAACATAGATTAAGGAGCTGATCTCCAGAGAGTGACGGCCCTCGATATTAAGGCAATGTGAGGTCTAATCTGGAGTATTGTGTGTGATTTTGGTCACCTACCCACAGGAAAGATGTAAATAAGGTTGAAAGGGTACAGAGAAAATTTACAAAGATGTTGCCAGGACTGGAGGACTCAAGATGTAAGGAAAGATCGAATAGGTTAGGACTTTATTCCTTAGAACGTAGAAGATT
The DNA here is from genome assembly GCF_963921235.1 of Mobula hypostoma. Lineage (NCBI taxonomy): Eukaryota > Metazoa > Chordata > Chondrichthyes > Myliobatiformes > Myliobatidae > Mobula > Mobula hypostoma. Next base: position 11,763,146 of record NC_086128.1, on the reverse strand, counting down.
GAGGGGATATTTGATAGAGGAGTACAAAATTATGAGACATATAGATAGGATAGATGCAAGCAGGCTTTTCCACTCAGGTTGGGTGGGACTACAATGAGAGGTCATGGGTTAAGCAGAACATGACAGGAAACTTCTTCGAGAGAGTGTGGAATGAGCCACTAGCGCAAGTGGTACATGTGATTTCAAATTCAACATTTAAGAGAAGTTTGGATAGGTACATGGATGATAGGGGTATGGAGGGCTATGGTTCCCAGTGCAGGTTGATGGAGTAGGCAGTTTAAATGTTTCGGTACAGACTAGATGGGACAAAGGACCTGTTTCTGTGCTGTACTTTTCTATGACTCTTTCGCCTCCAGCTGCTTCATAAATAACCTTCCTTCCATCAAAAGGACAGAAGTGGAGATGTTCACTGATATGTACACAATGTTCAATTCCAAATCACAACTCTTCATTTCTGTCCATATACAGTAAGACCTGCATAACATTTGGGGATGGTCTGATAAGAGATGAATAATACTTATGCCACACAAGTGCTGGGCAATGATGATCTCTAATAGGAGAGAGTACAATGATCGACCCTTTATATTAAATGGCATTATCATTGCCAAGATTCCTGTAATCAACATCCTGACGATCATTGTTGACCAAAAGCTTAACTGGACCAGCCATATAAATACCAGAGCAGAAGCTGGGTATCCTGTAGTTAGGAACTCATCTCCTGACACCCCAAAGCCCATCTGTAAGGCGCAAGTCCAGATTGTGATGTAACACTCTCCGCTGGCAAGTGTGAGTGCACCTCCAACATCACTCAAGAAAGTCAACATCATTCAGGACAAAGCAGGATGCTTGATTGGTACTTTATCTGCCACCCTAAACATTTACCACCAGCACACAATGACTGATGTGCAGAATCTACAAAATACACTGCAGTAACTTGCCCAGACAACTCTCATCTCACCAAACTCACGAATCTACCCCCCCCCATCCCACCCTCCAGGGCAGGGGCACTAGGAGCAGGGGCACACCACCACCTGTACATTCCTCTCAAGCTTCACACCACTCTGACTTGGAAATATACTGCCATTCCTTCACTGACGCTAGGCCCATTACTCATTGCTACCATTAGAGGGGAAGTACAGGAGCCTGAAGACACACACTCAATGTTTCAGGAACAGCTTCTTCCTCTCCATCATCAGCTTTCTGAATGGTCCATGAACCAGTGAATACTATCTCACTATTTTGCTGTCTTTTAGCTCTACTTATTTAGTTTTTATATATTTCTTATGGTAACTTATAGTAATCTTCTTAAGTATTGCACTGTTCTACTGCCATAAAACAATAAATTTCAGTACATACATCAGCAATCATAAACCTAATTCTGATTCCAAACCCTGGAATTGCCTTCCCAATAGCCCTGTGACAGTGCATTCACCGGAAAGTCTGTAGTGATTCAAGGTAGCAGCTCACTACCACTTCCTCAAAGGAGATAAGGGATGGGCAATACATGCTGGCCTTGCCAATGATGCCCACATTCTATAAGTGAATGTAAAGAAAATATATATTTCATTTGTTTAAATGCCCATGTTTAATATCCTGACCTGATGCCCACATCTTTCTTGACAGTAGCAAATGTTGACTTGGGAGGTGTTTCCAAAGTAATGGCATGCAATATGTAGATAATACACACTGTAGTCACTGTCTTAACTTGGCTTCTCTCTCCAGAGATACTGCCTGACCTCTTAAGCATTCCCAACATTTTCTGATTTATGTTTCAGGCTGAAGAACTTGCCTTCTCTGAAGAAAAATCGTGAACTAGATGGGTTTTCTGGTCATTTCAGGGTCACCATCACTGATGTCAGCTTTTAATTCCAGATTTATTTTGTAAAGTGACTTTAAATTCCCAGCTGCTGGGGTGGGATTTGAACTCATGCTTCTGGAAAACTCTCCTTGTAACTCAACCGTGATACTACACCCAATATCCCAACATCTCAAATTTTCTATGCATTATTAGATATTGCATTAATTATATGTTGAACATATTGGAGTGTTTCCAGACCATACAGCTACCTCTGCAATCTTGAGCAGCAGAATATTGGTCACAGAATTCTAGAGGCCCTGGATATAATACATTGCCATGGAGATCACAAAAAATACCGAGGAAATAAAATGGATTGAAGACAACGTGGTGTGCAGTACTGGTGGGTGGGGGGGGGGGTGGTTTGGGAAGGAGGGGAGAAGGACAGCAGAGATAAACACACAGCTTAGTGTTAAGTTGAGCTCTCTGGGTCTGGTTTTTGTCAGGGTTTGGTAAGACTATTGGGCCTCAGAGCTTTCTCGAAAATAGATGGGGGAAGGGGTTAATTTAAACAGAGTCAGTTTAAGACAACCTCGCACATAGATGACCAGAGCTTGTGAGATAGTCACCAGCCAGCTCTCCTGACCCGTGGAATGGTCCATGGCATTTGGAGAGAAGCAGCCGCAGAGAGGGAGAAATCACCAGTGTTGATTTGTAGCTTTTGCTCTATTGCGTTGCCATGTTACGGCGTAAGGCCTCTTCAAATAAGGAGGCAATTACATTTTGGTAGAAGATTCTGAGACATGACTCACCCTGACCCTTGGTAGAGGATGGTGTGGGAGCTGCTTGCATCTGTGCCATCTTCGCAGGCTTTCTGGTGTGTGTGAGGGATTCCGGGGAGCTGGTGCTAGCAGCAGCTCTCTCACCTTCGATATCGGACAGCACGAGGGATGACATAGCCAGGTTCTCGGCTGCAGTATCACGGTCCTTGCCAATATCAGCTTCATTGTCCGCATCAATGATACCTGCAAAGTTGCAAAGCAGGGCTGTTAAATGAGAATAAAAGAAAAGCTTTCCACAACCAAAAGTGTTTGACGAGACTGGTAAATGCTTGTTTTCAGTTCCAAAACACACGTGAGTAAGGCTTATTCAATCTGAACCCCCTCAGTGCTGATTTACAACTTAACAAAGATACCCAAGGATTGTTTCTGAGTCAAACTGGGATTCTAGTCCTAGGAACTGACAGCTCTATCTTGGCCCAGTTGCCGACCTGATCATTTCCTTCAAGCGTTTTTGATAACATGGTTTGCTGCTGAATAATTCATCAGGGTTGGTATCTGATATTGTCAGTGCTAAAATCATTGCAATTGCAGCTGTGGTCTCCATCTGAGAATGTTTGTTGGTGTGTCAAGTTTTCCCCTTCATTGCTCTGGTTTGGACCATCGCAGTCTTATTTTGCCACTTGGATGTGCCACTGAAGTGGCAGTGTGTATTTCAATGGTGCATTTGTACCTGCCACCTGGAGCCTAATGAAACCTGTGGTAGTGATTTGACAGGGAGGATTCCAATACACACAGTCACAGAACATTACAGCAGGGATACAGGCTCTTCAACCCAACCTGTCCATGCCCACCCAGCTGGTCAGTTTCCTGCACTCGGTCCATATCCCTCCATGTACCTATACAAATGCTTCTTCTGGCAGCTCATTCCATATACTTACCAGCCTCTGAGTGAAAAAGTTGTCCCTCAGGTCCCTTTTAAACCCTTCACTCATGCTGAATCTATGCCTCCTAGTTTTGGGCTCACCTACCCTGGGGAATAGACTGCTACTATCCACCCTCACAATTATATTTCTCACAATTTTAAATATTTCTATAGGTTGTCCCTAATTCTCCTATGTTTCAAAGAATAAAGACCGAGGCAAGCTAATCTCTCCCTGTAACTCTGGCCCTCTAGTCCCTGCAACATCTTATGAATCTTTTCTGCACTCTTTCCCGTAACAGAGTGACTAAAATTTTACTGTACACAGTACTCTTAAGCGTGACTTCACCAGTAACTGCCAGCTTCTATACTCACTGCCCTGACTGATGAAGGACAGCATGCTAAATGCCTTTTTCACCACCCTGTCTACCCGTGAAACTGCTTCCAAATAACTATGCACTTGTACTCCTCAGTCCCGTTGTATCACACTCTCTCGTGCCCTATCACTTACAGTCCAAGCCCTACATTGGTTTGAGTTCCAAAATGCCTCACCTCACACTTGCCTGCATTAAACTCCATTTGCCACTCCTTGGCCCATTTCCCTAAATGATCTAGAACCCCCCGCCCCGTAACCTACAATAAACTTCTTCACTATCAACAACATCTCCAATTTTGTGTCATCCACAAACTTACTGATCAAGTTTTGTACATTCAAACCATTTCTATAAATAACAAATAACCAGGATCCCAACACTGACCCCTGTGACACACCACTAATCAGCAGCCTCCATTCTGAGAACCTGCCTCTGCTTCCTACCTTGGAGCCAATTGTGAATCCACCTCATTAGCTGACACTGGATTCCGTGGGACCTAACCTTCCAGACCAGCCTACCATGGAGGGCCTTGTCAAAGGCCTTGCTAAAGTCCAAATAGACAACATCCATTTCCCAGCCAACACCTACCTTCTTGGTTACTTCTTCAAAAAACTCTAAAAGGCTCATCGAGCAAGACTTCCCATGCTGACTCCTCCTAATTAGACTTGGTCAATCCAAATACCTCAGAATTTCTCCAGTAACTTCCTCACCACTAATGTCAGGCTGACTGGCCTGTAGTTCCTCGTTACTTCCTGCTAACCTTCTTAAGCTATGGCACAGCATTAGCCACCTTCCAGTCTTCAGGAGTTTCATCAGTGGCTAACGATGAAGCAAGTACAGTATCTCCGCAAGAGCCTCTGCAATTTCCTCTCTAGCCTCCACAAAGTCCAAAGGTGCACTCTGTCAGACTCTGGAGATTTATCCACCTTAATAAGACCATAAGGCATAGGAGCAAAATTAGGCCATTTAGCCCATCGAGTCTGCTCTGCCATCTGATATTGACTGACTTCCTCCCCCCTTTTTGTTTTCCCTTATTCCCCTGGCCCCTTCACCCCTTCTCTTTCCTCATCCCCGCCATCAAAACCTGCCCAATGCCCACAACTTCCTCCCTCTGGTTCCCCAACTCCTTCCTTTTATTTCAGAGTCCACTATCCTCTCTTATCAGATTCTATCTTGTTCAGCCCTTTGCATCCTCTACCTCTCACCTCCCAGCTTTCCACATCATCCCCACTCTCCCCCTCCCCACCTTTCTACATTCTGTCTCACTGCACCTGATTCACCTATCATCCACCAGCTCGTGCTCCTCCCCCTTCCTCCACCCTTTTATTCTGGTTTCTGCCCTCTTTATTTCCAGTCCTGGTGAAGACCACAGCCTGAAATGGCAGCTGCTCATTTCCTTCCATAGATGCTGCCTGACCTGTTGAGCTCCTCCAGCATTTAGTGTGTGTTGCATTAGGCCACAAATGTTTGCCCATTATCCTGCAAACTGCACACATCAAAGACTTTGACTGGACTGCAGTGCTGCCTCGCCTTTGTAGATGATGGGACCTGGCACAGATAAAGTAGACAGCCAGAGATTTATTCCCAGGGTGTAAAATTGCTAATACGAGGGGGCACACTTTTAAGGTGCTTGGAAGAAGCACTGTATATGGCAGGATGTAAGGGGTAGTGTTTTTTTTAAAAAACCAGAGTGGTAGGCGCATGAATCACATTGCCAGGGGTGGTGGTAGAGGCAGATCCATTTAAAAAAAAACTCTTAAGTAGGTACGTAGATGAAAGAAAAAGTGGACGGCTATTTGGGAGGGAAGGGAAGTGTTAGGTTAAAAAAGGTCAACAGAACATTTTGGGCCTAAGTGACTGTACTATTCTATGTTCCATGTTCCTTGCCCTGCTTGCACTTACCCTATCTGCACCCCTCATAATTTTGTATACCTCTATGAAATCTCTTACGCACCAGGGAATAAAGTTCTAACCTATTCAAGAATTCCCTAGAACTCAGGTCCTCAAGTCCCATCAACATCCTTGTAATTTTTCTCTGTAGAACCTGAGGCCACAAGTCTCAAAATAAAGGGTTGACAGAGATGAGGAGAAATTTCTTTACTCTGAGGGAGGTGAATCTGTGTATTTGGTAGATTTTTAGAGGGTAATAAAATCAAGAAATAGATGATAAGGCAGAAAAATATTGCCGAGGTAAACATCATTGCTTAATAGCAGATCAGGCTTAATGGGCCATATGGCCTACCTACTTCTGGTCTCATGATAAAATGCCTTCCTCTTGCCTGGATGAGTGCAATGTCAGCAACTCTCAAGAAGCTTGACAGCATTAAGATAGAGCAGCTACCTTGACCTTATTCACCAGCCTAAACATTCATTCCCTCACCACTGGTAACCATTGGCTGCAGTGTGTACCATCTATAAAATTCACTTGTAGTTACTCACCCAGGCTACTTCAACAGCATCCTCCAATCATGTGATCTCTACTGTCTAGAAGGACAACGGCAGCAGGCATACGGGAACACCATTATCTGCTAGTTCCTCCCCAGGTCACACCATCACCATTTGGAAATAAATCACCTTTCCTTGAACATTACTGAGTCTTAATCCTATATTTCATTCTCCATCAGCAGTGTAGGAGCATATTCACTGTTAAGATTATAATGGTTCACCACCACCTTCTCATGGGCAATTATAGATGAGCAATAAATGGTGGCCACACCAGCAACAACCATATATGAACTTTAAAACCCACCTTTCTTCAGTGATGGTGTTTGTGCAGTCATCAGAAGTGAGGCTGAGTTCTGTGTTTCATTGAGTGAAGTTTTGAACAGGTTCATACTTTCAAAAGAAGGAGCAAGTGTTGAGTCAGTAAGGGAGAAGGCAGGGACATCCTGTTTCAGAGACACCTTCACTTCTGAACTCTGGCAGTCATTCACTGCGTTATTAACCTCACCTGCAGAGTCTGTAAAGACAGAAAGGAATTAGATTGCGCAAACTCTGGAAACGGACATCACTGAAATTTCTGAATATTTTCTCTTCCTTGCCTAAGGGCATTGATTGTATCTGCTCCATTACGATTGTCTAAGTGAGAAAGACCAGGTAGAAAAACTAGAAAGAAGTGGGCCGTACAATGGCTTAACAGTTAGAGCACAGAACAATAGAACATAGAAATTTACAGCACATTACAGGCCCTTCAGCCCACAACGTTGTACTGACCACGTATCCTACTCTAGAGACTGCCTAGAATTTCCCTACCACATAGCCCTCTATTTTTCTAAGATCCATGTTCCTATCCAAGAGTCTCTTCAAAGACCCTACTGTATCCCTGCACCACCATCGCTGGCAGCCCATTCCACATACTCACCACTCTGCATTAATTAAAAAAAACTTACCTCTGACATCATCTCTGTACCTACTTCATAGCACCTTGAAACTGTGCCCTCTCGTGCTAGCCATTTCAGCCCTGGGAAAAAGCCTCTGGTTATCCACAGGATCAATCAGAGCTGTTAGCACAGTTAGAGCTGGATTCAATTCTAACATTGGTTATTGTCTGTTTGCAATTTTCGCATTCTCTCTGCAATGGCATGAGCTTGCTCCTATGTCCCAAAGATGCATTGGTAGGTTCACTGACCACTGTAAATTACAGTGCAAGTTAACTGACCACTGTAAGAGTTGATGGAATAGATAAGGGTTGATGTGAGATGGAATAGATAAGGGTTGATGTGAGAGAGAATAGATTGCAGACCCACAGGAAAATAAGGAGAAATGGAATGGGACTGATGGAATGGCTCTTCTGACAGCTGATGGGTCAAATGAGCCCTTCTGCATTGAAAGAAATTACCCTTCAAGACATGTACAGCTTAGAGACTTATTGGGCATGACACCTATCAATACAACTACTTGCTCTGTGCAGCACAGTGTTAAGCAGTAGGGTAGTGTTTCATCATGACCATAACCAGGATTTCTGACGCATGTGCTTTCAGTTTGAACAGTTACAGGCTCTAACACAGGAGTTCCCAACCTTTTTTATGCCACGGACCCCTACCATTAACCAAAGGGTCCGTGGACCCCCGGTTGCGAACCCCTGATCTAACATATCCTACAGTGCCTTTCACAACCCTGTCAGGATGTCCCAACTTTTTTTTTTAATTTTTTCTATTTCCTTACAGGACATAACATTGGTTTGGCAAGGTCAAACGCATTCCACCTGACTGTGGGAAAGTGCTAAGGGGGGAATAGAATCAAGTAATTTGCTTTAATTTTGGAGATATAAAAGACAGGAATCTTTTTAAATTCCTCCTCTCTTTTGAAGCAGAGATCTTATACAGCAACTTGAGAAGGCCTTGGGTTAAGATCTCACCCAAAGGCAGCACCTTTGACACTCCTTTAATACTCTTCAACATTACTCTGGTGTGCCAGCCTTAACTTGTGGTCCATTGTCTCCAGAATGGGACTTGGATGCACAGCAATGTGCCTCAGAAACTAAACTGAGCCACAGTTGAACGGGTGCTATATTAAGTGATATTACAACAAGGCACACTTTGCATAATATCCCAACATTGTATGGTGGAAATGCAGAGTCACTGAAACAGCCCCTTCGACTCACCAAGTCTGTGCCTACCTGCAACAACCCATTTACACTAATCCTACATTAATACCATTTTGTTCTTCCCACATTCTTAACAACTACTCCCAGATTCTACCTGTCACCAAAACAATAGAGGCAATTAACCCACACACCTTTGAGATGTGAGAGGAAAAAGGAGTAGCCAGAGGAAAGCAACAAAGTCACAGGGAGAATGTGCACACTCCACACAGACAGCATCTGAAGTCAGGGTGGAACACAGGTCTCTGATTCTGTGAGGTAGTGCTGTTGCATGAAGGAATTGAGGATACCAAAGAGCCAAACTTTCATAGAATGGGCAGCAACGTGATCGGTGAGCGTTAAAAGAGGCAGCATGCTCTCCATGAACATGATCAACTCCCAAAGTATGAGGAAAATTTGATTTGATTGAATTCAGAACAGAAGTTACTGGAGGCAGTGCCCTTACAACAATAAGAGAGTCAGAAAATTGTACTAAGAGGCTTAATACTGAGCTACTAATAAACCTGAAAAGCCCTAGGATAGATAGACATGTTCCTCAGGCTCAGTCTGCAGTTCATGTTGAGCTGGGAAATTTCATACAGCTTACAGAAATAAATGTTGAGGTCTTGCCTTATCAACAATGAACACTGTCACTTATTCTACAAACACAGGGCACAAGCCTAGTTATAATGAACCACATTAGGAGGGTTGGGGACCTTAAAGCCCTCAATCCTGATTGCCATCCAATGGGGAATGTGCGCCCTCTCTCCAAGTTCCTTGCTTCCGATTGCACATGACATGCTGGTCCTTTACCCCCAACACCAAAGAGCTGCCACCATTTGATCCATCATGGGACAAAGAAATAATACCCTTTTGATCATTGCTTTGCTGACCAATCCACAGATAGTCTATTCCAAGTCTGTTCCAATAAGGATCAGTAGTGAATAAGTACATGTGGAAAAAGAGCAGTACAGGAGGAAAGGCATTCAGTCAAAGGTGAGTCTGCAACACCAAAAAAAAACTGCTTGAATTAAAGTAATGCTGCATCCCATTTAGAATTAAGCTCAAAACCATCCACAAACCAGAAAGGTAGCCTTGAATTAAAGTGACGCTGTGTGTTGCAGGGACGAATTACCTGTGTGTTGTGACAAGGTAGATGGCACCACCAAGGCTGGATCGTGAGGAATTTCCTTCAGCAGAATATTGAAGTTTAGAGAGTTTTCAAGAGTCTGGTTGCCATCGTAGCTGAAGAATATATGGGTGGGGATGTCCTGGGTTGTGCCCATTTTCAGTTCCTCTGTCTTTGGCTCGATGCAGTCGCTAACATCATTGTCACAATTCTCTCGGTTCTCTGCAAAATAAACAAACCTTCTCTAATGCTTTTAAATTCCTATCCATGCATGGGTTTAATGGAGATCAAAACCTTTAAGATCTGCTGTGGTGTGGGGTGCAATGGAAAGGAAAGTGTAGAATGCAAATAGTTACCTGTCGAATATTTGTTTCAACTATGTAAACGTAAAAGAGTTAGGACGTGATTTATACCATCCAAGAATATTGACCTAACAGCAATTAACCTTGGCACTATTCTCAATAGATGTTAACCTTTCCATAGTACATTTATTGAAAAACTAAGTTCAGTGCAGCTGGCTCACAGTCCTAAGAGGCAACACATGCTAAATGCTGAAGGAACTCAGTAGGTCAGGCAACATCTATGGAAATGATTAAACAGTCGACGTTTCAGGCCAAGACCCTTCTTCAGGACTGGAAAGGAAGGGGGAAAATGCCAGAATAAAAAAGTGGTGGGGGGTGGGGAGGGGAAGGAGGATAGCTAGTAGGTGATATGTGAAGGCAGGTGAGTGGAAAAGGCAAAGGGCTGGAGATGAAGGAATCTGATAGGAGAGGAGAGTGGACCATAGGAGAAAGGGAAGGAATAAGGGGCCCAGGGGGAGGCGATAGGTGAGTGGAGAGAAGGGCTAAGAGGCCAGAGTGTGGAATAGAAGAAGAGACAAGGTGGAGGGAAAAAAATTACCAGAAGGAGAAATCAATGTTCATGGTATCAAGTTGGAGGCTACCTAGAAGGATTATGGTGTTGCTCCTCCACCCTGAGAGTGGCTTCATTGTGGCAAAAGAGGAGGCCATGGTCTGACATGTTGGAACGGGAATGGGAATGGGAATAGGAATAGGAATTGGAATTAAAATGGTTGGCCACCAGGAAATTTCACTTTTGCTGGGTGGAGCAGAGGTGCTCAATAAAGCAGTCCCTTAATTTCTGATGGGTCTCACCAATGTAGAGGAGGTCACATTGGGAGCACAGGATACATTGGGCCCTGAATGGAGGCAAAGGAGGATGCGAATGGGCAGGCGCAGAATCTCTGTCGCTTGCAGGGATATATGTCAGGAAGGTGATCAGTGTGGAGGGACAAATGGACAAGGGAATCACAGAAGGAGCAATACCAGTGGAAAGCAGGGTAAAGTGGCATGCTTTTCACACAACCTGCAATGGCGTATCTGAATGTTTCTATAGCTTCCCCAATGCTCTCTTCACCCTGACGCTTCCCTTCACCCCACCCAATTCATCAACTTGACGGATTTGTGTTTCTTATGTAATTGCTGTAATTTCGATCTGTGTAACAAAAATAAGCAACTATTCAGCCAATCATGCTAGTGCTGGCCCTTTACCACAACAGTTTAGCCTAATTTCAAATCCCTTATCTTTTTGCCCACATCCTTTTTTGGCTAATGATCTAACTGCTTTTGAAACAACATCTGTCTCTAATATTCCCAAGGACCACCAACTAAGGGCAACCATTAGAAAGAGTTAGAAGAACCTGGGACACCTTGCTCATCATGACTCAACCTCACTACGCCCATTCTTATATGGCATCTACCAGTCCCCTGGAACAACCCAAGTATCCAAGCGACTTTGGACAGTTAGATGTTGTGCCTCTGATACCTTAATGATATTGCTGGGTTTTTTTTTGTCCTTACTTTAATCCAGTCTGCTTTTGATAAGGAGGCAAGTCCTGAAATGTTAGGGCATACTCTTTCCTCTACAGATTTCAACAAAACTGCAGCCCCTTTCTGAGATTTTCTGATTTTATTGACATGGAGTAATGCAGTGTCCTTAACTTCAGGTCTGTACTGTGTGTTTTCATCATCCACCCAGCCCTTCCCCTCCTGTCCCCACGCCAGCACATTCTGCAACACTTAAAGTGAAAATCAAGTCTCTGGTGAGAAGTTTCATGAGAGATTGGTGATTGCAATGGGTACTATTTCCTTCCTGTGGTATACCGCACTATAGTTAAGTTTCTCTTGAGCTGATAAAGTCATTTTGATAATTCATAGGGCATCTGGTAGGTTTTCTTGATTCCAAAAAAAACTTCCGTATTGTAGGCCTGTCTTTCATTAAAATCAATTAATAACATTAATATTGATTATTGTTTGGGGATAACACTTTTACTTATTATGTGACATTTTATTAATGGATATTGTGCTCTTTAATTTCTTACATCTCTTTTTCCATTTTTCTGGGCTGAGAGGCAGTTATTGTGTTTGATGACCATCCTATCCTTGCATTTTATAAGAAATTTTACTTGAATGTAGCTACTTACAGAATGCTGCATTCAAGCAGCTGGATTTCCTCGTAAATTTCAGGCTCAGAGTCAATATCTACATTACCTGCTTAACTCCCCATTATTTTCTGAAAGGGGAGTTGTCTCCCATTGATGTCACTCAGTGCCACTGCTGTTAAGCAAACTCCAGATGAGGCACTTGGTGAAGGAACCCTGATAACTAAACTTGTCAGTTTCAGAGCATGGCTCAGAAGCACATAACACTATTAGACTATGTGAGATCTGTACTAAGACTGCATGTGCATACATTATTAATAGTGTACCTACTCACTGCAGTTATCTCTGAATCTCTCCGTAAATGGATAACTGGAACGGCAAATTTGCAGATGACACTAAGATTGGGTGTGCAGTGGACAGCAAGGAAGACTATCAGATCTTGCAGTGGGATCCGGACCAGTTGGAAAAATGAGCTGAAAATGGCAGATGGAATTTAATGCAGACAAGTGCGAGGTGCTACAACCAACCAGGGTAGGTCTTACACAGTGAGCAGTAGGGCACTGAGGAGCGCAGTAGAACAAAAGGTAATACTGGTCCATAACTCATTGAAAGTGGCATCACAGGTAAGATAGGCTCAAAAGAAAGTTTTTGGCACATTGGCCTTCATAAATCAAAGTATCGAGTACAGAGGAAGGGATGTTATGCTGAAGTTGTACGAGATGTTAGTGAGGCCTAATTTGAAGTATCATGTGTAGTTTTGGTCACCTACCTACAGGAAAGATGCAAGTAAGGTTGAAAGAGTACAGAGAAAATTTACAAGGATGTTGCCAGGACTGGAGAAACTGAGTTATAACGAAAGTTTGAATAGGTTAGACTTTATTCCTTGGAAGTATAGAAGATTGAGGGGAGATTTGATAGAGGTGTGCAAAATTATGAGGGGTATAAATAGGGTAAATGCAAAATGCAAGCAGGCTTTTTCCACTGATGTTGGGTGGGACTACAACTAGAAGTCATGGGTTAAGGGGAACAGGAGGGAAATTTCTTCACTCAGAGGGTCATGAGCGTGTGGAACAACCTGTCAGTGCAAGTGGTGCATGCAAACTCAATTTCATCATTTAAGAGAAGTTTGGATAGGTACAGTGCCTATAAAAAGCATTCAACCCCACCAATCCCCCCCCCAGAAGTTATCATATTTTATTGTTTTACAACATTGAATCACAGTGGATTTAATTTGTTTTTTTACACTAATCAACAGGAAAAAAAAACTTTCGTGTCAGTGAAAATAGATCTCTACAAAGTGATCTAAATTAATTACAAATATGAAACACAAAATAATTGATTGCATAAGTATTCACCCCCTTTAATATGACACACCAAATCATCACTGGTGCAGCCAAATGGATTCAGAAGTCACATAATTAGTTAAATGGAGATCTGTTTTTTGAGACCTGTGCAATCAAGGTGTTTCAATTGACTGTATTTCAAAATACACCTGTATCTGGAAGGTCAACTGTTGATGAGTCAGTACCTTGGAAAAAAAAACTACACAATGAAGACAAAAGAACACTCCAAACAACTCTGCAAAAAGGTTATTGAAAAGCACAAGTCAGAAGATGAATACAACAAAATTTCCAAGTCACTGAATGTCTTTGGAGTACAGCTAAGTCAATCATCAAGGAATGGAAAGAATATGGCACAGCTGTAAATCTGTCCAGAGCAGGCTAACCTCAAAAACTGAGTGACTGTGCAAGAAGGGGACTAGTGAGGGAGGCCACCAAGAGACCCATGACAACTCTGGAGGAGTTACAAGCTTCAGTAGTGGAGATGGGAGAAACTGCACATACCACAACTGTTGCCCAGGTGCTTCACCAATCGCAGCTTTATGGGAGAGTGACACAGAGAAAGCCACTGTTGAAAAAAACTCACATGCAGTCTCAGCTAAAGTTTGCCAGAAGGCATGTGGAAGACGTTGAAGTCAGCTGGAAGAAGGTTCTATGGTCTGATGAAACCAAATTTGAGCTTTTTGGCCATCAGACTAAACACTATGTTTGGCATAGGCCAAACATTGCACATCATCAAAAACACACCATCCCTACTGTGAAGCATAGTGGTGGCTGCATCATGCTGTGGGGATGCTTCTCTGCAGCAGGCCCTGGAAGGCTTGTGAAGAAAGAGGATAAAATGAATGCAGCAAAATACAGGGAAATCGTGGAGGAAAACCTGATGATTTCTGCAACAGAATTGCAACTTGGGAGAAGATTTGTTTTCCAGCAAAGACGATGATCCCAAGCATAAATCTAAAGCTACACAGGAATGGCTTAAAAACAACAAAGTTAATGTCATGGAGTGGCCAAGTCAGAGTCAAGACCTCAATCCAATTGAGAAATTGTGGCGGGACTTGAAAAGGGCTGTTCACTCATGATCCCCATGCAATCTGACAGAGCTTGAGCAGTTTTGTAAAGAAGAATGGAGAAAAATTGCAGTGTCCAGATGTGCAAAGCTGATAGAGACCTATCCACACAGACTCAAAGCTGTAATTGCTGCCAAAGGTGCATCTACTAAATACTGACTTGAAGAGGATAAATACTTATGCAATCAATTATTTTGTGTTTTATATTTATAATTAATTTAGATCCCTTTGAGGAGACCTGTTTTCATTTTGACACAAACCAGTCTTTTTCTGTTGATCAGTGTCAAAAAAAAACCAAAGTAAATCCACTGTGATTCAATGTTGTAAAACAATAAAAACAAAAACTTCTGGGAGGAGGTGAATATGTTTTACAGCCACTGGACATGGATAGGAGGGGTATGGAGGGCTATGCTCCAGGTGTAGGTTGGTGAAACTAGGTAGCTTAAGTGGTTCAGCATGGACTAGATAGGTCTGTTTCTGTGCTGCAGTTTTCTATGACTATTAAACTCAGATTGACTGCATTCTCTGCTGTTCGCTTCTTTTATCACTCATTCCCTCTGCCTCTGATATCTGTCACTTAACTCATTGGTACCTTGTCAGTGTGGGAAATTAATGCATGATCTGGAGTGCACTGTAAATGGTCAGTGTCAATGTCAATGATAGCAATTCACTTCTGGAATGTGCTCAAAAGATCCAACCAGAGCGGATTTTCACAATTTATCATGTCACTTTTCACTTGTAAATTTTGCCTGGTTCAACTTTGTGCAAGTTGAAATGCAATGTACAGTGGGTTATTCTGCTGATAAACTGGATCTCACTACTCCTTTGTAAGTGATAAAAGATCATTTTCTGTTCCACTCTCAGCACTCTTGCAAGGTAAATGAGCAGCACTGCTGTCCAAAACAAGCCCAAAAGTAGCTGCTCACCTTGAAAATGCCTTCCAGGCAATAAATACCATAAGCTCCAGACTTTACGATTGAAAATGCTTGATTGACAGCAGAACTGCTGAGTGATTGGAGGAGTACTGTCCTAACCCTCCACCCTTCCTCTCTGTCTTTATGACCTCAAAGTTAAAACAGGTAAAAATTAAAAGCCAAAGGGCAACTCAAAAATGTTTAAGTAAAAAACAAGCCCAATTCTGCTTACTGTTGATAGATTGGCAACATAATCATTGGGGAAACTAAGGAATAATTGGTCTTTGGAAATCAGATCACCTTAAAGTCTAACTAGCATTAGTACACCCTTTTAATTTAAAAATGTTTAACAGAGAAATGTCTCCTTTGACATGGCATCTCAACTGTTAGGCTAATCTTTAATTTTGAATACTTAAAATCACTTGTGGGAAATTAAAGGATATCCCATTTTAAATCAATAGGATAATTATACCGTGTAAAGTTATTGCTTTGTTCAGTCTAGGTGTGCCATCATGATTATAAAGTTTAATTGCTTTCAATCTTCTAAAACCTGGCAAGGCTAGACAAGAAGCTAGTCTTGTTATGATCTTGCACTTTATCATTTACCTACACTGCATTTTTACGAAAGCTTTTACACCTTATTCTACCTCAATGCACAGTGTAATGATTTGATCTGTACTAACAATATGCAAGGCTGTATCTTGGTACACGTGACAATAATAACCCAATACCAATACTTAACTGCTATATCTGATTCTAGCTGCCATGGTGGGATTTCAACTCATGCCTCAAATTATGAGGTCACTATGCAACTGCTACCATTTAGCTTCCAGCTGCCTTTCCCTCCATATAAACCATACCTGACTCTTTATTCAGCATCCCCACAACATCTTCATACTCCTTGCTGCAGAAGAGATCCAGGTCAGCTTCCTCAAGATCCACCAGGTGTGGCTGTGAGTTGCATTGTCCATACTGGTGATCAAAGGGATAAGGGAAGGAGTGAACCTCTTCAAACATAATCCTCGTCAGCTCAGGGTTTGGGGAGAAAGACGGTGTTCCGTGGACCATGTCAAAATGAATTTTTTGAGGAGAACACAAGTTGTAAGGATCAAAATCCAAACTGCCAGAACTGCTAGTCCTGTCATCGTACAACTTCAGTGCTTTGGGTACAGAAGGCGGCTCAAATGGGATATCTTTGATAGCAGCTTCAAAAGGACCAGTTGGCTGGTGCTGTCCTTGAGACGGCAGCTGAGACAGCAGCACCTTCTCTTTGAGGATGTCCGCGTTTGTGGCCTGGTACTGTCCGCAGTCCCAGTAAAAGTCATATCCGCTCATTGAGTTGGGGTGGGAGCTCGCCACCTCAACATTCGTTGCTGATGTTGGAGAAAAGGCCTCAGATGTAGTGGCTCCCGAGTCAAGTGTCACCCCCTTAACATCAATCTCGCCGTTCATAGCTGAATACATAGAGAGAAAAAAAATGTTTGAAACCATTGTATTTTTTAATACTTTTTACAAGATATTAGATGAATTAATGTACAACTAAAGTCATAGTTTAATCACTTATACACGAGCTTGTTTTTTTTTAAAAAAAAAGTACTATTCACAGTATGTAGTGGTTCATCCCCACTGACTAGCAGAAAGCTGTATAGCAGTTATTTAACTGCTTATCACCTTTCTCATTTTTCATTGGCTAAGAGTTAGCATATTATCCACGTGATGCAATTGTGCAGCCAGTGATTGGTTTATTCTTATCTAAGGAATTTTCTGTTATCTCGACTATAAAGGTAATGGATTTTTTTTTAGAGGCGCCATCTTCTTTCTATCTTTTTCTTTTCTCTTTGCCTTCTCTGCTTTCCTTCTTAGCGCTTCACTTAGTTTGCTTAGTATTTGTATGTTTGTTTAAACTTTTAAATAAATGTTCAGTAAGAATTAAGACTCACCATTCTTGACCCCCAGAAGAGCCCCATGGATCAGAAAAATAACAGAGATCCAACAAAAGGCTTCAATGTAAATTCCCTGATATAGGTCATTCAGCCCACTGAGTCTATGCTGGGCCAGACAGAAAACCCATTCCCCCCACCAATTTTCCCTGCAACCAACTCCCCCCACTCCTCAGATGCAACACACACACACACACACACACACACACGCACACAATTTACAGAGGCCAATTAACCTACCTGCACATCTATGGGACGTAGGAAGAAACCAGAGCACTCAGGAAAATGTGGAGTTTTGAAGGGAGAACGTGCAAGCTATACACAGACAGCATCAGAAGCCAGGATCGAACCAGTCTCACTGGCACCGTGAAACAGTATCAGATATGCTCCCGTGCTATCCTATAAAGTATTTCCTTGAGTGATCTCCGGGTTCCAATATACCAGCCCATAACCTATTCAAACATGGAGCTGATTTACGTTTTTTAAAAAACTGGTTCATCTTTGCTCAAGGATTTCCAGGCAGAGAGCGTAAAGCAAACGTGGATCCCAAGAGTTGATTGCTGTTCCTTTTCGCATCTCTGATTTGAGAAGTTGGCTAAAATAGGCAGCTGCTGTCAGTAGGGTTCTAGGAAATGACAACAATTTGCAACTGCCTAGTAGTGATAACATAGAAAATTATCCCAAGATGTCTTACACAAGGATAATCAGAGAAAACTGCACACTGAGAAAGACCTGGAGATTGGTTGAAATCTTGGACAAAGGAGAGCAAGAAAGAAGGATAAAAGATGAGCTATATTTGTCACATGTACATTGAAACATCCAGTGAAATCTTTGCACCAAGGACCACAGTTTGAGGATGTAACAAGGGCAGTCCACAAGTGCGTCTACATAGCATGCCCACAACTTACAAAACCTAACCTGTACATCTTTGCAACGTGGGAAGAAACTGGAAGGCTCGGAGAAAACTCATGTGGATACAGGAAGAACGTACAAACTCCTTACAGACAACAGCGGGAAATGAATCCCAATCTGTGATCGATGGTGCTGTAAAGCATATCACTACGCTACGCTATTGTGATGGCCTAGGACATGTTTAAAGAGAGTGTGGGGGATAAGCTGCCTGTAGCCAATTCTCCAATGAAAATTCAAGGGCGTCCAAGACGTGGTGCGCAAGCAGATGGAAGAACAGGTTTCTGGGGACTGGTTGTTGAATTGGAGAAGGTCAACTTAAGTTGAGAACAACAGGCCATGGGGGTGTGAAGCCTGAAACCTGACACCCCATAGATGACATCACCAAGGGATAGAGGATTTAGGTGAACGTGATTGACTGGAGGGTGAACAGAGCCAAAGGCAACAGCCTCGGGGAATTCTGCAGATACCAATGCAGAGTCTCAAACACAAGAGATTCTGCAGATGCTGGAAATCCAGAGTAACACACACAAAATGTTGGAGGACTCAGCAAGTCTATGGAAAGGAATAACTGAATTGAATTGACTTTATTACTTACATCCTTCATATACATGAGGAGTAAAAATCTTTGTGTTACATCTGTCTAAATGTGCAATTTATAATAGATATTATGTACAACAGGACAGTCAATGTAACATAGAAATACAGTTGCATCAGCATGAATTAAGCAGTCTGGTGGAAGAAGCCGTCCTGGAGCCTGTTGGTCCTGGCTTTTATGCTGCGGTACCATTTCCCAGATGGTAGCAGCTGGAACCGTTTGTGGTTGGGGTGACTCAGTCCCCAATGATTCTACAGGCCCTTTTTACACACCTGTCCTTGTAAATGTCCTGAATCATGGGAAGTTCACAACTACAGATGCGCTGGGCTGTCCGCACCACTCTCTGTAGAGCCCTGTGATTAAGGGAGGTACAGTTCCCATACCAGCAGTGAAGCAGCCAGTCAGGATGCTCTCAATTGTGCCCCTGTAGTGTTCTGCCTTTTTCACCATACAGCTGGTGTGTGCAGACCATGTGAGGTCCTCAGTGACGTGTACACCAACGAACTTAAAGCTGTTTACCCTCTCAACCTCAGATCTATTGATGTCAATAGGGGTTAGCCTGTCTTCATTCTTCCTGTAATCCACAACCCCTCCTTTGTTTTTGCAACACTGAGGGAGAGGTTGTTTTTTTGGCACCACTGTGTCAGGGTGATGACTTCCTCCCTGTAGGCCACCTCATTGTTATTTGAAATTAGGGCAATCAATGTAGTGTTGTCTGCAAATTTAATTAGCAGATTAAAGCTGTTGGTGGCAACAGGGTCATGAGTATACACAAGAGTAAAGGAGGGGACTTAGTACACAGCCCTGAAGGGCACCTGCATTGAGAGTCAGAGGGGCAGAGGTGAGGGAGCCCACTCTTACCACCTGCCGGCAATCTGACAGAAAGTCAGAGTTTTGGGCCGAGACCCAAGTTACAAATGGAGTCAAAATGAACAAGAGAGATTTTTTTTTTGCCCTGACTAGTGGAAGTAATCACATACGTTTCCCCCACTATGTCTCGTTAAGAACCGTCACCAGCAGATGATGAAGAACTGAGCAACAGAGAAGAAACTTGCAGTAACTGACTCTTCTCGCTACTACCATCAGGCAGGAGGTAACAGAAGCCACCAGGTTCAGGAGCAGTTATCACTACCTTATAAGCAGCAAGCTCCTGAACCACCGTGGATAACTTCTTTCACCACTACTCTGATTCTATGGCCTACCGGCTCACTTTCAAGAAATCTTTACAACTCATGTTCTCTATTGCCATTGATGTTTCTCAGTTTTTGTCAATGTACAGTTTTTCCTAAATTCTATTGTATTTCTTTTTTCCTAGAAATGCCTGCAAGAAAATGAATGGTAACATACTGTATATAATAAGTTTATAACATATATAATTAAGTCAATATAGATAATAAATTGATAATGAATTTACTTTGAACATTGATTACATCAATAGCTGCAGAGAGGCCTAAAGTGGGGTAGTGGTGGTTACATGACTAAAAAAAAGAACAAAAAGGTGAGCAACACACACAAAGTGCTGGATGACCTCAGCAGGTCAGGCAGCATCAAAGATGGGGAATAAACAGTTGATGTTTTGGGCTGATGGCCCCAAGCATTTTGTGTTTCTCAAGATTACCAACACTCGCAGAATCTCTTGTGCTGATGAAAAGGTAGGTGCGAATTTAAGGAGCCAAGAGGTTCAAAAAATAGCACAAACCTGAAGGCAGGCCGATAATTTACAAGGATATTGACTGAGTGACCAGCAGCTTAGGGCTAATAGGGTTAAGAGTCAACAATGTAGTTGCAGCACTCTCCGAGCAGATAAGAATGATGATTAATAGCTTGCTCCGCAGACCTGAACAATAAAGAACTTCTGTCCTCAGATCACAGTGAGTCACTCTCCCAACCAAAACCACCACCATCTATCAGCTGCTGGCAATGGTTCTTAAAGGGGCTCGGTGGAGTGAGCTGCATGCAAACCTGCTTTGCCACACAGTTTACGTTGTCATGCAGTTCAGCAGATCACCTGCACAATCAAAAAAACTATCGCTCCATCTACCCAAGAGAAAAAAAAATGGCACTGACCAATTGTTCTGGATAGCTGCCTTTAAAGCTGCCCTGTGCTGTGCTCCCGTTGACAAGAACCACCAGGTACCTGGGTACGTGCAGGAAAAATGAAAATGCAATGGCAGAAACTTGCAGTAAACGTTGTCACTGCAAACATTTCCCTCCACAGCTTCTGCCGTGGGTGGCAAAACAGAGGATGACTCAGCTCTCTTTGTCAGTCTTTCTCGAGATTGGAGAAGCAGCCAGTGACGAGTGTTTTTATTCATTTTATTCTTTTATTGCCTTGTTGCTCTTGAGAAGATGGTGGGGAGCTGGCTTCTTGAACTGCAGCAGTCTTTCTGATGAAGGTGCTCCCACAGATTTGTTAGGGAGGGAATTCCCAAATTTAGACCCAGTGATGGTCTTTATTTCCAAGTCAGGGTGCTGTGGTAATAAAACATAAAAGCTGCAGATGCAGGAAATGTGAAAAAAGAATTTTAAAAATGACAGAAACACTCAAAGAGAAACACTGTTAATATTTCAGGTCAAAGATCCTTGACTCCATTTCCACAGACACCGAGTATTTCCAACATTTTCTGTTATTTCAGTATAGTGTGTGTCTGATTTGTTGCACCCTTGATTTTGTGTTTTGCAAGGGCATGATCATTACATTTATACAGCAAACTAGAGATTATGCACTAATTTATTTCCACAAGATTTTCACTCAATTCACTTCTGAGAACATGGAAGCAGCTTATAAACTGACCCAATAATTTGCACACAACAACCACTATGACAAAGGATCTTCAATTTTAGCTGTTTTCTTTCCACAGATGCTGCCTGACCCATTTGAGAATTTTCAGCATTTTCTGCTCTTATTTCAGATTCCCAGCATTTGTATTTTTTTCTTCTACCACTGTGACAGGCCAATGCTAAATAATAAAAGGCACAAACTGGGGAAACTTTAACTTGGTCCATTTCTGACACCTCCCTCTCCTTTCTTGATCTCTGTCTCCATCTCTAGAGACAAACTATCTACTGATATATTTTACAAACCTAGCGACTCCCACTGTACCTCTGCCCACCCTGTCTCCTATAAAAATGCTGTTCTGCTTTCTCAGTTCCTTCAAATCCACTGCATCTGTAGCATAGCAGTTAGTGCAACACTATCACAGCTCGAGGCATCAGAGTTCAAAGTTCAATTCTGTGAAATATGAGAGTTTGCTCCGGTTTCCTCCCATAGTCCAAAGACGTACTGGTTAATAGGTTAATTGGTCATTGTAAATTGTCCCGTGATTAGTTTAGGATTAAATCGGGGGTTGCTGGGCAGTCCAGCTCGAAGGACCTATTCCACACTGTATCTCAATAAATATATAAGTAAATAAATAAATCTGTTCTCAGGATGAGGCTTTTCTTTCCAGAACATCAGAGATGTCCTGCTTCCCCAAAGAATGGGATTTCCATTCTTCAACCATTGATACTGCTCTGATTTGCAACTCCTCCATCTCCTGGACATCTGCCCTCACCTCATCTTCCTGCCACCTTAAGAGTGATAGAGTTTCTCTTGCCCTCACCTACCACCCCATGAACCTTCACATCCAACACAATATTCTCCACCACTTCCACCATCTTCAATGGGACCCTACCACCAAAGACATCTTTACGTTCCCCCACTTGCCGCTTTCCACAGTGATCCTCCCTCTCTGTGATTCCTTTGTCCGTTTGTCCCTCCCCACTAATCTCCCTCCTGGCACCACTACACGTGGCAGAAGTGCTACACCTGCCCATTCATCTCCTCCCTCACCTCCATTCAGGGCCCCAAAAAGTCCTTCCAGGTGAGGCAACACTTCACCAGCAAATCTGTTGGGGTCATTTATTGTGTCTGGTGTTTCTGATGTGGCCTCCTCTACATCGATGAGACCTGACGTACATTGGGGGACCACTTTGTCAAAGACTTTCACTCCATCTGCAAAGAGCAGGATTTCCTAGTGGCCAATCATTTTAATTCCAATCCTCATTCCCATTCCAACATGTCTGTCCATGCCCACCTCTATTGCCACGATGAGACCACTCTCAGGTTGGAGAAGCAATACCTCATAATGGTAGCCTCCAACCTGATGGCCTGAATATTGATTTTTCCAACTTCCAGTAACTTTTCCATCTCTCCCCCCTCCACTTTTCTTCAATTCCCCACTCTGAACTTCAGAAAGAGGTAAGGGGAGAGCCAAAGTTCAAGTTCAAAGCAAATTTATGATCAAAAACATGCATGTCACCATATATAACCTTATCATTTTTTGCAGGCATTCATAGTAAATACAAGAAATGCAATAAAATCAACGAAAGGCTGCCCTCAACAAAAAGACAACAAACTGTGCAAATACATAAGAAAAAAAAATGGTCTGGAATTGCTACTTTGCACATGAAATGGCTTTGCACATGTCCTGTTAAGTACCTGGACCTTTTTATTTTGCTTAATCACCAGACCTGAATACCACTGATCTGGCCCTCAGCTGATTGTGGATCTCATCGTTCATCCAGGACTTCTGGTTGGGGAAGACTCTGAAAGATTTTGTGAGGACATACTCGTCTACAACTGTTTTTATGAAGTCCATGACAACCATGGTGTATTTGTTCAGATCCACAGATGAGTCCTTGAACACGGCCCAATTCACCCACTCAAAGCAATCCCGTACCCACTCCTCTGCCTCCCATGACCACCTTTCTGTTGTCCTTGTTGCTGGAACCTTGCTCTTTAGCCTCTACCTGTATACAGGTAGGAGGACAGCCAAGCAGTCAGATTTCCTGAAATGCAGTCTAGGTATGAAACAGTAGGTATTCCTAATCATAGTATAGCAGTGGTTGAAATCATTGGGACCCCCGGTGCTGCAGGTGATATGAACATACAACATAGAAATCTACAGCACATTACAGGCCCTTCGGCCCACAATGTTGTGCCGACCATGTAACCTACTCTAGAAACTGCCTAGAATTTCCCTACCGCATAGCCCTCTATTTTTCTAAGCTCCATGTTCCTACCTAAGTGTCTCTTAAAAGAGATTCTATTCTATCCGCCTCTACCACCGTCACTGGCAGTGCATTCCACACACCCACCACTCTCTGTGTGAAAAACTTGCCCCTGACATCTCCTCTGTACCTAATTCTAAGGCACCTTAAAGCTGTGCCCTCTCGTGTTAGCCATTTCAGCCCTGGGAGAAAGCCTCTGACTATCCACACGATCAATGTCGCTCATTATCTTGTACATCTCTATCAGGTCACCTCTCACCCTCCATCACTCCAAGGAAAAAAGGCCAAGTTCACTCAACCTATTCTCATAAGGCATACTCCCCAATCCGGGCAACATCCTTGTAAATTTCCTCTGCACCCTTTCTATAGTTTCCACATCCTTCTTGTAATTAGGTGACCAGAACTGAACACAGTACCCCAAGTGGGATCTAACTAAGGTCCTATATAGCTGCAACATTACCTCTCGGCTCCTAAACTCAATCCCACGATTGATGAAGGCCAATGCACCGTATGCCTTCTTAACCACAGAGTCAACCTGTGCAACAGCTTTGAGTGTCCTATGGACTTGGACCCCAAGATCCCTCTGTGGTTAGGATCACAGAGGAGAACTCTCGTGGTAAGTAGAATGGTGGCACTTAATTGTTAGACGTTCCAGGTTGGGGGAACAAGAGTGTGACAAGACCCTGCGTCTGAGCACCACACAGACCCCCTTCTCCAAATCAGCAGTCCGGTCCATACTGTGTATCGAGAAACCCTCAGGTTTTTCTCGACGTATCCAGCAAGTCTGGAGTGAGCAGCGTCTCCATGAAACACAGAACATAAATTCCTTATTTCCCTCCTATACAGCAATCTTGCCCTTAGGTCCTCAATCTCATTCACCAACGACTGTATGTACATTTGCTAAAAGATACTGGGTAGAGGAAGTTTCTCTTCCCCTTACCTGCCTATTACCTCCACTGGTACCCCTTTTCCTTCCCTTTCTCCCATGGTCCACTCTCTTCTTCTATCAGATTCTTTCTTCTCTAGCCCTTTACTTTTTCTACCCATCACCTCCCAGCTTTTTACTTCGTCCTTGCTCACCCACCCACCTGGCTTCACCTATCATTTTCTTGTTGTACTCCTTCCCCTCCCTCCACTTTCTTATTCTGGCATCTTCCCTCTTCCTTTCCAGTCCTGATGAAGGGCCTCAGCCCAAAACATCAACTGTTTACTCATTTCCATAGTTGGTGCCTGACCTGCTGAGTTCCTTCAGCAGTTTGTGTGTGTTGCTTTAGATTTCCAGCATCTGCAGAATCTCTTGTGTTTAAAATTTTAATCCCTTGCTGCCACTGGAAATGAGTGTTTCCTTGGGTGATTAGGATGCATAGCTGACTCAGAAAGCAATCTCTTGACTAAATGTAAATGGGGGTCATTGAAAGTCAATGTCATAGTAGCAATGTGCTCAGTGAAGCCTGGTGGATAATTAGTGAAGGCCCTGACACTTACAATGTCATCATATCATGGAGAGCTGGAGGGTTGTCAGAGGTTACAGTAGGACATCAATAGGATGCAAAATTGGGCTGAGAAGTGGCAGATGGAGTTCAACCCAGGTGAGTGTGAGGTGGCTCATTTTGGTAGGTCAAGCATGATGGCAGAATATAGTATTAATGGCAAGACTCTTGGCAGTATGGAGGATCAGAAGGATCTTGAGGTTCGAGTCCATAGGACACACAAAGCTGTTGCACAGGTTGACTCTGTGGTTAAGAAGGCATACGGTGCATTGGCCTTCATCAACCGTGGGATTGAGTTTAAAAGCCAAGAGGTAATGTTGCAGTTATATAGGACTCTGGTCAGACCCCATTTGGAGTACTGTGCTCAGTTCTGGTCGCCTCACTACATGAAGGATGCGGAAACCATAGAAAGGGTGCAGAGGAGATTTACAAGGATGTTGCCTGGATTGGGAAGCGTGCCTTATGAGAATAGGTTGAGTGAACTCGACCTTTTCTCCTTGGAGCAGCGAAGGATGAGAGGTGACCTGATAGAGATGTATAAGATGATGAGAGGCATTGATCGTGTGGATTGTCAAAGGCGTTTTCCCATTTTCCAGGGCTGAAATGGCTAACATGAGAGGGCACAGTTTTAACGTGCTTGGAAGTAGGTAAAAGGAGGTGTCAGGAGTAAGTTTCTCTTATGCAGAGACTGGTGAGTGTGTGGAATGGGCTGCTGGCAATGGTGGCGGAGGCAGAAACGATAGGGTGTTTTAAGAGACTCCTGGATGGGTACATGGAGCTCAGAAAAATAGAGGGCTATGGGAAACCCTAGGTAGTTTCTAAAGTATTGCTGCCTGGTTTAGAAAGTATGCATTATGATCAGAGATTAATGGAGCTAGGGCTTTACTCTTTGGAGAGGAGGAGGATGAGAGGAGACATGATAGAGGTGTACAAGATAATAAGAGGAATAGATAGAGTGGATAGCCAGCGCCTCTTCCCCAGGGCACCACTGCTCAATACAAGAGGACATGGCTTTAAGGTGAGGGGTGGGAAGTTCAAGGGGGATATGAGAGGAAGGTTTTTTACTCAGAGAGTGGTTGGTGCGTGGAATGCACTGCCTGAGTCGGTGGTGGAGGCAGATACACTAGTGAAGTTTAAGAGACTACTAGACAGGTATATGGAGGAATTTAAGGTGGAGGCTTATATGGGAGGCAGGGTTTGAGGGTCGGCACAACATTGTGGGCCGAAGGGCCTGTACTGTGCTGTACTATTCTATGTTCTAAGTAAGTACATATTCGGCACAGCATTGTGGGCCGAAGGGCCTGTATTGTGCTGTCGGTTTTCTATGTTCTATCATTGGAGGATGAAGTAGGAAGTTGCTCTAAGCCCCACATTATAAGCCTGCCTAGTCCTAGCTTTGCAAATTCCTACCATTGCCCTGGAAAAGTTCAATATCAACCCCAGCTCCTGCACAACCCACGTCACTATTGGGAACTGCCACTGTACTCATGGCCCAGAGTAACAACCCAATTTTCAGTAGGATTGATCACACAGCTTGCTGGTTGATGGACCCACAGTTGGTATAGTTTTTCATAAATTATATTGTATTTCTTTATTTTTCCTGCAAATGCCAGTAAGAAAATGAATCTCAAGGTAGTTCATGGTAACATATACTGACTTCGACAGTACATTTACTTTGAACTTTGAAGTCGCAGATCAGCCTGAATTGGAAATATATCAGTGGTCCTTCATTACTAGGTCCAAATCCTGGACTTCTCTCCACATCTGCGCTGTGGAATCACATGGACTGCAGTGGATAAGGTGGTGGTTCACCCCATGCACCCCTCCCCAATCAAGACCTATGGTGAGGGACAGTAAAATCTGGCTTTGCCAGTAACACCCACAAAATAAATTACTTTCCAGTCTAGGAACCATAACCCCTACAACCTCTACACTTTCCAATCCTGGACTGCCATTGAAATTAATTATAGTCTTGGAACATTTATTTGTAAAATCATGGTGGAAATCAGAAGTGCTGAATTCCTTTTTGAGAGAATGTAGAACCAGTATTATTTGATTCGTAAAGAAATACTGTGCTTTCTGGTTGCTGTTAATAGTAGCTCTGGAAGTCCTGAATCCCATCATTCCCTATTGTGTTGAAGTTGGCCTGGTGAGCCACAGCTACTCACAACTGGTAACCTCATTACGAATGTATTCATACCCAAAGTCTGTTGTGACCAGTACCCATATTAAGATATATGAAATTTGCCAATGAACGGACTATCCCAGTGGAATATTTTCTTGCCAATCTTTTCTCTCCCCTCCTCTTGTTCCCTGGTCTAACCTTACCCTAGACCCTCCCTGCACAGAGGCTCTGAATCTTGCTGAAGGACCTTAAAGAAAGTTAGTGAGGATTTCAGGCCAACGGTTCCCATTGCTCTGCGGATGAGGCAGAAGGAGAAAAACTCCGTGTGGCTTTAACACCATGGAGACAATGTAGCTCAACAAACAAAAAAATTGGCACACTGAACCCAATTATCGTCAGGACTGTCCTAACTCCTTAAAAGTGGCCTGTGCCATCATCCACCTATTACCAAGTATTTATTGCTGAGGAGGCAAGGGTGTTTTAACATGTGGACCTTCCATCTAGAAAGCTTGGGAACCACTGTTGCAAGGTATACTAGTGACATTCTTGAGAAACACAAGCACTCCTCCAGCTAGTTGGCAGATGGAATTTAATGCAGACAGGTGTGAGGTTTTGTACTTTGGGAAAGACAAACCAGGGTAGGTCATACACAGTGAGTGGCAGAACACTGAGGTGTGTGGTAGACCAAAGGGATCTGAGGATACAGGTACATAATTCATTAAAAGTGGTGTCACAAATAGATAGGGTCATAAAGAAAGCTCTTGGCACATTGTCCTTCATAAATCAAAGTGTTGAGTACAGGAGGTGGGATGTTATATTGAATTTGTATCAGATGTTGTTGGGTGTAGTCGGGTGCTTCCAATGCACCGGCAGTTGTTGGCACCTGGAGGTTTATGGCAGGGAGAGTTTCTCCCTTTTGCCGCCTGCTATCGGGACTATCGGGAGTCGATCAGAACTTTGAGACTTTTTTTTTTTACCGTGCCCATGGTCTGCTCTTTATCAAATTACAATATTGCTTTGCACTGCTGTAACTATATGTTATAATTATGTGGTCTTGTCAGTGTTAAGTTTTTGGTTTGTCCCTTTTTTTGTGATATCACTCTGGAGGAATATTGCATCATTTCTTAATGTATGCATTTCTAAATGACAATAAACAAGGACTGAGTGTCCTTATAATCTAATGTTGGTGAGGCCTAATTTGGAATACTGTGTGCAGTTCTGGTCACCCACCTACAGGAAAGATCTCAATAAGATTGAAAGAGTACAGAGGAAATTGACAAGGATGTTGACGGGACTTGAGGACCCGAGTTATAGGGAGAGGTTGAACAGGTTAAGACTATACTCCCTGGAGTTGGGTGAAACTAGAACATGAGGTTATAGGTTAATGGTGAAAGGTGAAATATTTAAAGGGAACCTGAAGAGAAACTTCTTCACTTGGAGGGCAGTGCAAGTGTGAAACAAGGTGGATTCGGTTCGATTGCAATACTTAAGAGAAGTTGGATAAGTACATAGATAGGAGGGGTATGGAGGGTGATGGTCTAGCATTTGTAGATGAATAATAACTGTGCTGGTCTTTTTACCTGTTAACATTTCATCCTGATCTGCAGAAGTAGAAAGAAAAATCTCATTTGTAATTTGTAGCTAATTTGAAATTTCCTTGCACTCGTGTTTCTTAACCCCTGCAGCCATTAGTAAAGTGTACAGTGGCCTTGGTTTATTTACAGTATGCCTGAAACCACCTCCACCATCTAATCGTGAATCACTAGCATTGCCTCTCGGGTGTTAATCAAGTCAAAACATTCTCCCAAAACATACCTTAGGAGGTCTGCAACTCCCCACGTGTTTTCCATGAGGTCAAAGTTCTTCAATGGGTCAAAGTTCAAAGTAAAATTAATAATCAGAGCACATGCATGTCACCACATATAATCCTGAGATTCTTTTTTCTGCAGGCATACCTAGCAAATCTATAGGGCAGTAACTGTCAGACAGGATCAGTGGACAAACTGTGCAAATGCAAGTGTAAATAAATAGCAATAAATAATGAGCATGAAATAACAAGATAAATAGCCCTTAAAGTGAGATAATTGGTTGTGGGAACACCAGAAAAAGAATGAGTTTAGTTATCTCCTTCTATTCAAGAGCCTGATGGTTGATGGGTAGTAATTGTTCTTGAACATGGTGGTGGGAGTCCTGAGGCTCTTCTAACTTTGACCTGATGGCAGCAGCGAGAAAAGAGCATCGCCTGGGTGCTGAGGATCTTTGATGATGGATGCTGCTTTTCTAGGACAATGTTTCATGTAGATGTGCTGATTGGTTGGGAAGGCTATACCCATGATATACTGGGCTGAATGTACTACCTTTTGTAGGATTTTCTGTGCAAAGGCATTGGTGTTCCCACACCAGACTGTAATGCAGCCAGTCAGCACACTTTCCACCACACATCTATAGAAGTTTGCCAAGGTTTTTGATGAGATGTTGAATCTCCACAGACTCCTGAGGAAGTAGAGGCACTGTTATGCTTTCTTCACAATAATATTTATATGATGGGTCCAGGATGCTTAATACTGTGGCAGTTCCTCTAAGGAGATGTGATAGGAGGGGTGGAAGCTGGGGACAATGTTATGTTTTCCCTTGTAGTTACCAGGCCTTGCACACAGCTAAGTAACCAGCTGCACTAAACCAATACACTTAGACAAAGAAATCAGTGCTCGGAAAGGTGAAAAACAAAAGCAATTAATACACACTAGATGCAGGAGGAATTCAGCAAGTCAAGCAGCACCTATGGAGGGAATTAACAGTTGACCTTTAGGGCTAAGATCCTTCACCAAAAAGGTCAACTGTACATTCCCCTCCGCAGATGCTGCCCGACTTGCTGAGTTCCTCCTGCATCGAGTGAGTGTTGCTCAAGATCTCCAGCATCTGCAGAATCTCGTGTTTAAAGCCTTTTGTGTACTGTTTTCTCTTTTAAATCTCTCCTTAAAGCATGTACTGTACTTTAGATCCAGCATTGGCTCATCACTTCTAATACATTGTTACACAGCTCAGTACTGATATTTATCCCAATAAAGGCACGATATAAATGCAAGTCATTGCTGGCTGCATAAAGTGCAGTGGCACGGAACATTATTAGCCTTTTCATGATGCCACTGCTGTCAGCAATCCAACCTGCCTTGCTTGAATAACTGTTTGCCTCATCTACCAGTGAGTGATCTACTTGATTATACAGCAGTTAACAGCCAAGCCTGAGTTTGCCCTCAGCTGAACCCCACACAGGCTCAATCGGCAGCAAACTGGATAACAATCCAGAGGTGCTTTTAGCCCTCCTAATCCTGGAAAACAGGGCCACTGATCAAAGGCCACATCTGGGTCCCTGTGCCATGTTACATTCACCAGATTTGAGGGATTTGTGTAAATGGTGGTCTGGTCAGCACAGCAGACTCAGTGGGCTGAAAGGCTTGTTTCCCTGCTCTACGACTATACCAGACTTTCATTTGGATTTCCAGTTCATCCAACTAGCTTACTTTACACAAGATAAAACATAGAACAGGCCCTTTGGCCCACAACGTTGTGTCGACCCTTTAACCCACTCCAAGCTCAATCTGACCCTTCCCTCCCACAGTCTCCATTTTTCTATCAGCTACGTGTCTATCTAAGAGTTTCTTAATGTCCCAATTGCATCCGCCTCTCCCACCATCACCCGCAACATCTTCAATGCACCCGCTCTGTAAAAAACCTACCTGACATCCCTGCTATTCTTTCCTCTAACCTCCTTAAAATTATGCCCCCTTGTATTAACCATTTCTGCCCTGAGAAAAACACACTGGCTGACGACTTTTATCAATGCCTCTTATCATCTTATACACCTCTATCAAGTCAACTCCCATTCTCCTTCGCTCCAAACAGAAAAACCCTAGCTCACGCAAACTTTCCTAATAAGACACATTCTCTAATTCAGGCAGCATCCTGGCAAATCTCCTCTGTACTCCCTCTAAAAGTTCAACATTCTTTCTATAATGAGGTGGCCAGAACCCAGCACACAGAGCTTGCAGAATCTCCCATTGAAAGCTTGAGATGATAACATGCTGGTGATAAATACAAGGTTAATCTTCACAGATTTTACACGGCTGCACTTGGATCAGAGCAGGGTACAAGTCTACAACTCAAAGCCACCTTTTGACCCCTTGCTTCAATTCTTCCTAAGGTGTTCCTCGTGGACCCGATTGTGAACGACCTACAGCTGGAACCACTCAGAGAAAGCAAGTACTAGTGAGCTTGCCCTTTTGAAAAAGTGCTCACTTATGCGAATGTGGAAGTCACTGGCAAGGCCGCTCCCCTCCACTCATTAACTACTCTCTACCCAAAGGGCCACATCACAGAGCAACTAGATCTGTGTGAAACCTACAACAGGGACAGATAACAGTTTTCTCCCTTGATGGACACATCAGTGCACTGGGCAAGTTCTTACAACAGCCTGACACCATGATGATGCTGGCTCTTTGTTCCAGATTAGGTTAAGGAACTGAATTTAAATTCCCCAGCAGTCACGATGGGAACTGCACTCATGTCTCAGCTCACTAGTCCAGGCCTCGCTCATGTTTTATTTCTTGACATTTTAAAACCCCTACTCCCAACTTTCCTCTCTTGAAGGCATTGATCACATGAATTGGAAGGCTATGTAACTACAGAGCACATCAGTCCCAAAACTGACACTCAACCTCAAGGATGCATGCTTAGCCCACTGCTCTACACTCATGACTGTGGCTAGGCAGAGGTCAAATGCCATCTATAAATTCACTGATGACACCATGGCTGTTGGCAGAATCAGAGATTTAATGAGGAAGCATAGAGGAGCAAGATAGATCAGCTGGTTGAGTGGTGTCACAACAACAACCTTGCACTCAACATCAGTAAGACCAAGGAATTAATTGTGGACTCCAGGAAAGAGAAGTCGAGAGAACTGCGATGGGTATCTTGGTCAGTGTAGACAAGTCTGGCCAAAGGGCATGGTTCCATGCTGTTCTTATTTTATAACCCCAAGGACAATACTCAGCATGGGCCAGCTGGGCCTAAGGCCTGGCTCAGTGGTGTTTACTTTATACAGTGCCTATAAAAAGTATTCACCCCCCCCGCCAGAAGTTTTCATGTTTTATTGTTTTACAACATTGATTCACGGTGGATTTCATTTGGCTTTTTTTTGACACTAATTAACAGAAAAATACTTTTTCATGTCAAAGTAAAAACAGATCTCTACAAATTGGTCTAGGTTTATTACAATTAAAAAACACAAGCATAATTACTCGCCCTCTTCAAGTCAGTATTTAGTAGGTGAACCTTTGGCAGCAATAGCCTCCCTCCCACATAGCCTACATTTATCTACATGCCTATCTAAGAGTCTCTTAAACCTCTTTAACATATCTGCGCCTACCACCACCATCACTAGCAGCACATTCCATGCACCCACCGCTCTGTGTCATAAAACCTACCTCTGACATCCCCCTATACTTTCCTCCAAACACCTTAAAGTTATGCCCTCTCGTATTAGCCATTTCTGCCCTTGATAAGAGTACCTTTACCAAGCCACCTCTCATCTTCCTTTGTTCCAAAGAGAAAAGTCCTAGCTCACTCAACCTATCTTTATACAACACGCTCTCTAATCCAGACAGCATCCTGGTAAATCTCCTCTGCACCCTCTCTAAAGCTTTCACATCCCTCCTATAATGAGGCAACCAGAACTGAACACAATACTCCACGTGTGGTCTAACCAGGGTTTTATAGAGCTGCAACATAACTTCTTGGTTCTTATATTCAATCCCCCAACTAATGAAGGCCAACACACTATATGCCTTCTTAACCTCCCTTTCAACTTGTGTGGCAACTTTGAGGGAGCTATGGACTTGGACCCAAAGATCCTTCTGTTCTGTCACACTGCAAAGAATCCTGCCGTTAACTTTTAAGTTTGACCTTCCAAAGTGAATCACTTCACACTTTTCCGGATTGAACTCCATCTGCCACTTCTCAGCCGAGCTCTGCATCCTGTCAATGTCCTGTTGTAACACAAGAAGTCAGTACTTCCCTACCACTGCCTCACCCCACCCAAAGGGTTCCAGACTTTTGACAAAACTGCTTATGTTAAATAAGGAAATGGTGGAAGATAGGAGGTGGAGAAGATTGGGCTAAACTCTTCAAATCAAAAAGACTCTCAATTCTGCTAATCCAACATAAGAGATGGAAATACTCAAAGTTCTTACAGAAAAAGATGGTTAACTAGCAGAAATGTGTCCTCCCATTTAAAAGCCCACACATAAACAGGAAAATAAACACTTAATTCTCAACTTGTGTATTAAAAAGGGTTTAAATATGCATTCTTCTTTTACTGCCAATTAAAGTCAGTCTGAAGGACAGTGGGCTTCTGAATCTGCAAAATATACAACATTATTCATTTGCATCCTGCCCCTCCCTGGCCACTGAGGTTATAATTATACAGTTATTACAAAAGGCTAATATGGAGAAAGATAGGAGGTGGGATAGGGGTGGGGGAAGACAGTGAAACTCTTTACACAACATAGCACTGGGCCTGTAATGGAGGAAAGCAAAAAGCATTGATGATTCATCACTATTGCATTAATAAAGTTTTATTCAAATATGCACTTCACACTGCTAATTAAGGAAGTGTTGGGGGGAGGGAACTGCCGTGAGTCACACATTTGAAAGAATTCAGACAATGAGCATTTTTCCCCAAATTAGTAATGTTATAATTCAGGAGCATGCAGTCTGACACTCCACAGATTAATTTCCCCTCTGTGACAACTGAAACAATTCCAGGAACTTTCAGGAAGGTAGAGAGGGATCTCAGAGTAATTGCTGGTAGAAAATTGTTCAAATTTACTTCTGCTGGTGTGTGAAAGCAAAACATAGGGGTTTACTGAAATGCAGTTGAAGCAAAAAGCATGACAGATAATCCATCTCAGTTGCATTGAAGCAGAGAAACATGGGTTGGGTTTCCTTGCAGCCATGATCAGTCAGGGATAAAAACAGCTAAGAGAGGAAATGAGTGGATCCCAACAAGCTGTGGTGCCCTCTGGGTCCTAAAACCTGTCAGGTCTTGCTATAACGCACAGTAACTACTCAGTTGACACAAGCCACACTCTATCCTGAACATTCCATGGTGCATATTTTCTTAAGCAGGTTTGATCTTGATTCAGTAAAAAACTACAAATACCACACATTACTAACAAAAGAGAATGGAATCAAAACAGAGACAAAGCTGTGGATTTTCCTTCATTATAAAATTAGGAAATGTCACTCAAGTGTGTGTCCATCAGTTTGGAATTTGATTTTTGTATGATTCTGTAGCAATATCATCTGGCTTTTTATCAATTTATTTGCCTGATTCACATAATAATTCTGGGTTAACCTCAGAGCTGGCCTTCCATTTCTTCCAACCACTAAACGAGCTTGTGTTTATATAGCACCTTTAACGTGGAAAATGTCCCAAGTTTAAAGCAGGGACAGGTATTTTGAATTCACTCATGGGATGTTAGTGACATTGGGCTAGCCAGTATTTATTGCCCATCCCTAACTGCGCCAAACACAACAGGTATACAAGAATCAAAAAGAATGGCATGGTCTGAAGTCACACATAGACAAGATCAAAATGTTCGAAGTAAATTTATTATCAAAGTACATATATGTGACCATATACAACTCTTGAGATTCATTTTCTTGAGGGCATACTCAATAAGTCCAATAACCAGAATAGAATAAAAGACCAGAACAACAGGGCAGACAAACAGCGTGCAAAAGACTGTGCAAATACAAAAAGGGGGAAAAAAAGAAATAATAAATAAGCAATAAATATCAAGAACATGGGATGAAGAGTCCTTGAAAGTGAGTCCATAGGTTGTGAGACAGTTCAGTGATGGGGAAAGTGAAGTTGAATGAAGTTATCCCCTCTGGTTCAAGAGCCTGATGGTTGAGGGGTAATAACTGTTCCTCAACTTGATGGTGCGAGTTCTGAGGCTCCTGCACCTTAGAAAAACAGATTTCCTCCACTGAAGAATATTAGAGAGGTACATGGTTTTTTTTTCTAAAGAACAATCTAGTTGTTTCATGGTTACCATTACTAAATCTAGATTTATTTGATTAATTAAATTTATATTCCCCAGCTGCTGCAATGGGATTCAAACTCATGCCTTTGAACCAATGGACTTTGGACAATTTAACTGGGATTTCAAAAGAAGGATCAAAGTTTTAAAAACCAGACTGGGAAAACAGAGGTTCTAATGCTTGGGCTGCTGGACCCAAGGGATGAGGTCATACAGTAAAGCACTCCGTTAAGAACAAGAGGTCTCTCCTCCACAATTTTCAATTTGAAAGTCACTGGGCATTTTCTCCAACATTAAATTCAGAATATGTTTTGATGACTTCACACAGACTGAACTACACTGATTAGGAAGATCGTAGATGATTACAGCTGGAATCCCAACTTGTAACACAGCTCTCTCTCTGTGGCCCATGCCTGGATATTCCCAACAATTATCCTCCTGGAATTCCTAAAACAACCACAAAGTACAGAGCCAATATGTGACAGAGTGATTATGTATCTGTCTGACTATGGTGACCTCACCCACTCGATGAAGACAGGCCCTTGATGACTAACAGTCCAACACATCTCCAAGCAGTCAATAATGAAAGCGACAACACCACGACAAGCTACAGAGGACCTACAGATACAGGCCAAGTATCTCTAAGTTTCCAAATAGAAATGCCTCATAGGTTCAGAACTAGAAACTACAAATGTTGCATGTTTGAAAGAGTTTGCCCCAACTCCCTGCCTCAATCCTCCTTCCTCTTGTGAAGGTTTAGACACTCGCTAGAGTACCATAGCCTTGCAGGGTGGCCATCCTTCATGTTAGACACCCAGATTGCAAGTGTCTGTGGACTTTTTTGCAGCAGCTAAGGAGATGGGAATCAGGACTCAGATTCCTCTCCTCTCCTTCCATTTCCTTTTCCCCAGCCATGCAGTGTAATTCAACATGGCTCTGAAAAGAGACCAGACAACTACACTGAGCAGTCAGTGAACTTGGAAGCTTCCCATTCCCCAAGGTTCACACAGCACCAGGTGGTGCATGTACTCACCAAACACTCGGGTCGCACTCAATTGGGACTTCCTTAACTATTCAGTGACTCGTGCCAGAAACTGATCCAATTCCGAAGTGCTATGATGTCATGCTAATCTCCGGCTGAACTTGTGAATGAATGGAGCGCAGCAAGGGATCACTCGGAAGCTCTCACTATCACTATCTGCAGTATGGCTGGTACTACTGGATTTTTGCCAAGAGCCATACACAGCAAGAGAAGCAATTTAAATCAAACGTGTATCATAAAATCCGTAGGAGTTGGAAACAGGTTCTTTAACAAATCAGAAAGGGTCGACTCTTTAAAGACACCCTGTTCATGTCAACATTATAGCTTTGGTTGGAAATCTTGTCTACTGTGATCTTGAGTCAGGGTGAGAATTCTTGGGCTTACTCCCCCTCACTATTTCAATGTCAGCACTCCTCAGCTCAAGTACTCATATGCTCAACTATTTGGATCTCTCCCTCCCTCTCTCCCCAAGCTCTCCTGCCAGTTCTCAAAGACTCCACCTTTAGTCTATCTGTAGTGTTAGATGCACAGCACTGACACAGCTTTCAGGATTTCCCTTTCCTCCTGATGGGCACTCCCTTGGATTGGGTTAATTACACAAACTGTACAACACTCCACAATGGCCTCTCCTCCCAATCTTCCTCCTTCTTCTACCTTGGTGTCGACTCCTTGCTATGAGACAGCTTTGAACCACGAGTCCATTACCAGCAGCTCATAGTGGTCTTGCGCAGCCAAATACAGTACGACATCAGAAACACTAGCTGCTACAGCAGAAGGTAACAATGTCCAGAGTACACAAGACCTCTAATGCTGTCCCTAGAAACTCTACTGGGATCCAATGTACATCACAAGTCACTTGGACAATGATGCTCCCATCTAATTCAGGCACAGCCCCAAGATTACTTTCTTATTCCATCGTTACCTTCTAAATTACTTTTTAGTTGCCTTGTTTTTTTTTAAAAAAGCTTTCCAATCATCTAACCTCCCACTGATTTTTGCTCTATTATGTGCCCTCTCTTTGGCTTTTATATTGGCAAACAAAATCGTAAAGGGTGAATACAGGACTGAAGGGGTCATATTTGAATGTGCGCAGCATACGGAATAAGGACAAAGAACTTGCAGCACAGTTATAGATTGGCATGAATGATGTTGTAGGCATCACTGAATCATGGCTGAAAGAAGATTATAGCTGGGAGCTTAATGTCCATGGATACACTTTGTATCAAAAGGACAGGCAGGAAGGCAGAGGGTACAGCATTGCTCTGTTGGTAAAAAATGAAATCAAATCATTAGAAAGAGGTGACATAGGATCAGAAGGTGTAGAATCATTGTGGATAGAGCCTAAAGATTCAGGGGTGTAGATTTAGACGGAGATGAGGAGGAACTGCTTGTCCCAGAGGGTGGTGAATCTGTGGAATTCTCCGCCCAATGAAGCAGTGGAGGCTACCTCAGTAAATATATTTAAGACAAGATTGGATAGATTTTTGCAAAGTAGGGGAATTAAGGGTTATGGAGAAAAGGTAGACAGGTGGAGATGAGTCCACGGCCAGATCAGCCAGGATCTTATTGAATGGCAGAGCAGGCTTTACGGGCTAGATGCCCTACACTTGCCAGATTAAAGAGAACTACTTTTATCAAATGGCATCACTGTCATATAATTTATTAGAACAGGGCCACTGAGTGCCCAATAGGTTTCAGAAGCAACCCAGCAAGTTTTAAGAGGGAGAAATGTGTTGTAGAATGAACAGAATGTACAGCAGTACAGCACAGGGACAAGCTCTTCGGCCCACAACTTCTATAGATGTGCGATGAAGAGTATATTGACGGGCTGCATCACAGCCTGGTATGGAAACACCAAAGCCCTTGAACAGAAAATCTTGCAAAAAGTAGTGGATACAACCCAGACCATCACGGGTAAAGCCCTCCCCACTACTGAACACATCTACATGGAGCGTTGTCGCAGGAAAGCAGCATCCATCATGAGGGACCCCTGTCACCTAGGCTATGTCCTCTTCTCGCTGCTGACATCAGGAAGGTGGTACAGGAGCCTCAGGACTCACACCACCAGGTCAGGAACAGTTATTGCCCCTCAATCATCAGTGTCTTGAACCAGAGGGGATATCTTCTCTCAACTTCACTTGCCCCATCACAGAACTGTTCCCACAATTTACAAGCAATATCAGCAAGAAGGTTGGGGTGGGGGGGGGGGAGAGAGAGAGAATGTCCAGGGTGGGTAGGGAGTTTGATTAGGCTGACAGCTTTTCAGAGGCAACAAGAAGAGTAGACAGAAGCTTTGAAGATAAATGAGCAAGGACTGCTGGATTACAGTCTAATTCTGTATTGTAAACAGTATTACATCAGTATGAAACATAATTTCATATACAAGTTACTTACTAATGGTCCAGCAATGTGAAAAACACAAGAAACGTACATTCACTTGATATAAAGCATCTCATCTTGAAACCTATTGCAGACAGTTCCAGACAGAAGGTAGAAGCTGTACAATGTCACACAAACAAAATAAAAGCACCAATTTTGCCTGTTTCATTGGATCACACCTGCACAGTATTGAACTTTTCAATCAAATTCATATAAAAAGCATGTCATCTCATTTCTCGCAATGCAGTAACTGGCACAGCATCAAGTTTGAGTTAACAGATGATGGTACTTAGGCCTCAAATGAGATCAAAAAAATATAAATCAGCCCAAGTGTTCACCAGCAAGTGAATGAACATTGAATCACTGAGGGTTAGAAGACCAAATACTGGTTAACAGGATGAGTACAGAAGGACTGAAGGGCCTGTTTCTATGCAGTATGACTCAATTAGTTGAGGACTGTGTAAGGATGGCCCCATTTTATAGGGAAATAAAAACCTACTTCTTAAAGTTACAGTTCAGACTGCCTCCAACATCTCAGTGGCAATTGAGCACCTCTCCAACAGGATGCAACCAGTATTTTATATTATCCATGGAACTGTGCTAACTCAAAAGTATACAACTGTGATGAACTCTTTACTGGACTCAGGTTCACAATAATGGCACCTGTCAATCAGGTGGTTGATTATATAATACTAAGGCCACTTATCTGCATTACTGATATGGTGAACAATTTAAAAAATGTACTCAAATGAATTCACAGAAACAAAAAGAAGGCTGGAAAATCATTACACAGCTCTGCAACA
The DNA here is from genome assembly GCF_963921235.1 of Mobula hypostoma. NCBI lineage: Eukaryota > Metazoa > Chordata > Chondrichthyes > Myliobatiformes > Myliobatidae > Mobula > Mobula hypostoma. The sequence continues at coordinate 11,723,358 of NC_086128.1, read as the reverse complement.
CCCACAGGGCCAGAGAATTTCAGAGATAAATCACCCTGAGAGAAAATAATTCTATACACCTCAGTTTTAAATGACTTGCCCCTTATGTAACTGTGTGCCCTTGTTCAAGACTCCAACCAGTGAAAACATCCCAATGTCCACCCTGTCAAGCTTTAGGATATTACGTGTTTGAATAAGATCACTCCTCATTCTTCTAAACTACAGAACACATGGATTCATGTCATCTTCTCAGAGCAATACAGCAGACAAGGTACCAGCTTGACATCCACTGCCAATGCCCCTGGTCTGACATCTTGTCACATGCATCCACTATAATGCAGTAAATCCATACAGCATTTCAAGGTGAGCTCTCCACCAAGCATCCAAAAATCAATCATAGCCACTCAATACACAGAAGTAAACCAGTCCTAACAGAAGCAAGGTTGAGTGCCTGGTATAATAACCTCACATTGGGTCTAAGAGAGGGCACAGCCTTGTGAAGAAGGTAATTCTTCTTAATACAGCAAAAAAAAATTGCTTTAATATCATTTGTTGACACATGACTTGCCATTTATGAAATAGAATTATAGATCACAAACCTGTTCAGTAAACTATAGATATTATATTCACACATCATTATTATTCTACAAAGACCCGTGAAATGTTTTACTACACTGAAGGCACGCCAGCAGTGCAAGTTCTTTTTGGACCCTCCCATTAATCCTATAGCCAATCTGAACACAACCCACAAGTGAAAGAATTCTATTGTACCCATTTTAGTCAGGAAGAGGTTAAAATCCATTGCAAGCAAATCAATTTGAAGAGAGGTTCTGACTTCTATAGTGTCCAGTTCGGGTAGCGCACTTAAGGAATAAAGGAATAATGAAAGGGTACAAAAATGATTCCAAGGATGAGGGACTTTAGTTACGTCAATAAACTAATGATGCCGTGGTGGTTCTCAGTGGAATAGGGGTTTTTGACAAAAGGATTTAAAATTGTGAAGGGTAGAGAAACAGCAGGCAGAGAGAAACTTCTCATTGGCAAAAGGACTAAATATCACAAGGATTTACAAAAAAAAGGAGCAAGTAATTTGATGTCTGGAATTCACTGCCAAGTTCAAGTTCGAGTCTATTGTCATTCAATTGTACACATGTATACCGCTAAATGAGCCAACATTCCTCTGGACCAAGATGCACAACACAGACACATTACATAGATGCAGTAGTGGAGGTAGATTCAACTGTAGCATTTAAAAGGGAGCTGAACTGAAAGGAAAGAATTTGCAGAGGCCTGGAGAGAGCACAGGGGAGTGGGATTAACTGTATTGCTCTTGCATAGAGCTAGTATGCACCCCACATTTGTACTGGCCTCCTGCCATGTTGTAACCATTGTGAGATTCTCCAGACCAGGCCCCCAGGGTTCTGAACATAACAGGCCTGACTTTTGTCCTGAGACCAACGCTTACCCCTCGACCCCAGTGATCTGGTCATTCTCATGTTGACATTTGTGGGAGCTTGCTGTGCACAAACTGCAACTGTGTTTCCTGCATTACAGAAGTGAATACACTTCAAAGTAGTTACTGACTGTAAATTTTTGGGAATTCACTGAACATCGATGTCACAGCATTTATTAACCATCCCTAACTGCCCCTGAACTGAGGAGGCAGTTAAAAGTCAACCTCTTCAGTGAGACCAGAATGAGAAAGGACCAGATGGGTTTTACAACAATCCAGTGGTTTCATAGTTACGATTATTGAGTCTGGCTTTTTTTTTCCAAATTCCAGATGCATTTAATAATTTGGATTTAAAACTCCCAAGCTGTCATGGTGGGATGCAAGCTTACATCTCTGGATCAATGATTCAGAACTCTGGCTGCTGTGCAATTGAACCTCTACACCATCTCCCAAGTGTTGAAAAGGAAAACTAAGTTCTTTTCGCATGGATCTACCTCTTTACAGCACTTCTTGGAACACTATATTTATAACTCTAAGAATATTTATGTCACCCTAATTAAAAGCAGAGAAAGAGACTTTTGCAACAAACAATCTGCTGGAGGAACTCAGCAGGTCGAATAGTATCTAGGAGAGGAAAGGAATTGTTGAAACCCTCTATCAGGACATATTAAGGGACTTTTGTATCTCTATGGTGCCTTTAGCAACCTTAGGACATGCTAAATCACCTTTTTATTTTGCTCTTCTGGCATTGGCAAGGCCAACATTTACTGCCCATCCATAATTGCCCTTGTGAAGGTGGTGTTGAGCTGCCATCTCTGTGGTGACACCAGTTCATGATGCACTCCTCTCCTGCAGCTAACAATAACATTCTTCTGACCTCATTAACCTGACACTTTCTCCTTTTAAGAGTTTACACTATAGTTCTATCCTCACCCTCCTGTCCTTCTCCCCGCAAATCCACACATACTGATATCCCTCGCCTATCTAGATCGCACTGTTGCTCCAAACTCTGAACACTCCCGGCTCTTTGGCATAGGAAATGGATCCCACTGGAGCATATGGGCAAGCATTATCAAGACATGAAGAGCCTCCATGGACAACAGCCAGTGGAATTCTAACCCTGGAGCAAAACAGCACCCAGTACTGAAGACAGAATATAACATTAATGGTAAGGCTCCTGGCAATGTGGAGGATCTGAGAGATCTTGGGGTCTGTGTCCAAAGGACACTTAAAGCTGCTGCTCAGGTTGACAGTGTTGTCCAGAAGGTGTATGGTGTGCTGGCATTCATCAACCATGGGATTGAGTTCAAGAGCCGTGAGATAATGTTACAGCTACACAAGACCTTGGTCAGACCCCACTTGGAGTACTGTGTTCAGTTCTGGTCACCTCACTACAGGAAGGATGTGTATACTATAGAGAGAATGCAGAGATTTACAAGGATGTTGCCTGCATTGGAGGGCATACCTTATGAGAATAGGTTGAGTCAACTTGGCCTTTTCTCCTTGGGGAGATGGAGGATGAGGGGTGACCTAATGAGGGTGTATAGGATGATGAGAGGCATTGATCGTGTAGATAGTCAGAGGGTCTTTACCAGGGCTGAAATGGCTAACACGAGGGGGCATAGTCTAAGGTGCTTGGAAATAGGTACAAGGGGGATGTCAAGGGCAAGTTTTTCCACAGAGAGTGGTGGATGCGTGGAATGCACTACCAGCAGCAGTACAAGTGGATACAATAGGGTCTTTTAAGACCCTCTTAGATAGGTACATGGAGCTTAGAAAAATAGAGGGCTATGCGGTAGGGAAATTCTAGGCAGTTTTTAGAGTAGGTTACATGGTCGGCACAACATTTGGGCTAAAGGGCCTATAATGTGCTGTAGGTTTCGACATTCTATGTTCTACTGGGGAGTGGTAATGAGGGGCAATCTGGGGAGTGGAGCAAGACTGGTTTTCTTCCCTCCCACGAGACAAATTTAATAACCAATCATGACCATAATTTAGTTGTGACCCTTCCAGATTGCAGTGCAGTTTAGATTTGTGCATAAGCAAGCAGATACTATCTGTCCAAGATCGTGGATGAAAATATGGTCACTTTGCTGAGGTATACAAGACCAATCAGAATCCTTGGTGAAAAGCCCTGATAAGAGGCAACGCCCATTGGGTTATAGCTTTTGACAGATGTCAAAAGCTTTCAATTTCTTTCACATCCCTTCTAGGTTTTATGGAAGTCCTTCCTTTGAAACGTGGTTTTTTAAGGCTGTTATAGCTGGGGGTGGTAATGGGGACAAGCTCCCACTACCCATTAAATGCTCCCAATGGCATGTGCCTCAAATAGCCTCTGACAACCAAGTCCAGCTCCTGACTTTCACATGTGACTTAGCCACTAAGCCCAGCAGAACTATTTCTACTGACAGAAGGAGGGGCAAAGGTGGGTTACTGGCACCTTAATACCAATCACTTCGGGCAGATGGGGCTCATCAGCCGTGGCTGGCAGCTCATCCAGGAAAAGGAAACCTTAGCTACCTTGCGGATATACCCACTCATGGAGAAGGCTTCGGGAGTAAACACAGGGGGAAAAATCCAGAGCTGGAGACCCTAAGGCAGTCCCACATTGAGTTCAATGCTGACTGACAACTCCTGTGACGTTGCTGGCACTAAACTGTATCGGTCTCTGCCATTCCTTTGGGTTCATCAGATGTGTGGAGAGGGGGAGATTACTACATGGGAAACAGGTTGCTCTCCATATCATACTGCCCAGACTTGTGTATCTAGACAACTAGGACACAATATCCATGGTCAACGCTGACCGACAGAGGCCTCAGACAGACGTTCTGATAGGAGGCACTGCTGAGCAATGTACAACAAGCTGTCACAGGCAGTAAAGTGTTATCAATATCATCTGTTTTAGTGATATTTATTGGGGATAGCTATTGACACAAGACATTGGGGGGAAAAAACTCCATTATTTCAAAAGCTTTACTTCAACCTGTAAAAGCAGACAAGTTCTTGGTTTTGCATCTCATCTGAAATCCTCAGACAAACAAATATTCCATCAGAACCACAATAGTGTATCAGGCTTTTGAGTTTTAGGCTCAAGCATCAGAACGAGATTTGAACCCACAACCTTTAGACTCAAGGATAATGGTGCAACCACTGACTCACAGCTGGCAAGGCATAAAGTAGAGAGAAATTGCAGTAAAAGGGAGGACAAAACTAATTGCAAGGAAACAATCTGATAAAGACCTTGATTCCCTGATGCCTTGATCAGGGTGCAGAAAATAGAATGAAGGCAGACATCTCTCGATAAATTCACTGACCTCCTCCAGACTCTCAGGAAACTGAAGTGCAACCCAGAGATTTTGTGCTCCAGCTGTTGCTGACGTAATCAGGGCCTGAGAGCAATTTGAACTGGAAGTCTATTCTTGTATCAGACTAGTGGCTGAGTCAGACAAGAGTTGAGTCAGACCATCCTGCCAAATACATATTGAGGAAATGAAATTCAATTGCATTTATCTCTTGACAGTATCAAATCCCTTGCTCTAAAGTAAAAAAAAACCCTGAAAACCACTTCAGTTCTCTGCATTGAAAGAAAAGACCAAAGTCCAACTTTATCTCAAAAACATTTAAATACAGTATCAGTAGACTTAGTTTATAATGTTCACAGAAGACAAAAGTGGGCATTAACATGATCAACCTTTGTAGCACAAGTGTTCTCCATTCTTCTGAAGTTTCCCCTTTTATGTTCCAAATTTCAATTATGTTTTTATTTTGCCCTCCCTTCTCCTTTACACCTCTACCCTCTTCCCTCTCCACCCCCAACGCAACTGTGTATAGCTTCACAGACAGGTCCCATTCTCCAGCCCCTGAAGATCAAACATTTTGGATTTGAACCTTTAGAAGTGTATCTGTCCGCTGAGGTTTCTTGGTCAATTCATTGAATGAATGGTAGCACTCAATAATAACACCTACTATGTGCTGGCAACATCAACACAAAAAGACAATCACTCTGCTAGGTCTCAAGGCCTTGCCAGCAACATCTGTTACTATCACAGGAATCCAATCAAACCTCTTACTTACCCTGCTTTACACACCTTTAGTGTAAATGCTTTACATGAAATGCCTTGTTTTGAATCCTAGTAACAAAACTCTTCAGAGATCAGGCAGCATCTGTGGAAAGAGAAATAGTTAACACTCAGATCAAGACCCTACATCAGAAGTAACAAAGGGTCGAGGACCTGAGACATTAACTGTTTCTCATTTGACAAGTGCTGCCTGACCTGCTTTGTGTTTCCAACGCTTTCTGCATTTTCTGTTCTTATTTCAAACTTCCAACATTCGTAGTTTTTTTTTCGATTTTCATTCAGACATCTACTCCTCACACTGCATCAGCTGATCCAGTGGGCAGTACTACTCTGGAGACCTTAGCACAGGGGTTCCCAACCTTTTTTGCACTGCGGACCGGTTTAATATTGACAATATTCTTGTGGACCGGCCTACCAGGGCGGGGGGGTGGGTAGGATAGCCAAAGGACAAAGGTAGCAGTCAAATGCGTTGAGCTTACCCCGAGAAAGACAATGACCATGGAGCCTTGCACGGGCACCAGTGCGCATGCGTGTACCTGCCGATTTTTTCTACAAATCATTTTTGCTGATTCTGTTCGGGGGGGGGTGTTAATCACGACTGGAATATTGGTAATAAGTGGCTAATACATTCAATTTCATTTCTAAAAGGATTTATCTAACGAATTTAATATTAAACACACAGCGCATATTTTCCTCACATGAATATAGTGGTAAGTCAATTATCAGGGGAGGACAGGGGAGCTTGAAGTAAGTGTTGACCGAACTTCCAGTAGAAGCGGTAGAGGCAGGTTCGATATTATCATTTAAAGAAAAATTGGATAGGTATATGGACAGGAAAGGAATGGAGAGTTATGGGCTGAATGCAGGTCGGTGGGACTAGGTGAGAGTAGCGTTCAGCACGGACTAGAAGGGCCGAGATCACCTGTTTCCGTGCTGTAATTGTTATATGGTTATATAAGTCACTTATAAGTCAATAGCATCATAACATTTTAAGTAACGTTTGGATATTAAACATACAGCACATATTTTCCTCGTATGAACATATAAAATCATTGCAACACACCAATATCGCTGAATCAGTGGGAGCCCTGGGATTGTTTCCCTGCAACAAGACGGTCCCATCGAAGGGTGATGGGAGACAGCGATACTCGAACGGAGTTCCTTATGTGCAGTCTATTCCGCAATTTAGTTTTCGTTGCATTCATTGCAGAAAACTCTGCTTCGCAGCGATATGATGTTGGAAATGGAAGAAACGTTTTCAGTGCTTCCGCGGCTATCTCAGGATACTTAGCCTTGACTTTGATCCGGAATGCCAGCAGAGATGTTATGTCAAACATACTTTTCAGCCCACCGTCATTTGCAAGCTCAAGGAGTTGATCTCCTTCCCGCGCTGACATGGATGACACACGGGTAATGACCCTGCACGTGTAATGGCTCAACAGTGGCCGTGACAGGGAATGAGGAAAGGTTTTCTTGCGGCCTGGTACCGGTCTGCGGCCCAGCGGTTGGGGACTGCTGCCTTAACACATAATTTCGTATGACAATCAAGTGCAGGAAACAGAGGATGAACTCTTAAGAGAAATGTTCAAAGCCCTGTCTCTAGATCTATGAAAGAGCAGGAGTGGTGGCCAGAGGTCAATATTTATCTAGCACTAAAACAGATCATAACTGCATTAACATCCAATGGATCTTGCTGTGTTCAAGTTGGCTGCTGTATTTGTTACACTGTAACACAAAAGTATCTTACTGGTTGTCAATAGCTTTGGAACAATAATGTATTTTCATCCTCTCTTTTCAGCGTCAGAGTCATAGCATGGTTACATTAATAAAACTTGAAAAAAGATGATGATGCACCCACCCAAAATAATGAAGCAAAGACCAAGGAATTGATTGTAGACTTCAGGAGAGGGAAACCAGAGCTTCATGAGCCAGTAATCATGGGGGGATCAGAGGTGGAGGGGGTCAGAAACTTTAAAATCCTGGGTGTCACTATCTCAGAGGACCTGTCCTGGACCCATCATATAAATGTTATTGTGAAGAAAGCACGACAGTGCCTCTACTTCCTCAGGAGTCTGTGGTAATTTGGCATGACATCAAAAACCTTGACAAACTTCTATAGATGTGTGGTGGAAAGTGTATTGACTGACTGCATTATGGCCTGGTATGGGAACATCAATGCCTTTAAGTGGAAAATCCTACCGACAGTAGCGGATTCAGCCTAGTACATCACAGGTAAAGACCGCCCAACCATTGAGCACATCTACATAAAACACTGTCATAGAAAAGCAGCATCCATCATTGAAGTTCCTCACCACCCAGGCTATGCTCTTTTCTTGCTGCTACATCAGATAAAAGGTAGAAGGTACAAGAGCCTCAGGACTCACCACCAAATTCAAGAACAGTTACTACCCCACAACAATCAGGCTCTTGAACAAAAGGGGATAACTACATTCATCTATTGAGATGTTCCCACAAACAATGGTCTCACTTCAATGACTCTCTCTTGTTATTTCATGCTCTTATTATTTATTACTTTTTTTTATATTTGCACTTGAACTTTTTGTTGTCTTCTATGCTCTTGTACTTTCATTGATCCTGTTAGTTACTATCCTATACATTTGCTGAGTATGCCCTCAGCAAAAAGAATCTGAGTTGTATGTGGTGACATGTATGTACTCTGATAAAAAAAATTACTTTGAACTTTGAAACTTTTGCTGATCGTTATAGCTGTGGGTGGAGGAGGAGGAGGAAATACAGCCAAATGAATCAGACAGAGACCACAATGAGGCCTCACTCAGGTTGGAGGAGCAATACTTCATATTCCATCAGGGTAGACTCCAACCTGATGGCATGAACATCAATTTCTCTAACATCCAGTAATTTCTACCCCCTCCCCCATCTATTGAATGCTGAAAGGCCAAAATAGAATGCATGTGGGAGAGTCTAAGACCAGAAAGCGCAGCCTCAGAATACAAGGAAGTCCCTTTAGAACAGAGATGAGAAGGGATTTATTTAGCCAGAGGGTGGTGAATCTGTGGAATTCACTGCACATTCAGTTGTGGAGGCAAAGTCATTGAGTATATTTAAAGTGGAGGTTGCTAGGTTCTTGATTACTAAGGGCATCAAAGGTAGAAGGAAGGAGAACGGGGTTGAGAGAGATAATAAATCTGCCATGATCAACTAGTAAAGCAGACTCGATGGACCAAATGGCCTAAATCTGCATGCATGTCTTATTATCTATGAATGCTCTTCCCAACATCACACGTTAGTGCATTGTGGTCACATAAGGCCAGTGTCTCCAAAGAGCCTGCTGACTTACAACTACCAATGTAATTGTAATCTAACTCTGTTGGTATGAAATCTATAGGACCAAGGAGAATGCTGGATAAAAACCCACCCCACGGTGTAAGTGGAGACACAAGAGATTGCACATGCTGGATAGCTGATATTTTCCTTCGAGATCTTACATCAGGACTGCTTACAGCTATGACCAACTTTAATGGAGGTATAAAATCTACCCGATCCCATCAGTGCAACAGTGAGTAAATGAGGTTAATGCTGTCCCACACTGGCTTGATTCAGTCATAACAAAGCGACTTTTGGTTCTGGTACTGCAAGGCTGGTAGAAATTGTGAACATTGGGTGAGAGAAACTGGGATAATCCCACAACTGGTCTCTTAAAGCTCATCTTTAAAGGGCCCTCCTCATCCTGTCTAAGTTTACTGTACACAATGCATACAGTTTTTCAGCAAATGGATGGAAATACAGAGAGCCTGTGTCTGACTTCCTGATGGAGGAGATCTGCAGTGGGACCACAATTTTGTGAAACAATCAACTATCTACTTTCCACCTTAGTCTCCAAGCTTCCAGTCGGTTTTTTTCCCCTATTGTGCTGAGCTCTTGATGTACGAGTTACATCACATTAGGAATACAGAGTATTGCTGGGTCTGCTTCCTTCTGAAAAGACTCTGGGTCTTTTGCCTTCTGGCACCAAAACAGTCACCATCACAAAAAGCTTTGAAGATTGGACCTGTATTTCACATCTACTGTGACACTAAGCCTTACAGCAATATAGAGCACAAAAAAGTACAGCACAGGGACAGGCTAGTTGGCTCACCAGGTCTGCACCAACTATGATGCAAATTTAAACTGATCCCTTCTGCCTGCACACGGTCTTTATCTTTTAATTCCATGCTTGTTCGCGTGCCTCTTAAATGGGGTGCATGATAGTGTAACAGTTAGTGCATCGCTTTACAGCAGCAGTGAGCAGGGTTCAATTCCCAATACTGTCTGTATGAAGCTTGTACATTCTCCTTATGACTACATGGGTTTCCTCTGGGTGCTCTGATTTCCTCCCACAGTCCAAAGGATTAGTAGGTTAATTGGTCACATGTGCATAATTGGGCGGCACATGGCTCATTGGGCCAGAAGGACCCAATGAGAACAGTGAAGAAAGAAATCGGGAGGGCTTAAAGAAGGCATGAGGTTGCTGAGGCAGACAAGGTGAAGGAGAATCCAAAGGGATTCTACAGATATGTCCAGAGCAAAAGGATTGCAAGGGACAAAACTGGTCCTCTTGAAGATCAGAATAGTAATTCATGCATAGAGCTAAAACAGATGATAGAGATTTTAAATAATGTTTTGCATCTGTATTTACTCAGGAGAAAGATAGAGTCCATAGAAGTGAAGCAAAGCAGCATTAATTTCATGGACCATATACAGATTACAGAGGAGGAGGCGTTTGCAACCCTGAGGCAAATCAGGGTGGATAAATCCCCAGGGCCTGACAAGGTGTTCCCTCGGACCCTGTGGGAGACAAGTGCAAAAATTGCCAAGGCCCTAGCAGAGATATTTAAATTATCCTTAGCAACAGGAGAGGTATCAGAGGATTGGATGATAGCCAATGTTGTTCCACTGTTTATAAAGGCTCTAAACAACAAACCAGGAAATTATAGACCAGTGAGTCTAACATCAGTTGTGGGAAAATTGTTGGAAGGTATTCCAAGGGACCAGATATATGAGTATTTGGATAGATATGGACTGATTAAGTCAGCATAGCTTCGTGCATGGTAACTCACGTCTATCTAATCTTATAGAGCTTATCAAGGAAACTACCAGGAAACTTCCAATCTGCGCCTTCTAAGGCATGAAAATGCCCAACGCAGGCCTCTCATGGTCTGAGTTGACGTTCCCTACCAGGAAAGTGGAAGAAGGCAAGGCAGTGGATGTTGTCTACATGGACTTTAGCAAGGGATTTGACAAGGTCCCGCATGGGAGGTTGGTCAAAAAGATTCAGTCGCTCGGCATTCAAGTTGAGGTAGTAAATTGGATTAGACATTGGCTTTGTGGGGGAGGCCAAAGAGTGGTAGTAGATGGTTGCCTCTCTGACTGAAGGCCTGTTACTAGTGGAGTGCTGCAGGGATCAGTGCTGGGTCCTTTGTTGTTTGTCATCTATATCAATGATCTGGATGATAATGTGGTAAACTGGATCAGCAAATTTGTGGATAACATGAAGATTGGGGTGTAGTGGACAGCAAGGAAGACCATCATGGCAGGGATCTGCATCAGCTGGAAAAATGGGCTGAAAAATGGCAGATGTAATTTAATGCAGACAAGTGCGAGGTGTTGTACTTCAGTAGGACCAAATAGGGTAGGTCTTACACAGTCACGAGGAAATCTGCAGATGCTGGAAATTCAAGCAACACACACAGAATGCTGGTGGAATGCAACAGGCCAGGCAGCATCCATAGGAAAAAACACAGTTGACGTTTTGGGCCGAGACCCTTCATCAGGACTAACTGAAAGAAGAGATAGTTAGAGATTTGAAAGTGGGAAGGGGAGGGGGAGATCCGAAATGATAGGAGAAGACAGGAGGGGGAGGGATGGAGCCAAGAGCTGGAAAGTTGATTGGCAAAAGGAATACAAAGCTGGAGAAGGGAGAGGATCATGGGACGGGAAGCCCAGGGAGAAAGAAAGGGGGAGGGGAGCACCAGAGGAAGATGGAGAGCAGGCAAGGAGTTATTGTGAGAAGGAGAGAGAAAAAAGGAAAATAAATAAATAAGGGATGGGGTCAGAAGGGGAGGAGGGGCATTAACGGAAGTTAGAGAAGTCAATATTCATGCCATCAAGTTGGAGGCTACCCAGACAGAACATAAGGTATTGTTCCTCCAACCTGAGTGTGGCTTCATCTTTACAGTAGAGGAGGCCATGGATAGACATATCAGAATGGGAATGGGACGTGGAATTAAAATGTGTGGCCACTGGGAGATCCTGCTTTCTCTAGCGGACAGAGTGTAGGTGTTCAGCGAAACAGTCTCCCAGTCTGCGTCGGGTCTCACCAATATATAGAAGGCCACACCGGGAGCAGTATATCACACCAGCCGACTCACAGGTGAAGTGTCGCCTCGCCTGGAAGGACTGTCTGGGGCCCTGAATGGTGGTGAGGGAGGAAGAGTAAGGGCAGGTGTAGCACTTGTTCCGCTTACAAGGTTAAGTGCCAGGAGGGAGATCGGTGGGAAGGGATGGGGGGACGAATGGACAAGGGAATCGCCTAGGGAGCAATCCCTGCAGAAAGCAGAAAGGGGGGGAGGAGGGAAAGATCTGCTTGGTGGTGGGATCCCGTTGGAGGTTGCGGAAGTTACGGAGAATTATATGTTGGACCCAGAGGCTGGTGGGGTGGTAGGTGAGGACAAGGGGAACCCTATTCCTAGTGGGGTGGTGGGAGGATCCCATGATCCTCTCCCTTCTCCGGCCTAGTATTCCTTTTGCCAATCAACTTTCCAGCTCTTAGCTCCATCCCTCCCCCTCCTGTCTTCTCCTATCATTTCAGATCTCCCCCTCCCCCTCCCACTTTCAAATCTCCAACTATCTCTTCTTTCAGTTAGTCCTGACGAAGGGTCTCGGCCCGAAACCTCAACTGTGTTTTTTCCTATGGATGCTGTCTGGCCTGCTGCGTTCCACTAGCATTTTGTAGGTCTTACACAGTGCACAGTTGGGCACTGAGAAATGTAGTAGAACAAAGAGATTTGGGAATACAGGTCCATAATTCATTGAAAGTGGTGTCACAGGTAGACAGGGTTGTAAAGAAAGCTTTTGGCATAAATCAAAGTATTGGGATGTTATGTTGAAATTGTATAAGACATTCGTGAGGCCTAATTTGGACTATTGTCTGTAGTTTTGGTCACCTATCTAGGAAAGATGTAAACAAGGTTGAAAGAGTACTAAGAAAATTTACAGGAATGTTGCTGGGACTGGAGGACCTGAGTTATATGGAAATACTGAAAAGGTGAGGACTGCACTTAGAATGTAGAAGATTGAGAGGATTGACGTACACAACATTATGAGGGGTATTGATAGGACTAATGCAAGCAGCTTTTTTCCACTGAGGTTGGGTGGGACTTAAACCAAAGGTCATGGGTTAAGGGTGAAAGATGAAAAGTTTACAGGGACCATCAGGAAAAACTTCTTTATTCAGAGGGTTGTGTGTGGAACGAGCTGCTAGCACAAGTGGTGCATGCAAGTTCAATTTCAATGTTTAAGAGAAGTTTGGATAGGTACATGGATGGTATGGAGGGCTGTGGTCCCAGTGCAGATCAATGGGAGTAGGCAGTTCAAATGGTTTCAGCACCGACAACATGGGCCAAAGGGCCTGTTTCTGTGCTGTACTTCTCTACGACCCTATGACCGTGCCTGTGGCTAAAGAGTATATAAAGATCTCTGACAAAGCCCCAGCAATCTCCTCTCTTGCTTCCCTCAGTATCCTGGGATAAGATCCCATCAGGCCCTGGGGACTCATCCAGTTTAATGGTTTTCAAAATACTTTGTTACTTCAAAGGGATTCTGTATCACATGGTCTCTTCATTCTCTAGGCATAGTATGCAACTCCAAACTCATG